>NC_090926.1:974701836-975017543 GCF_040938575.1 Ambystoma mexicanum
TGAGCCAGACATCACATGCAACACAGGAAGTGCACCACACATGTACACACACCACCACACTTGCATGCATGTGTACACCTCTGCCAAGTGTCGCACTGTTCAGACGGGCATCCATGTCACATCTGCCAATCAGGCTTCCACATACCGCTGTCACATGCATCCATGTTGCATCACTGTTGCACCCTTGTCAAATACACACACATGCACATGTACACAGTGCTCATACATGCAGCCGAAAACAACATACATGCGTGACATCACGGACATGTCTACTTACATACACATTCATCCAAACGTGTGCCCACACAACTGCATTTGGCATGCAAGCCTACACACACAAGCACCATCCATGTCTCACACATTACAGCCCTCGCATGTGTCAGCCCCACGGCCCTGTACACCCCCACCCATACTCGACCCCATACAAACAGATGTGCAACCTGCACACTACCGAATAATCACCACACGCACTGCTCACAATCAGGATGCATGTACACTCACCGCTCGACTCCAGACGGGTCTGCTTCTCTAGGACCTGGACGTGGAGCGCTGGGGATATGCGTTCCAGGACCCTCATCTGTTCTTCCGACAAGTGGCCCCGGCGCCCCTTGGCATCCGCTGCCTTCAAGAGGCGCCGGGCCTTGTTCAGGGTCCTGGACCTGAAGTCCTCCCAGCGCTTCCTGACATGTTGTAAGTCGCGGACTGCCACCCCCTCCGCGTTGATGGCAGTCACGATGTCAGTCCAGATCCGAGTCTGTCCTTCCTTGTCGGCGCGGGAACTTCCGAAGAGGGCATCATACTGCCCCAGGACTTGCTCCACCAGGACACCAACTTCGGTGGCACTGAAGCTGGTGCCCCTCTGCCTCTCTGGCCGGGGGTTGTCAGTGGTCACAGATGGTGTTTGCCCCGACATGACAACCCCAGAGGCAGGAGTGGGTGGGCAACTGGGTCCTGGGGCTGGGCTGTGGAGCGATGGAATCCCAGTCGGGAGTCTTCGGTTCCAGCAGGGGTGGTCACAGCAACAGCACCCTGGCTGATGTGCAGGCAGCAAATGGCAGTGCACGTGGGCAGCAGGCAGTCAGGCAGCAGCAGATGGCAGGTGGGAGCGTGCTCGGGGCTCTGGGGGGCAGTAGTTCGGCCTTCTGGGCAGGAGCGTGGTCTTCCGTGTGCATACGCGTGGCCAGCTTGATACGGAGTGATTTGGCACGTGAAAAATCTGCACGTCAGCGTGAAATTCGAGGAAAGGCCCTTAGCGCGTAAGCGCGTCAGCACGCATACGCGATTCTATTGGACCAAAGGCCCTCAGCGCGTAAGCGCGTCTGTGACGTGACCCGCACGGGTGTTTCCCACACAGCACGTGATGACAGAGCACACGTGGAAAGACTGCACGTCAGAGTGTCATCGCGTGTAATTGGACAGCACGTCAGAGTGTCATCGCGTGTAATTGGACAAAAGTGCGCGTACACGCGATTGGCCTATGTACGTGTATATCAGGGGTGCGCGGGCACTTACACACGCAAGTACGTCAGCGCACCTGTATCCCGGGGTGCGCTGGAATTTCCACACGCTATTGGACTGGGTACTGGATTTCAGGGGTGTGCGGGTCACACGCTCGCCTACAACACGCGCAACGCATAAATTTGCGCGCTAACCAAATAACAAGCTCAGACCCAGGATGAACATACCGTTCCTAGCAGTAGTGGGCGTGGGCTACCAAAGGAGGAGGAGGAGGATAGTCAGGGCCAGAATATTCACACCCAGAACCAGCCTTTTCGGGATGCCTGATGACCAGGTGTATGGGAGGTACAGGTTTCCACCACACATTATACTGGACCTGGTGAGTGAGTGGGAGGATGACCTCACATCACCCACCCTGTGCTCCCAAGCACTCAGCCCCCTGGAGAAGGTCCTCAATGTACTGCACTTCTTAGCCACTGGATCATTTCAGCGGACAAGTGCCATAGTGGGTGGGGTATCACAGGCCACCCAGTCACGCTGCCTACACCAGGTCTTGAACATCATCACTGCACGCCCATCAGTCCGCAGGCACATATACCTGCCCAGAACACCTGCAGAAAGGCATGCTGCCGCCCTGGATTTTTACGGTGTGGCACGATTCCCCAAAGTGCTAGGTGCCATCGACTGCACCCATGTGGCTCTACGTCCCCCCAGGGCATCAGAGCACATCTATAGGAACCGCAAGCACTGGCATTCCATCAACGTGCAGGTAGTATGTAATGCCAAGGGAATCATCACCTCAGTATATGCCAACTATCCCGGGTCCACCCACGACAGCTTCATTTACCGAATGTCCACCCTAAGCCGGGACCTAGAAGCTGGGCGGCATGGCGATACATGGCTGCTTGGTGAGTATGAATGCCACTGCACATGCATGCATGTCAGATACTGAGCAAGGTCACAACCCCACCAATGATACCAATCACCACCTCCACAGGGGACAGTGCCTACCCTCTCAGCCCCCACATGATGACGCCAATTCGGAACCCCACCACGCCACCCCAGGTAAGATATAACACAGCCCACATTACAACCCGGGGCATAGTGGAGCGCACATTCGGAGTGCTACAGTCACGCTTTCGCTCCCTTGACCGTTCTGGCGGGCAGCTGTTGTACGCTCCCCCACTAGTGTGCAGGATCATAGTGGCAGCATGTGTCCTGCACAATGTTGCAACACGCCGGGGCCTGGCCGTGGACATGGTGGTGGCCCCACATCCCCAACCACATGCACAGCCGCTGCGCATGGGAGGGGAAAGGGCACGGGGGAGGCAGCCCGTACACAGCTAGTGGCTAATTACTTCACATAGAAATCACTCCCCTGTGGAGTGCACACTGCCCTGGCACATTCCATCTGACTATCAATGATGACTCAACCTGACACTGATCCTGAATGTCTGGAGAATCAACCGTGAAAACCATATCAGCCTGAGATTGTTCACCTGGAAGTGTTACAATGTGTGCATCCCTACCCACACAGACACCACCAATGCAGTTTTGTGAAGAAACACATTCAAGCAGCTAAAATGAATACCCACTTGCAAAATGCAACAAGAGGACAGTGCCATGTCAGCCAACCCATCCCCAGCACCGCCACAGGACACACCGTGCCATGTCATGCTATTTGCAGGTAAACAAAGTAATCCCCACAACATGACACTAGTGTCACAATGTACAGTGTCCCTAATTGAAACTTGCAACACCTGAAATGCTCACAGTAATGCAGGACCAACAACAAACTTGAGCAGGTACTACCATTAACATGACATCACAAATGTTATGAATTAGTAGTCTCACCACCTGGAAATGCCTGCACTACCACCACTACCAACTGTGCAGTGTTGGCGCCATGTAGAGTTGTAGGTGCACTGCTGCCAACATGGACCCCATCTCCAAACTAGAGGGCCTTGTGTAGACATGAGGAAGGGACCTGCAAATTGGGAGGTAGACACAGATTATGAGTTACACATCAATGCAACATGCACTGTACAACACAACAGCAATATTCACTAGGAATGTATACACAGTATTGACTAGACTACCCACACATGTAGTGGGAGTCCAATGTCACCATGTACGTCAATGTCACTTGGGCACACCCTTTGCAAGCCCATGGAAACGGGAAGCAGGAGGGGTGTGTGTGACTCAAACCCAAGCATCTGAACCAAATACATGACAAGCCTGCATGTGCCCAGCCACAATGCAGCATATGCCCACAGGAACCACGGAAGGCAACAAATTGTCCCAAAAAAATTGGGAAAAAAATAATTAAAAAAAAAAAATAATAAAAATAAAAATAAAAATAAAAATAAAAAAAAATAAAAAATGGCCATTGATGGGCCCGGGGGGGTTTGGGAGGCCACCCAGGAGGTCCGAGGACAGGGTGCACACGAAAACCCACCTGTGTGGATCCTGGGAAAAAAAACACCTCCATGGGCTCATGGCCCACACGGCTACCCTATTGTGGGAGTATCACTGCTGTCGCTATTATCACCCTGTGCAGCTGCATCCGGAGGTGGTTGCACTATGGGAGGCAGCCCACGCAAGGCCCTAGTCTGCTCCTCCATGGCTGCAAGCATGCGGGTGTGGTAGGTATGGTTCTGGAGGATGAGTGTGCGGAGGTCCCCATGCAACAACTCACGGGATGCCCAGACCTCCGCCCTCGTTGCCTGCATCTCAGCTGAGAGCGTACGGGTGAGACGCTCCAGCTGCTGTTCTGTCCTTTGGTGTGTTGAAGCCTCAAGCTCAACAAGAGTCGTCCTGAGGTGAAGGAGCTCCTGCCTCAGGGCTTCCCTGTGGCCCTGGGACTCTATGGAGATGGCCTCCTGCAGAGTCGCCAGTGCCGCCCGCCTGTCCCTGTTGGACGCCAACATGTCCTCCCTTTGTGACTGGCAGATGGAGTCGGTTGCCTGCTGTAGTCGCTCCATCAGCCTTTCAGGGGGGACAATGGAAGTGGCCACCCTATCCATGGCCTGAGCCATCATCTCGGATGATGCTGCCTGTTGGTTTGCCATACCGTAAATGGATTGCTCCCATGCGGTATTGCCAGGTGGCGTACGGCCACCACGTCGGCGGGCACCACACCTGTCTGGGGCAAGGCGAACTGCGCCTTGCTATGCCGGCACTGCCTGAGGCTGCAGGACTGCATTCCCCCTCTGATCTGCTGGCCCAGGAACAGGATCAGATGTCGCGGAGTGTGACCCTGCATCCGTAACCACCAAAGGCGTAGCTGCCAACACTGACATCCCCATTGAGGGTTCTGACCCTGGTGCAGGTGGGTGGGACAGAACAGAATCCCTCCCTGGAACACTCACCTGCGACGGCACGTAGGTCTCATCATCCGAATCAACACCTGAGTACAGCTCGGGGGAGGTGCAGCCAGAGACACCCCTTGAGAGCACGACCTGCAGCACTTGTGGGTTCTCACCCACCACCACACCACGTCCCTCACTGGTGGTTGGTCGGCCCTCGGACCCCTCCTGGGTCTGCACCATCTCCACAACCCCAGCAGTATCAGGTGCGTCTTCCCCTGCAAAGACATAAAAACAAAGAAATGGAAACAGGCATTAGCACCATGGCACACAATGAGGGCTGAGAAGCAAGAGAACCAGTACTTGATTGACACATGTCCCACATGACTAAAACCCTCCCATGCATGCACCCTCACTGCATATGAAGGGCAGGCAAATGGCACACACTGATGACACCAAGATGGAAGATGAACACATTTTCTGCATGCTGCCTGGCAGTGGCATCACACATTGGCCTGTGATTGCCAGGTGAAACACACATGCCATCACACAGATGGCATGTACCATTGCTATTGAGTGAAGATGGAGAGGAGGGCAGCACCTATTCATTCAGTCCAGTTCCCGCATGTAATAGCTTTTCTAATTCAAACAGGTCAGATTTTTCACCTGGAGCTGCCAGTCCAAAATGGTCCAATTGCACAGGGACATGTGTGAACAAATGATATCCAGGTAACAAAGTCACTCCACTTTACCATACCCATGTCAGACATGTGACTAGAGGACTGCGAAATGCCTAGTAAAAGTGGTTGAATGCAAACAATCTGACTGAATGAACAGTGAAAAATAAGCAACAATGTTGTGGCAAGGTGACACTTCAAGGGCAACTGGCGTGCAGTTGGGCTAGATGTCTACTGTTGGCAGAAGGGATACTGCTATGGCCAAATGCAGCTGCGCAGGATGTATTGCATGAAGCACATGGCTGACCCATACGACTCAGGCGCACACACTCTCACCTGGCACACAAACAGAAGCCCTCACACACACCATGCACATGGATGACACACACATGCATGTGCACTCACCGGACAATGCCTCGTGATCAGGCAGATCTCCCACGCCTTGGATCTGTTCCTCCGTGACGTAGGTCCCAACGACTGACTCATGTGGAGTGAGTTCCATGTCTACTACTGGAGACCCACCTCCAGTCACTAGAGTTGCCGCATGACTTGAGGCCAGCTTACTCTTTGCCCTGCGATTTACGTCATTCCAGCGCTTATAGCAATCATTGGCTGTGCGCCTCACGATTCCAAGGGCACTTACGATGTCCGCAACGGTCTGCCAGTGTGCCTGGCGTTGTGCAGGTGTGGTCTTGGATCCTGCAACAATGACCATCTCGTTATCATGTGCGGACACATACTCGACAAGTGCATTCAGTTCGTCATCCGTGAAGCTGGGCTTCCTCGACGGGCCGGACTGTGTAGCCGTGTCTGGGGCATCAGCCTGTGCCGGACGAGCACTCTTCCTCTTCCGCTTGGAAGGTGGTGGTGATCCTGAGTGTCCTGCGCCGCTCTGGACACTAGGGGCAGGAGCCCTGGTGGACTCTGTATCAGGAGTGTGGGATTGCACACTCAGCATGGGAGTTGGTGCAGGCATTGGCTCAAGTGTAATGGTGTCAGGGGGAATGTCAGCAGGATGGACTAGGACCGACACTGTCCTGGCTGGGTG
The DNA here is from genome assembly GCF_040938575.1 of Ambystoma mexicanum. Classification (NCBI taxonomy): domain Eukaryota; kingdom Metazoa; phylum Chordata; class Amphibia; order Caudata; family Ambystomatidae; genus Ambystoma; species Ambystoma mexicanum. The sequence goes on from NC_090926.1 coordinate 974,708,328, forward strand.
TGTGAGAGCTGGGGTGGATGGAGCCGCAGCTGCCCCTGCAGCCTCTCCGCCCTGCCTACTTGGGGCAGCAGATGACCTTGCTGCCCCAGATGCACGTGGCATGATGACATCAACGTGCACCAGCGCACGTGTCATAGGCCTGCTGACCTGGAAGTCAGCCATGGAGTCAGCCAGGTCTGGTGCCACAATGGGCTGGTCCAACAAGGGCTGAGCATGGATGGTGTCAGCCACATCAGCCTCAACGGGAGGGGGGGGGGGATTATGGGTGCCCTTGACTGGTCCTCCACACATGGGGGGACAGGCTCACCCTGCAAGTAACGACCACGTCCCCTACCGGATCCACCACGGCCACCACTTGTGGCTCTTCCACCTTTGCCACCGTTACGGAATCCTCGCCTCCCAGCCATGGCACTGATGTTAATGTGCGTATGGGAGTGGCTGTAAACTATTGTCCTGGGCAATTGGGGGTCAAAGGGGTTGGGTACCAGATGGTAATTGTACCCTAGTGCTCTTGCAAGGCTGAATGTAACCCCTGGGGAAAGATGACGGGTCACGCTACGCACAGGAGCCCCAAAAAAGGGAGATGACGTGCACGCAACCCCTCCTAGACCACGTGTGCAGAAAGTAAAACCTGCACTACGCTGTGGCACCCAGTAACACAAGAATGAACGTATGCGTGTCACATGCAGCCTAGAATGACCTCTGAAGGGGTAGGCTACACACGGGGCAAGCACAGATGTTAGATACGTGCGTGACTCACCGTCTGCCAGGTAAAAGAGCGTGAAAAAGGAGCGCGTTTGGTTGGCAACACCCCCGCCAAAAGAAGATTTGTACACTGTCTGAGGAGACAGGACAACAGTAGAAGGGAACACTGTTTGAGGGAACAGGCCCAGGTAAACCAGTAAAAGAGAAAAAAGAGAAAAAGCTGTCAGAGGTAACAGGGAATACGAACTTGAAACGCCGTGAAGTAAATCGCGCGTGAAATGACAAGAAGTACAGAATTCACCCACTCGCTCTCCACGAAAAGCACGTACAAGGAAATGGTGTTCTACACATACCTTTTATACAGGCCCACACGTCCAGCGTCACTTACGCGGCGTGTGCGCGCTAGGGCCATTTCCACAAATTACACGCTTTGTCACTTCTGCGTGTAGGGCCATTTCCACCAATTACACGCTTTGTCACTTCTGCGTGTAGGGCCATTTCCACCAATTACACGCTTTGTCACTGCCGCGTGTACGCGCTAGGCCCATTCCCACCAATTACACGCTTTGACACTCGGACGTGTCTTTCATTTTTTTCACACGCAACATTTTCATATGTGTGCCCAATTCAACGTGCACGTGACTTCATAGACGCGCATACGCTGGCGACGCGTTTACGCGCTAAGGGCCTTTCCTCGAATTACACGCAGACGTGTTGGATTTTTCACGTGCCAAATCACTCCGTATCAAGCTGGCCACGCGTAAGCACACGGAAGAACACGCTCCTGCCCAGAAGGCCAAACTACTGCCCCCCAGAGCCCCGAGCACGCTCCCACCTGCCATCTGCTGCTGCCTGACTGCCTGCTGCCCACGTGCACTGCCATTTGCTGCCTGCACATCAGCCAGGGGTGCTGTTGCTGTGACCACCCCTGCTGGAACCGAAGACTCCCGACTGGGATTCCATCGCTCCACAGCCCAGCCCCAGGATCCAGTTGCCCACCCACTCCTGCCTCTGGGGTTGTCATGTCGGGGCAAACACCATCTGTGACCACTGACAACCCCCGGCCAGAGAGGCAGAGGGGCACCAGCTTCAGTGCCACCGAAGTTGGTGTCCTGGTGGAGCAAGTCCTGGGGCAGTATGATGCCCTCTTCGGAAGTTCCCGCACCGACAAGGAAGGACGGACTCGGATCTGGACTGACATCGTGACTGCAATCAACGCGGAGGGGGTGGCAGTCCGCGACTTACAACATGTCAGGAAGCGCTGGGAGGACTTCAGGTCCAGGACCCTGAACAAGGCCCGGCGCCTCTTGAAGGCAGCGGATGCCAAGGGGCGCCGGGGCCACTTGTCGGAAGAACAGATGAGGGTCCTGGAACGCATATCCCCAGCGCTCCACGTCCAGGTCCTAGAGAAGCAGACCCGTCTGGAGTCGAGCGGTGAGTGTACATGAATCCTGATTGTGAGTAGTGCGTGTGGTGATTATTCGGTAGTGTGCAGGTTGCACATCTGTTTGTATGGGGTCGAGTATGGGTGGGGGTGTACAGGGCCGCGGGGCTGACACATGCGAGGGCTGTAATGTGTGAGGCATGGATGGTGCTTGTGTGTGTAGGCTTGCATGCCAAATGGAGTTGTGTGGGCACACATGTTTGGATGAATGTGTATGTAAGTAGACATGTCCGTGATGTCACGCATGTATGTTGTTTTCGGCTGCATGTATGAGCACTGTGTACATGTGCATGTGTGTGTATTTGACAATGGTGCAACAGTGATGCAACATGGATGCATGTGACAGCGGTATGTGGAAGCCTGATTGGCAGATGTGACATGGATGCCCGTCTGAACAGTGCGACACTTGGCAGAGGTGTACAAATGCATGCAAGTGTGGTGGTGTGTGTACATGTGTGGTGCACTTCCTGTGTTGCATGTGATGTCTGGCTCACCTTTGGCTGCTCATGCTGTTGTATGTGTAGGGATGGTGGTGGCAGTTGCGATATGGCTGTGGTATGGCTCATGTGTGCGAGTTGCAATGACATGTGTGTTGGGGATTGTGATGACATGTCTGAGGTTTGCCAATGCCACTCATGTGCAACTGTCATGTGTGTATGTGTCCATTGTACAGTGCCCTGATGCCTGTGTTTTGTTTCTCCCTGTCTGCAGCGTCAACTGATGAAGAGGGCGGAGAAGGTGCTGTGGAGCACAGCGGCGGGGATCCCACCGCCAGCCGGAGACGCAAGGCCCGGCTCCCCTCCCGTGTTGTCATCTCGTCAGGGAGTGAGGAGTCCGGTGCCGCGTCCCTGGCCGCAGCTGCCGGGGGGAGGTCCAAGAGGCGGAGGTTGGAGTTGGACTCCTCGGCAGCAGAAGGGGCAGCTGGGACCCCACAGGGCCCAACAGGGGAAGATGACACGGAGTCATCCAGGTTGGTGGGGGGTTTGGTGGAGGAGGAGGCCGTGCAAGCACCAGAGACGGGGTCTGGAGGTGGGGATCCCACTGGTGCTAGTGGTGCAGTGCAGGACCAGGGACAGGAGGCAGCACAGGCCGCCGCGGAGGTGCCAGTGTGCAATCCTGTCCCCGATCCTGTCCCTGCATCATCTTGCACCAGCAGGGATGCCTACGTCCAGACCCGTTTTCAGGCAGGGGATGAGCTGACGTCAACTGGCCTTCCTCTGCCTGCGGACGTGGCTATCCAGGTCCGGGTTGAGCCAGTCCTGGCTGGTGTGGCATTGCGTCAACGGGCCATGCGAGGTGACCTGCAGTCTTTTCATGGAGAGACTGCACGTCATCTCGAATGGCTCGTTGACCACGTCAGCCTGCTGGGACAGGTCACCCAGGCCGGATTCCTTCGTCTGATGGGGCTTGCTCCGACCCCCATCTCAACTGGACCCCCTACGCGCCAGTCGTCCTCTGTGCCATCTTCCCACCCATCAGTCACCTGGGTGCCCTGTGGAGCTGCCTCTGACGGTGCGACCAGGCTGGTGGAGGAGGCATCCCTGCCATAGTCGGGAGTCGGACGTCCAGCAGGGGTGGCCACATCAACAACTGCACCCCAGCCGGCGGAGGATGTGCAGGCAGCAGGAGGCAGTGCACGGGCAGAGGCAGAGCAGCAGCAGCAACATGGTGGGAGCCATGAAGGCTCGGGGCCTTCGACATCGGAGGGGCAGGCATCGGCTGGAGGGCAGGAGGACCCAGGACAGAGAGTGTCTTCCATGTGGCAGCGGTTGGGCCACGCCATAGGTGCGGAGCGGCGGCGGGTGGAAGAGGCGCGGCTCACAATGGTCAGGGCGGAGAACTCCATGCGGAGGGCCCTGAGGTGGGCCGAGTGCCTCGAGGCAATCCGCAGGGGGTTGGAGGAGGACACGGCGTCGTCCCTGCGGACCCTCGGGGCCATGGAACAGGACCGCCTCCGGGACATCGAACAGGAGTTCGATGATGCCCTGGCCCGGAACACCACGGAGTGAGCCGCTGGACTTGCCCGCTGCCTTTGTATATAGTTCTTTAGTTTTAGGTTTCCTTTGTTTGTTCTTATGATTTGGAGTCGACGGACACTGCTCCACTTTTTGTATATAGTTGCATTTTAGTTAGGGTTTTTTGTAGGTTTCCTTTGTTCAGTTGGGCTCATGGACCCTTGGATGTTTTGTACATAGTTCTTCATTGGATTGATTTTATTTTTCATTTGACTTTGGACAACATTTTTTTGGATTAGGATTTGGTGGTTTTATTTTTTAAAATGTACATGCAGCTTATCTTTTTTTCATTCCCATTGTAGTTTGTTTCATTTCTTTTGCATTTTTGTTTTTTTAAATACAATTTTGTTTTCATACTTCACTGTGTGGTATCATCTCATTGGTTTCATGCATGTCATGTTGGGTGTTCTCCCATTCAATTGCAACCATTGTGTGTGACGGACATGGGTTCATTAGCTTCATGAACATTGGGGGTGTAACATGTAATTTCCATTTCCATGTGGGTGAATGGGTTACTTGGTAGGGCTTTTTGGCTGTGGAGGCTGACCATAACGCACATGATTGGGGATTGTGAGGACCTGGTGGAGGGTGCCCCTGGATGCTGGGGGGGGTGGTGGGAGACATGGGTGGGGGCATGGTGGAGGGTGCCCCTGCACTGCTGGGGGGTGGGGGTGGTGGGAGACATGAGTGGGGGCCTGGTGGAGGGTGCCCCACACTGCTGGGGGTTGGGGGTGGTGGGAGACATGGGTGGGGGCCTGGTGGAGGGTGCCCCACACTGCTGGGGGGTGGGGGTGGTGGGAGACATGGGTGGGGGCCTGGTGGAGGGTGCCCCACACTGCTGGGGGGGGTGGGGGTGGTTGGAGACATGAGTGGGGGCCTGGTGGGGGATGCCCATGGTGGCTGGGGGGTGGGGGTGGTGGGAGACATGGGTGGGGGCCTGGTGGTGCTGCCCCTGCACTGCTGGGGGTTGGGGGTGGTGGGAGACATGAGTGGAGGCCTGGTGGAGGGTGCCCATGGTGGCTGGGGGATGGGGTGGTGGGAGACATGGGTGGGGGCCTGGTGGAGGGTGCCCCTGCACTGCTGGGGAGTGGGGGTGGTGGGAGACATGAGTGGGGGCCTGGTGGAGGGTGCCCATGGTGGCTGGGGGGTGGGGGTGGGTGGGAGACATGAGGGGGGGCCTGATGGGGGCTGCCCATGGTGGCTGGGGGGTGGGGGTGGTGGGAGACATGGGTGGGGGCCTGGTGGAGGGTGCACCTGCACTGCTGGGGGGTGGGGGTGGTGGGAGACATGAGTGGGGGCCTGGTGGAGGGTGCCCCACACTGCTGGGGGGTGGGGGTGGTGGGAGACATGGGTGGGGGCCTGGTGGAGGGTGCCCCACACTGCTGGGGGGTGGGGTGGTGGGAGACATGGGTGGGGGCCTGGTGGAGGGTGCCCCACACTGCTGGGGGGGTGGGGGTGGTGGGAGACATGAGTGGGGGCCTGGTGGGGGATGCCCATGGTGGCTGGGGGGTGGGGGTGGTGGGTGACATGGGTGGGGCCTGGTGGAGGCTGCCCCTGCACTGCTGGGGGGTGGGGGTGGTGGGAGACATGAGTGTGGGCCTGGTGGAGGGTGCCCCACACTGCTGGGGGGTGGGGGTGATGGGAGACATGAGTGGGGGCCTGGTGGGGGATGCCCATGGTGGCTGGGGGGTGGGGGTGGTGGGAGACATGAGTGGGGGCCTGGTGGGGGATGCCCATGGTGGCTGGGGGGTGGGGGTGGGTGGGAGACATGAGTGGGGGCCTGGTGGGGGATGCCCATGGTGGCTGGGGGGTGGGGGAGCGTGGGAGACATGAGTGGAGGCCTGGTGGAGGGTGCCCATGGTGGCTGGGGGGTGGGGGTGGGTGGGAGACATGAGTGGGGGCCTGGTGGGGGATGCCCATGGTGGCTGGGGGGTGGGGGTGGGTGGGAGACATGAGTGGAGGCCTGGTGGAGGGTGCCCATGGTGGCTGGGGGATGGGGGTGGTGGGAGACATGAGTGGGGGCCTGGTGGTGCTGCCCCTGCACTGCTGGGGGATGGGGGTGGTGGGAGACATGAGTGGGGGCCTGGTGGAGGCTGCCCCTGCACTGCTGGGGGGTGGGGGTGGTGGGAGACATGAGTGGGGGCCTGGTGGGGGATGCCCATGGTGGCTGGGGGGTGGGGGTGGGTGGGAGACATGAGTGGAGGCCTGGTGGAGGGTGCCCCTGGTGGCTGGGGGATGGGGGTGGTGGGAGACATGAGTGGGGGCCTGGTGGTGCTGCCCCTGCACTGCTGGGGGATGGGGTGATAGGGGCCATGAGTGGGGGCCTGGTGGAGGGTGCCCCACACTGCTGGGGGGGTGGGGGTAGTGGGAGACATGAGTGGGGGCCTGGTGGGGGATGCCCATGGTGGCTGGGGGGTGGGGGTGGGTGGGAGACATGAGTGGGGGCCTGGTGGTGCTGCCCCTGCACTGCTGGGGGGTGGGGGTGGTGGGAGACATGAGTGGGGGCCTGGTGGAGGGTGCCCCACACTGCTGGGGGGGTGGGGGTGGTGGGAGACATGAGTGGGGGCCTGGTGGGGGATGCCCATGGTGGCTGGGGGGTGGGGGTGCTGGGAGACATGAGTGGGGGCCTGGTGGAGGGTGCCCCTGCACTGCTGGGGGGTGGGGGTGGTGGGAGACATGAGTGGGGGCATGGTGGAGGGTGCCCCACACTGCTGGGGGGGTGGGGGTGGTGGGAGACATGAGTGGGGGCCTGGTGGGGGCTGCCCCTGCACTGCTGGGGGATGGGGGTGGTGGGAGACATGCATTGTTGATCAGTAGTGCAAGGTGACATGTGGGTTGGCTGGGGGGCATGCCCATGGTGGATGGGCTGCCTGCGGGACATGAGCAGGGGTGCAGGGTAGTCCCCCGTGGTGTGGGCTGCCTGCAGGGGCCGTGGAGGTTGTCGAGCGTACACCTGGGAGGACCCACACGGCCAATTCACGTGTAGTACTCCCCAGAACCCCTGAAATTCACATACCCTGCTGAAATCGCGTGTGGAACTTCCCGCGCACCCCTGGAATACATGTACCCTGCTCGCACGGGGCCAATCGCGTGTGGAACTTCCCGCGCACCCCTGAAATACACGTACCCTGCTCGCACTGGGCCAATCGCGTGTGGAACTTCCCGCGCACCCCTGAAAAACACGTACCCTGATGAAATTGCGTGTGGAACTTCCCGCGCACCCCTGGAATACACGTACCCTGCTCGCACGGGGCCAATCGCGTGTGGAACTTCCCGCGCACCCCTGAAATACACGTACCCTGCTCGCACTGGCCCAATCGCGTGTGGAACTTCCCGCGCACCCCTGAAATACACATACCCTGATGAAATCGCGTGTGGAACTTCCTGCGCACCCCTGGAATACACGTACCCTGCTCGCACGGGGCCAATCGCGTGTGGAACTTCCCGCGCACCCCTGAAATACATGTACCCTGCTCGCACTGGCCCAATCGCGTGTGGAACTTCCCGCGCACCCCTGAAATACACGTACCCTGATGAAATCGCGTGTGGAACTTCCCGCGCACCCCTGCAATACACGTACCCTGCTCGCACGGGCCCAATCGCGTGTGGAACTTCCAGCGCACCCCTGAAATACACGTACCCTGATGAAATCGCGTGTGGAACTTCCCGCGCACCCCTGGAATACACGTACCCTGCTGTAATCGCGTGTGGAACTTCCCGCGCACCCCTTTAATACATGTACCCTGCTGATTTTGGTGTGGAACTTCCCGCGCACCCCTGATGCACACGTACACAGGACAATCGCGTGTGGAACTTCCCGCAAACCACTGAAATACACGTTCCCCGCTTGGCGTTTGCTGTTTGCCAGCCCGGTGAACTGGTCCAGGGTTAGCGCAGCCCTTTGCGATTATTTGGGGATTTTGAAGGCTTTTCCTTGCGCGAGGGCGTTCTTGGGGGCGTAACTGGCGCTGCTGCAGGGTCGCTGCGCCACGCTGCGCCACGGCTGGTTTTGGATGCAAAAATCCATGAATGCGCTGTGCGCGGAAATCGATTTTCGCGCACGCGGCTGGCGCAGACAATCGCACGCGGACACTCTGCGCCAGCCGCTTGCGACACTTTTCTGCAAAATTCTATGAATTACCCTGTCAATCCAAACTCCTCAAAACACTCATGCAGTTAATTGGGGCAAAGGAACCCAGAACCTCTCCTTACCATCCACAGTGGATGCCCAAGATGAACGTGCCAATTGTACGCGGTTGGATATGCTGGGAACACTGAGGGTCAAAGAAACGTTGAAGTGGAGCCAAGATGTGTCCACCCTGGTCCACGCTTACAACTGTACCAGAAATAACAGCACAGGATTCACCCCATACCAGCTAATGTTCGGAAGAGATGCCCAGCTACTCATAGAGTTGAGCTTCGGTGTCTCCTCTGATGGGACAGTGGTAGAAAACCACTGCAAGTATGTGAGGGAGTTTCAAGATCAATTGGCCAAAGCATTTCATTTAGCACAAGCCACTGCAGAACTGAATGCAAAACAGAATAAGAGGAGGTATGATGAGAAGGTCTGGTTCCACAACCTGCAACCTGGGGATCAGGTGCTCATCAGAAGTCTAGGAAAGACAGGGCGAAACACATTGGGAGACCGATGGGAATCGCAGCCCCCTATTTGATTGAGCAACAGCTGACAGGGTTGCCTGCGTTCAGAATGTGAAGGGAAGGCCCCCCGAGAGATGTGAAGACTTTTCACAGAAATCATCTCCTACCCATAGGAGATGGTGTGGAAATGGATCCGATGATGGCTGAAGTTCATTTTCCTGCCGTAAGAGGAGCACCAGAAGCTCTCCACTGGAGTTCCCACAAAGGGAAATCTCACCACCTGCAGGCCCATGTACTGTACCGTCTGTAGCCTCAGAGTCAAGAGAGCCAAGAAATAAAGAGGATCAGGAGTCTCCAAATACTGAAGGAGCCCAAAGGCCCTCAGACAGCTTGGTCAATCCAGAAGAAGAGGAAGGGGATGAAAGTACTGAAGGGCTAACCATAGGGTACTGGTTTAACAGCAAAAAACTCAACTCCTGGTCCCGCAGAACAGTCTGAGGCCCAAAGTGTAGCATCTGGATCTAGGAACCCGGGCACATGCTCCTCAACACAAGAGGAAAGCATGTCAAGGTCAGATGCTGTTACTAGGGATACACCGCCTGCATAATTAGAATTTAAAGGAACAGCGCCTGAGAATCTTTTGGAAGTAATTAATGAGCTTGGGTGATCTCATGATAGATTAGGCCAGTGAGGATATTGAGCTATGATGTACCTGGACACTAAATTGAAACTAATAGAATGGGACTGCCTGTGCATACTATGGCATGTGCAAATGTGTATGATAAAGAACTATTGAGTTGCTCTGAACAATGGTGGACTGTGCCATTGTTATGGAGTGAAATATTTTACATTGTATTGTATGAACTTCAGGAGCAAAGAAACCCTTAGGGACAAAGGTTTCGATGGAGGAGGGGGTGAGTGTAATCCCGAAATTTCCTGTGGGTTTTCAGTGAGCTCGGAATATGGTCACATATCTATGCTGTCATGTTATGTTTACTCGCTTGTATCATTTTGTCAGGCATACATGAGTTTTTTCTTTTTGGCGCTAATGAAGGGTTGAGAGTGTGGATGGCAGGCTCCACCAGCAGAGGGAGCGGGGTGGTCTGTGATCTGATTTCACCTTAGGACTGTTGCGGCCCCCCTCTGCTGGTGGAGGGAGTTGGAGAATCCCTGCAGAAGATAAGTGGCCAGAAGGGATCAGTAGGGGGAGATCGGAGAGGTGAGGTGAATGAAGAGAGGAGAGGTGAATGGAGAGAGGAGCTTGAGTCGGCCCTCTGGAGTCCAGTGACTGTCCCTTTCGCTATGCCGTCCACCTGGCGTAGCCAGTCTCTCTCCCCCACCTGAGGTCGAGAGAGTGTGAGGGGTCCGTTTGTATAAAGGTGCACTTGCCGGGTGTGACATACATGCTACATTGCAATATTTATTTACCAAAGGTAATGTGCTCTTGCTCATGTGACCTACAGGATAGATTTGAATATTTATTTACCAAAGATGAATGCACACTTTCTACAAGTGGGGGCTGTGATAAAAAGGAGAGCATTTAGTCAACCACAGTGAATGCACACGGTCTCAGGGTATCTCTCTGAGTTTTATGGAGATTTATTGAACCAAGGTGTATGCCAAACTGCCCAGGTGCTAACGGTTAAATATATGAATAGTTAATCAGCTAATGGGAATGAATCGGCTCCTAAGGGCCCCACAGGACCCACTAAGAGAGGCCTAAAACAGAAAATGTGTAATTTATGATACCAAAAGTGATGGGGCCTCATTACGACCCTTGCGCTCCCAGAATGAAGGGGGCTGGTACGGGACCGGCCCCCTTCATTCCGGGAGCGTGTATTATGAGGTTCCCTTTGCGGGACCCGGATAAGACATCTGGTAAAACCAGATGTCTTTTCCGGGTCCCGCGAGGGGAAGAGGGAGGTAAAAACGGGACACTTATAATGTGCCCGTTGTTACCTCCATCCACATTCCCATTGAGACCTATGGGGGCTCAAATGGGAATGGGGAATGGATCCTGCAAGGAGGACTTACCGGGTCCTCCTATGTCGGAATGACCCGGTAAGTCCCCATTGCAGGAACCCGGTAAAGGAGCCCGGTTTGGAGGCATCCATGGAGCTAACAGCTCCATGGCTACCTCCAAACTCGTAATGAGGCCCATGGACTGAAAACAGTTGAATTGTGTTACTTTTGTGAATTATTCGATAGCGGATGCTCAGTTATATAATCTGGCTAAGGGTAATAAGAATTGGTTTGACTGAAGCAAAGATATATATATATATATATATAAAGGAAAGCGGTTTCCACTTGTTAAAAGAAGCCAGACTGTGTCTGTTTATTTAATATGAGGCCCTGGTGTTCCTGTCTCATATATGGGTGAACCTCACCTTGGCCCTTACTAAGGTCCATCCACCTTTCCTTTCCCCCTGGGTACTCCTGGTATGCACATGTGTGCAGTGAGGTGTCAAACTCCTTTGCTCAGGTCCCCACAGGTTGCATTAGATTCCCCCTTACACAGACTAGACCATGGGCCTCATTACGACTCAGGCGGTAAGGGTTTTACGGCGGCGTAAACAGCGCCGACCCTTACCACCTGAGTACGAGGTCCCTTAGCGCCATGGCGGACTTAACACCTGCTTTTAGCAGGTGTTAAAATCCATGGCGCTAAGGGACCATGGAGTTAATTACGCCACCGTAATTTACGGTGGCGTAATTAACGCCTTTCCCACTCCCATTATGCCCTATGGGGCAAAAATGGGAATGGGGAAGGGTAAATGGGGATTGGGGACTTACCGCCCCGCCAAGGTCGGAATGGGGCGGTAAGTCCGCCAACCACCATGGCGTAAACGTAGTTTACGCCATGGTGGTAAAGTCACGGCCCAGGCGGTAACTTACCGCGTGGGTCGTAATGAGGCCCCATGTTTCTCCATATATTCTTACCATTGGCTTTCCCTTGTCTTCCCTTAGTGGAAGCCACCCTGAATATTTCCTCTCACTGCCTTTACATTGGTAGCAGCAGGCCCCACATCTAGCCAGGTTGATGCACATTCACCACCGCTCTGTAACCCTCACAGCTGGTACTGCATTCCATCTAGGGAACCTCCTATTTCTTCCAACAATGCATTGCAGCCCACGATTGGGACATCAATCGACCAGTTCCGCTCACATAACATTTCCTCAGAGTCTATAGGATCACCAATTTCTCCATCTTGTACACGGACTACACCCTTGCAATACGATGTCCTCATAATTGAACCCCTCATCAAAGAACTGGCAAACCTAACTTCCTTGTAGTTTTCCCTACTTGACCGGATTTTATGCCCCCTAAGCCATATTCCACTGTTCATGGAGTGATGCAGTGCACGCGGATGCCTCATTTCTAAAGCTAATCACTCAGCTGATGCTTACGGGAGGGGGCAAATTATCACCTACTAATTCTACCTCACTCCTGATGGGTGTTACCGCCCAAACTTCCCTTTTTTACTGATGATGTGCCTCGGCTGCTTCCCCATGTTGTCTACCAGAGGGAGTGGCGGGCCACAGCCTGCTGTCAAAAGAAGCTTTAAAAAATAATATAAACTCAATTGTTTAATTATACTAACATTGTACTAGCTGTATGCACTGTCTTTTTATTACATTTTACAATGCTAAAATAATAATTTAGCAATCATATAGCACTACGAACCCTCAGCTATCTGAGCGCTGCTTATTATTACCCACGTTGTGTGGTGCTCATTTATTGACCTTGGAAAGATGAAAGGCTCAGTTTGGCCCTGGTGGGATTCGAACCTGCCTCAGCAGGATCTGCACAGATGTCAAAGAGAGCACTCTACTCACTGCGGATGGCTTGAATGTTAGTTTCTCATGATCACCTCCAAAATGAATTGTTGGCATAATTAAAACATTTCGCTTGGCTTTCAGAGTGCATCATCAAAACCTAAAATGACCATTAAAAATAGTGCCTGATGGATGGTCTGGTGCCTTCTTATTGTACACTTTCAAAATACTCCTACGAAAATGGAGAATGAGACAAATTGTACCAATGGGTCTCCCTGGATCGTTTGCATAAAATCCAAGCGCCTTTTGGGACATACAAATGATTACCAATCTCAATATTTAATAAGCATGTCTGTGATGAAAAACCTGTATACCTGATTCACTAAGTATATAAGGCACCCTGGGCTTAGTGCTCATTTCATTTTGCAGCTCACTCACCCTAACATTAAGTTGTTTGTCACCGTAACCATATATACTGATTAGGGCTTCCCTGCAATCTGTATGTGGGGATTAAATGCTGAGGAGTGGTCTCGCTGGTTTCTATTTATTTTCCCTTTCTGAAGATAATGGTTCCTCTTTGTGTGCAGAATTTTAGAAGAGGAGGACCTGCGAGGAGACGGTGGCTCTCAGGGTTAGGATGTCTGGGCACCTCCAATGCACAAATATCCTTAGAAAATTATATATAGAGGGTGTGCACAGTAAATGATAGAACGATGGCAACTGTCTAGCTAGCCACTTAACAGTGTCAGATTGGGAACCAAGCACAGCTTTACCTCCAGTTGTAGATAGTCTGTCGAATATAAGCGCTCACACAGCCCGTGGGCTGTTACAGGAATTGTTTGTTTTTTTCTTCTTAGTTGCGTAATCGCGGACCCAGGGATCGAACCTGTGTGGCTTCATGTCATCTTGCTTCCAAGACGCACACGCTGCCGCTGAGCTATCCTCCCGGACGTGGGGGACCCCATACCCCTTCGCCCTCTCGCCCTCAATTATAACCTTTACCCACTCCCACTTATATTTTCAGCCAAATTCGGTCAAACACATGTGATGGTTTTGCATTCGACCAAATCTGCTGCTGTAGAATCTTGCTATCCCTTTACACCCTGCATCACGTGGCACAGGGAAAAGAGAAAGCAAGCACGATATTTCAGCACAAGCCCACCTTTCTTTACTCTCATTTTTCTTTTTAAATGGGGCATTGCACAGATTTATTTTTCCATAGTTATCGATTAAAAAAGCATACGTTTTAGAGGTTTTTCTGAAAGTGTTAATGAAATAAACCAATGCACAAAGTCTGCCACATTAGCCTGCAGTGTTACTCATCTTCAAATACATGGAAATGGCCCTGAGAAATATCCCAGAGGTGTGTGCTACAAGGACAAAAGTGTATGTGTGCACCATTAGAGAAGTGCCCATCATTAATCATGTGCAGAGAGAAATCAAAAACATGTAATCACTGTGTCAGCGCATACTTTGCCATTCAAAGGTCCTGTGGCAGAACATATAATAGCAATGGCATTTGACCTCAAATGTGTTATTTGAGGTTTTATGTGGCCTGGAAAAGGTTATACATAATAGCCATCTGATCGCTGAAGAACACAGAATGGAATTAAGCAGCAGTAGAAAGGGCACAGGGGTTTGTGGGTGCAGGGTAACACAAGAAGCCTAGGAGAATATCATGCAAGCGGTGCCTTAGATGTGTTATCCAAATCATGGTTTCCTTTGTGCTTCTATGATAAAAGGGCAGCAATCAACAGGTCTACGGAAGTAAAGACGGCTTGGCCCTAACAGATGTTACAAAGAAGAAAGAGACGCAATAATGACAACATTTTGAAAGCATCTGTTTAGAAACTACAATGTGCTGCTTCCCTGTGCATGTTTATTTCCCATCAATATCTAGATACTTTTTTTAAAAATATCACAGCGTGTTTTCAATAATGTGCTACTCACATTTTCACATGCTGGGTGCTATTAATATCAGGTTTGCTGTTAATGAGCCACTCTGCCAAAATGTCTGCTCAAATTGGGCAGGGAACCTGTCCAACAACATCTTCCTGAAGTGCCAAGGGCGAGTTATCTCGTCCTTAGGCTTACCTCGCTGTTGCCAAGGACGAGATAATGGGTCGTTGGCGCTTAAGGGGTTAATGCAACAGAAAACGTTAGAAGGCATTGATTGGCGAAATACCAAAATCACCAAAAAAGGCCTTGGCACTGGGGGGGGGGGGGCATGGCAGTCAGACTGCCAGCATGGGATGTGGCTTAAAGCTGAGTAGGGAATGTTTGGCCATTCAAATGATAGATTCATTATCTTTGTATTATGTTCATTATATTATTTCTAAGGCTCAACCTAAGCCAATATGACAGCTGGACTCTGTAAAAAAGACGCACTTCATCTTAACACATGCATACATGTGTTCAATGTGTGCAGAAATACACGTACAGTGGGGAAACTCATCCAACAACGTATGTGTTCAATAGTTTAACGAGTATGGAGGTTGGATGCACAGCTAAAGTAGGAAGAGCACACGTTCCTCAAAAGAGGAGCTGCTGCAGACAAGACGTGTTTGGATAGAGAGGAGTGTGTGAATTTAGAAATGTCCAATCTTTACACCAACTTGATGCAAGGGTTTCTTAAACGGCCAGTGATCCGATTTACTCCACGAGATAAACGGGTTGGCTAGAGATGAGGGCTTTAAACGTGTTACAGACTTGCTTGAATTAGGCAGAGGATTGCAACAGAATCCTAGTAAGAACGGAGCGCGTGGGAGTTAAATGGTGAAATGTGCTTACCCTGGGGAGCAGGCAGGCGGCCCATCAAAGGATGGGTTTTAGAGGGGTCAGCATGGAGATTGCCCATGAACATGGCACAATCCTAACTGGATATAATCAGTGCTTAAACAGCAGTAAGGGGAATGATTTGATTTGTCAAAATAAAGCAAATAGACCATGGCAGGTTTGTGCTCATTGGCAAACGCGAGACTTCAAATGCAAATATAAATCACGGCGGGGTTCAGGCATACTGCTTCATGGACCACAGTGGGGGAGATGCTAAACTGGGGCAAAGGTAAATAATATGATTGGAGGGAAAGTGTGGCACAGGCTGAAGTGGACAGGAGAAACTCTGTTTTCAGATGATTACATTTGATGGAATGAAGGGACATGTAGATTTCTGTGGCACCCATGCAATCCTAGACCGCTAATGAGTTTTGCCTTTTAGCTCTACCATAAAGCTTTCCACACTTCCCATTTTATACCTAGCCTTCTGGGACACTTCCTATGCAGTGGTCCTCAGGCAGCGATGACGCCCTAAATTATAGCTGGGTCTCAGTGTGCTGGTGGTTGAAGATCCTAAACACAGCTCCATGATCCCAAGGGCCTTTCTATGGATATTAAGCTGGGTGGGTGACAGGATTGGCTCTTGAAACACTGTGCAAGGTATGTATATGAAAAGGTTGGACCAATCCAGGGCAGTGCCTGAGTTGCAGTGAGTGAGTGAATGATAGAGAGCTTGTAAGCCAAGGGAAGAAAAGCGAATTCTGAATCTTTTGTGATCCAATTCTTCTGCACCACACTTGTGAATGCATGAGCAATGCATACAGTCTCATGGGGACTGGAATAAGAATTGATAATGACATATTTAATGAACCCATAAATTACACTTTGGCCAACACAATTTCTGAAGCTGACTATTGCCTTTTTATAACCCAGAAAAAAAAAACATCTGAAATTCTAAGCAGTTTTTTGTTAAGAGTTGCAAGTGTTGCCTAAATAGGTCAAGGCTGATCAATGAGCCATGAGTATTTTGTGCCATGATGGATGTGCTAGTAGTGCTTCTCAAGTAGCCCAGGGTGTGTGGAGGGTTCCCATTGTGCAAGGGGCTTCTCATTCTGTGGGCAATAATACCTAAATGCTAGTGCAGGCCATTATGTGCCAGAGTTACCACTTTTTTGTCAGGGTTTGTGCACAAGTGTGTTGGCCTGCATGCATGTATCATTGCTCAAGTGCTGTTGCTCAAGTGACAGGCATGTCTCTTAGATTCCTGTTTGCTGCTAATTGTTCCAAGGTAGGTCCGCTCGTGGTTTTCATAGAGTTTGAGCTCAATGCGGCAGGACTCATGTTTATGTGTTAAAATAAGTGCTTGTATGGCAAGGTTCGGCATTATATGCAAGGGTATAATATATATGGTGGAAAGTGATTAATGGAAACACTTTGCATTGTTCATAACCATTGGCAGTTACTATTGGCAGCATTGCATTGTTTTCCAGCTGGCTTTATCATTGTGTAAGCGAAACTGTATGCCAATACTCGATGTTCCATTGAGAAATTACCATGTGACAAGGGTGTAAAGCCCTGTTTTTTATTTTTTATTTTTATTGAATAATAAAATGATGCAGGCAGTTTCATCTCAGAAAGGGTAATCTGCTGATCAGCTTCTGCTTCCATCAGCCCCATGCAAAAGGCACAGGTGTATCTGTGGCATGCTGCATCAGTATCCTGAGCTGCAGCACATGCTGTACACTTGGCACCAAGCAGGTGCAGAGGTTGCAGATGACCATGTGATATCAGAAATGACACAAAAGTCTTGGCTGAAATGAGGGAAGCTTTTAAGATATGCACCCCTGTACTGAATTGATGATGATCATAAAGAGCCCATGATCGTGGCAGAATGATCACTAAAATAAAGCTATATCTTAGTTTAGGCATAGTGTATGTTAAAACTTATGATCATGGCCACCACATTCCAATTGATATTGTTCATGTGTCAGCTCCTGTGAGTCAGCTCTGCTGTGCGAGGTGATGTGTAGTCTGGTCTGCCGGTTGTAGCCTGCCAAATGGCAGGCCTGAAACCTGGGTGGCTGGGCCTACTCTTTGATCTCTTTGTGAGGACAGGTAAGACCTTCTTGCTGAGACAGTCACACAGCAAGCAGCTCTTATGGATGCCAGCATCAAAGGACCACAGCCATTCAAATAAAGTAGCTTTACAGCAGGGTGCTGCATCTGCAAAGGACTTTGTTCTCTGTGACAAGGGAAGAGAGGGGGTTATGATAAACATTTTGGGTGTAACATCAGAAGGGCAAAGTCCACTCCATCAAAGAGCAGAGATTGGACCACTAAGGCAGGCTAGCTTTAGTCCAATCACCTGAGGACTTTGCCACCCCTTCTTCAGATTCACTCTGTTCCTCTCAGATCCTTTCAGGTCACAGATTCACGGGGCTTCCTTTGGAAAAGTAGCACTCTCCAAAGCCCACAGACTGAGGTGAAGAAGGAATCATCCAAGACAGAACACAGATCTGTTAGCTGCCATTCCCATGGCACATCGGGAGTAGCCTCTGCTGTGGATGAGGACCTATCACCCTATACCGGAATCTCCTGACCTGGGAGAGCGGACACTGAACAGAGCCTGAGTGGGCCTCACAGCAACTAGAGGACCAGACCACCAAAGTTCCCTGTTTTACCACACCTAACGGGCCACTCTGTGTTCAACGCACCTGGAACAAGAAAGAAGTTGCCGGCTCTGATTGCTGCACTACTCCACCAAATTGAACATTGCTTGCACTTTCAAACAGCTCGACATTGCATTGTGAACTAGCTAAAGCTTGACACCTGCTTGCCCTAAGTGACTGCTTGATGCTGGGACCCAGACCAGATCACTGGAAAGTCACATGCCGACTCTGACCAGGGGTTACAATCACAATTTGACTCAGCTTACCCATGAACTGTGCCAGCGTGTTGACCGCACATTAATGAACCCAAGATCACCACTTTGGCGACCATCTCCTGGCTACTCAAAATTACGGAGCGTCTCTCATCAACTCCTTCTGGTGGCTAAAGCCTGACTCGACATGTGAAGCGTTCCTTGGACCACCTCGACCCGCATTCTTGAGAGCCACTCTTCTACCATATAGAGCACCAGTCTTCGTCCCTACTCAACTCCCACTTGCTGCTGGGGCCTCCAAGATCCTACATGCCCAAACTGACCCTGACCCACTTGCATCTGTGTTCGACACCGGGTTTGACTGCCTTAACCACCAAGAATTGAATCCAGGTACTGTTGACTCTGATTCCTCCTTGGTCCACTTGGACACTAGAGACTGATTAGGCCATGATTGCTCCTGCTTTCAACCAATATCCTTTTTGTGGCTTGTAATTTACCTACCAATGCTACATTATCCAGTCTTTTGCATTTTCTCTGTTCTTCTTTCGGGGTAAGTTTTTGTATAATATTTTCTATTCACTCTCTGTGCAGATGGTGAATTTGATTGAAGTATATATATTTTTATAGAACCTTGATTGGACATTCCCTTTATTTTGAACTGTGTTGTTTGGGTCACTACCGGTTCACCTTCACACCCATCTTAAGAACATAGCCTTTCCTCGGCCAACGTTACCACAAAAGGCGAAGGAGATATATATTTTAGCTGTCCCTGTTTTACCTTTATGATGCATTGTGTTTTGGCAGAAGTGTCTGGGCAGAGTACGCTTTTTAACTCCTACTCATCCTTATACTCCTGCCGAGCAGAATCCAATTCATCACAGTCCCCATCCAACAAAGGGCAGAATAGCCTGAACTGATAGTTTCTTCGCACGGCCGCATACAGCACCAGCTATGTTGCTTATTTTCCCAAACAGAACAGGTGTAATCAACTGTGTATCAAAATCTATTTAGTGTGCTGGTGGAAGTGATTGAACAAAGACCAATCATGATATGTTGTTACATGGAATTTTCAAAACTCTTGTTTGTGATTGTCAATTCTTTTAGATTTGAATGATGGCTCAGTTTTCAGCAATGCAAAGTTCTGGGTTTCTGCTAAATCATTGGGCCTCATTGCGAGTAGGGCAGTAAGGGATACCCGGCACTGTTAAGGAGACCGGTGCCGGTAATCGCTTACTGCCCTACTACGAGTTCCCTTAGCGGGTCCCTCCTTCAACGCCTGGTTTTACCAGGCGCTATGGACGGGACTCGCTAAGGGACTTCAGAGCTAATAACGGTACCGCAAATTGCGCTACCGTTATTAGCTACTTCTCCATTCCCATTGAGCCCTCTGGGGGCTCAAATATGAATGGGGAATGTTTTTTTTCAATGGGGACTTACCGGTCCCGCAAAGGTCAGACTACACTGGTAAGTCCCCATTGAACGAGACCGGTGCTGGTACCGTTATTGGAGGCAATCATGGCGCAAATAGCGCCATGACTACCTCCAATCTCGGAATGAGGCCCATTGTCTTTCAAATGCATAACACACAAACAAGCAACCAATAAATACATTTCTGTTATATTTAAATTATGTTTAAAATAAAATGACTGCAATAATTAATAACCTTTTACCTCTATCAAATAAAATAAAAACGTTTTGGAAATACGGAATATCCTATTATATTACATTACATGGAAATAATATTGAACAATTGGACAGAGTCAGACATGAAGGAATATCCTTTATGGGTATCCAACAGAATAGTCATGTGGTGGAGTTTTGTATTTATTTATTATTGCATTTGTAGAGCGCACTTAACCCTCAGGCATGTGAGAGCTATGATTGTGATTATGACTGTGATTACGTACATTGGGTGGAATTTCGTTTCCTAGTACTGGCTGTATGATTGGTCACATTAATTCTTTCTCAGGTGTGAGACTGCACAAGAGCAAGTTGAGTTGTTGTGGTGTGGTGCGAGTTACGCAAGGTCAGTTTCTAGAATTGGATGTGTGACTGGGTACATTGTTTCATATGCAGGTGTAGGTTAGCATGTCACTAAGGTGTAGTAGTGTGTGTTTTCTTTGCTTGGAACATGTGTTCTGGAGGCCCGTTTCAATTGTTTACACTTGTGAGTCCAGAGAATGCACTTACCCATTCATATATGGCCTAATGGTAAAAGGCAATTTAACAGATTGCAGATTGTCATTTAGACGGAGAAGCACCCATTAACTCTCTGGTTTAACACAGGCAGTGCTGGACATAGTGTAGGTAGGCATGGATAAGCTGACCTACCGCAGGAGCAGGGACCAGCCCAGGAGAGGTCTCATAGACCTACAACAGATGCGGTAAGCGCACAGATGTCTGCGCTCGAAAGAAATGAAAATGCTTTTTATAGGGTGCTTTGCTGCTAAATTTACCCATCTGATGCCCACATTGCTAACTAGCATCCAGTTTGCAGTAACCAGCGCCCTCCAAGTGCTCTACGTTGGAGATATTGCACCCAACCTCCATTTCCTACCATGAGGGAAGCACTACCCTCCAAGATGGCCGCCCGCAGCATTGCCCAGGCATCCTATGGCTAATTTCAGGCCAGCCCGGTCTGCTGCGCCCTGATTGGCTCTGTGTCCCTTACATTGCCCAATCACGCGCCGGCAGGCAAAGTCGGCCATCGTCAGCAAGGCCTAGGAGTCAAGGCCGATACCTGTCCAAGCCGTACACGCCGTCAGCCAGACCCCCTGTCCGGGCTGCCTTTGCAATCCTCAACTATATAACAACGGTAATTTCTCAAGCCTGTTATACCCTACTCTGTTTTTCAATACGGCGCCTAAGTGGTTATGTGTTAACCCCCACTGTACATCTCCATTGGCTCACCGATGAACTTGTTGACCCAAGCTAAGACTTTTAAGCCTAAGGTGCTAACTACATCCTTGCCACCATGTCTCCCTTTGCTTCATGAACTCTAGGCTATTTCGCCACGTAACGATTGCCATTTTCCACCTCTTTTCCAGTTGCTAAGTGTGTACGCTACAAGTTTATTCCATACTGTAAAGAATCCTTGCCGTGGTGTCTCTGCCTACACGCGGTCTGTGTAACCTTAAGTAATCTGCCTCTCCCTCTCCACTGTTGCTCATATTACGTCGCCATCTATAACAGTCGACGTTCTGCTGATCGATCAGCGCCAATGATTATCATCCTTGTGTTTCTAAACTTGTCTGCATTGCCACCCTGCATAGTATCCTGCATCCAGGGCCCAACTGCCTCTTGCTGCTAACTAATCGTCCTCATTCGCCCTCAATCTGACTACACTGCCTGCCCCATTAGCTCGAATCATACTGCCTTCCGATTCAGTCACTATGCCTCCTCCTGTGTGATTGCGCATATGTTGCCTGCGCTATTTGGGTACATTTTTCCTATTTGCAACACAATATATTCACATTGCCTGCACTATTCAAACTGGCAATCTGCTCGCAGCTGCTCCTGCGTGCATTTACAATACCCATATCAATCGAATTAAGGCATTGTTCTCACTTGCATTTTGATTATGTATACACTGCCCTTATAACGTGATTGCTGCACTGTTCCCACTTGCATCTTGATTTTGCTCACATTGCCCATATCATTGGAACTGGTGCATTAGTCTTACCTATACCCGATTGTGCTCATATTACTTATATAACTCGATCTGCTGTACTGCTCCTACATGCATTTTGTTTGTGTTCATTCTGTCTTTACCATTTGAACTGGGGCATTGTCTTCCTGTACCTGATTATCCTGATTATGCTTACATTGCAAATGTCATTCGAACTGCCGCAATGCCCTTATTTGCATCCTGATTGTGATCATACTACCCGAATAGGTGCACTGTTCTTAACCGAAACCTGATTGCTTCACTGCCCATACTATCCGAGTTTACTCATCGTGCGCACAGTCAGATTCTGCTCAGGGCTTTGCACCTTGTGACCGGCTGCAAGCGAAGCCACTTTATGCAATCATAACCTACTATGCCAACTGTATTACTCTTTACTGCTTGAACGGGAATTTACTGCTGGTATGTTTACTGCTTGAACGCGAATGCCAGCCACAATGACAGTAACTCTGCTTCATTGAAATTTCCTATTGCCTATTACCACTGTCAGTCACTAGGTGCCCCTCTGACATAGCCCTCTGTTAGCCATTGTATGTCCCAATATTGCCCAATGCCTCATGTCAGTTACTGCGAGCCTGCCTACTTGAAATAACTACCCGATAAACTTGTGCTCCCGCTGGAAACAGCCTACTGCCAGACACTGAGCTGCGCTCATAACTTAATACACTTGGTACTAGCCCATGCCCCTTGCCTCCCCTGCACTAAACTATCTTGCTCTACCCACTACGATGTGCCTTAATAAGACCCAGATAGCATCTCTGCTGTGCCTTACCATATTCAGCATCGCTATCATTATGTCCTCCTACACATACACACCGTGTCTCACTATGGACAGAAACAACAGACTTCGAGCTAGACTACCCCGCCTCTACGAGCCTATATGTCATAGAAACAAGGCCACTAACCACTCATATAAAGCTACCTCACGGTACACCAAGCCACATCCCAACCTAACTATACCGTGTAACAACACCACTCAGCCCAAACCTATTCCAAAAAAAATCCAAAACACACCTTATGTAACCCACGCCACTGAAATAGCATACACTCTATTATTTTATTTATTTTACATTTATAAAGCGCTCACACAGCCCGCAGGCATCGAGGCGCTGTTTGTTTTTCTTAGTTGCGTAATTGTGTTTTTTTTGTCTTAGTTACGTATTTATAACGCGCTTAAACACCCAGAGGTTTCTAAGCGCGGACCCGGGGATCGAACCTGTGTTGCTTCGTGTCGTCTTGCTTCCAAGACGCGCACTCTGCCGCTGAGCTATCCTCCCGGGACAAATGGTGTCTATTGCTAATTTCCATAACCTTGACCTCTTGGCAGTCACTGAATCATGGCTGCACAAAGCTGCAGGCCCAGCACTCTCCCTAGCTATCCCTGAAAATTACCAATTAATTAGAATGGACAGACCTAACAATAAAGAAGGGGTCTTAGCTATTATAGCTAAAACTAACCTTGCTATTAGACTACAAGGCTCACAGTCTCTCAAATCATGTGAACTCCTCATGGCCGAACTGCCCATCTCTAACTGCAACACACTAACTATCTACCTCATATACAGGCCACCTGGCCCCATTGGGACCTTCGAAGAGGATCTATCGAGTCTCCTAGCCACTAACACCAAAGACTCCTCACAAATCCTATTATTAGGTGACCTGAATTTAGGATTTAATGACCCAGATGACAAACCAGCCTAATCTATAGCCACTATGTTAGCTGAACACAGATTAAACCAATACATTGTCACTCCAACCCAAAACAAAGGTAGGACCTTGGATTGGGTCGCTACTCTGAATTGTGATACCACTATGACCAAAATTACCCCTCAACACTGGACAGACCACTACCTCATTGACTTTACATTAACTTTTAATATACAAACTACTAAAGAGAAAATCATGGTGCCCCCCCAACCCACTAGAGCCAAATAAAATACATAACCCCAGACAATCTCCTACCATTGCTGCTACCTACTATCAATGCTCTTCCAAACAACCAGCATCCTCAGCTCCTAGTAGAAAGCTACAATAATGCTATGAAATTAGCAATAGACACCATTGTGCTTCCAAAACTTCAAAAAAGTAAACAAGCTCACCTAAGTGCTTGGTTCACCCCACATCTAAAAGAACTAAGAATGCAAAAAAGGAAACTAGAATCTAAATGGCGCCATACCCCATCTGAAGAAAATAAACTGAATCTCAGACTTTTCGCCAATAAATACAAAAAAGAAATCCTACTCACAAAAAAAATCTCTTCAATGAAAGAATCTGCAACACAAGCTCCAATATTAGAGAATTATTTACCATCCTAAAGGAGCTGGGATCCCCCGTACCACCCCCCTGACAAAATTGCCAAAGACAAACAATGGTGCACCAGCATCCAAAATGCCCTAGCAAATCAAATTAAAACACTCCAAACTAAAATTGCCTTAAAAAAAGACTCCCTAACTCCAAATGAAACACCACTCATCACTATCCCTACTACTACCAAACTACCCGGCCTTGACCACTTCAAATAAAAAAAAAAATATCCATCCCGGAAACTGAAAAGATCATCGCCTCCCTCAAACCATCCAACTGTAAGGGACAAGCTCCCTTCATAACCAAACTAATAAATGCCTCCTCCTTCTCCTCCAACACCATCCCAAGTAACCTAAAAGAGTCCTGGGTCCTACCCCTCCTCAAGAAGCAAACCCTAGACCCCGCCATTCCCACTAACTATAGACCCATCACCACAGTACCATTTCTCCTCAAGATAATAGACAAAGTAGCATACCTGCAAATCCAGCACTATCTTGAAACGAATCAACTCTTAGGCACCCGCCAATCAGGATTCAGACTGCAGCATGGCACAGAAAAAGCCTTAATTGATCTTAAAGTACAGATTGACGAACTCAATGACAAGGGAAACAGTGCCATGCTACTCCTCCTTGATCTGTCGGCGGCCTTTGATCTGGTGGATCATGCAGTGCTGTGCAAACACCTGGCATCGGCTGCCCACTCTTCAAATGAGGCTATAGCCTGGATCCAATCATTTTTGGACAACCGTACAAGGAGAGCTTTCTCAACATTGGCATCAGCAGACCCTATCAAAATAACATGTGGTGTACCAGAAGGCGCTTTCGTCTGCCAACTCTATACAATATCTTTACCAGGCCCCTATTTGACAAATTGGACAGACTGGGTGTCACCTACACAAATTACGCAGATGACACCCAGATCCTCATTCCCCTTTCGGGCAATTTCGACATGGATACGGCCTTGGTAAACAAAATATATCTCATCATTCAGGCATAGATGGGCACACATGGACTATGCATGAATGATGATAAAACTGAAATCCTACTCCTCGGATCCACTGCCAACCTAAAAAAACTTAGCCCCAACTACTCAGCATTTAACATTGATGGCAATATAATCACAGTTTCCAAAACAGTAAAAACACTAGGTTTTCACCTTGACTCAGCCCTTACACTAAAGAAACAAGTTAACTCCCTTGCATCCTCTACAGCCTACACTTCTAAGCTTATCAGGGCAAGCAGAGCTTTCCTCGCCCCAAGCCAGCTGTATCATCATTGCAATGCCCTAATACTCTCCAAGCATGACTTTTGCAATGCTCTGTATATGGGAGCTAACAAATACATCATTGACAAAATTCAAACATTGCAAAACAACGCCCTTAGAACTGCCCTCAACTTACCCTCTAAAGAACACATCTCTAACGCTAGACGAAAACATAAATGGCTCAACATTTGTGACAGAATCTGACTTAAGACAGCATCACTCACCTTCAAATGTCTTAATAATGCAGCCCTCCCTTACCTGGTAGCAAGAATGGTGAGAAAAACTTCCACCTGCCCCACCAGAACCGCCAACTCCTACTGTATTCAGATTCCCAAATTTAGACTAAAAAACACAGGCGGCGGCAGGTTTTCAGTTAAGGCAGCTCAATACTGGAATGCCCTCCCACTCGAAATCAGAACAGACCAGTCCTACTACAGGTTTAGACGGAATATACTTGCATGGCTACACTCCAATGACCCCCAAGATTAACCATGTACCAATCCACATCTACTAACCTGTACATATGTATATTTTTTAACTGATTTATCGTGATATAATGTATATGTTTATACTCAACATTGGCATGTAATTGATGTAATGTTTATGTTTATACTGTGCCTGTAACTAACAGGGTAATTCATAGAATTTCGCACAAAAGTGGCGCACGCGGCTGGTGCACAGTGTGCGCATGTGAATGTCTGCGCCAGCCGCGTGCGCTAAAATCAATTTCCGCGCACAGCGTATTCATGGATTTTAGCCTCCAAAACCAGCCGTGGCGCAGAGTGGCGCAGAGACCCTGCAGCAGCGCCAGTTACGCCCCCAAGAACGCCCTTGCGCAAGGAAAAGCCATCAAAATTCCCAATCAGCGCAAAGGGCTGCGCTAACCCTGGACCAGTGTACAGGGCTGCCAAACAGCAAATGCCAAGCGGGGAATGTGTATTACTGGGGTGCGCGTGAAGTGTCACACGCGAAAGGGCCTTTGCGAGTGGGGTACGTTTATTACTGGGGTTTGCGGGAAGTTTCACATGCGATTTCAGCAGGGTACGTGTATTACGGGGTTCGCGGGAACTTTCACACGCGAAAGGGCCTGTGCGAGTGGGGTACGTGTACGTGTATTATGGGGGTGCATGGGAAGTTTCACACGCGATTGGCCTGGGTATGTGTATTTCAGGGGTGCGCGGGAGGTTTCACACGCGATTGGCCTGGGTACGTGTATTTCAGGGGTGCGCGGGAAGTTTCACAGCGATTGGCCTGCGTATGTGTATTTCAGGGGTGCGCGGGAAGCTTCACACGCGATTGGCCTGGGTACGTGTATTTCAGGGGCGCGCGGTAAGTTTCACATGCGATTGGCCTGGGTACGTGCATTTCAGGGGTGCGCGGGAAGTTTCACACGCGATTGGCCTGGGTACGTGTATTCCAGGGGTGCGCGGGAAGTTTCACACGCGATTGGCCTGGGTACGTGTATTTCAGGGGTGTGCGGTAAGTTTCACACGTGATTGGCCTGCGTACGTGTATTTCAGGGGTGCGCGGGACGTTTCACACGCGATTGGCCTGGGTACGTGTATTTCAGGGGTGCACGGTAAGTTGCACACGCGATTGGCCTGGGTACGTGTATTTCAGGGGTGCGTGGAAAGTTTCACATGCGATTGGACTGGGTACGTGTATTTCAGGGGTGCGTGGGAAGTTTTACACATGATTGGCCTGGGTACGTGGATTTCGGGGGTGCGCAGAAGTTACACACGCGATTGGACTGGGTACGTGTATTACTGGGCTGCGCATGAAGATTCACACACGATTTTGCTGTCAGAGCGGGGAACGCGTATTTCGGGGGTGCGCGGGGAGTCCTACACGTGAATTAGCAGTGTGGGTCCTCCCAGGTGTCCCCTCTACCCCCTGGGGTCCCACACCACAGGGGACTACCCTGCACCCCTGGTCATGTCCTGCAGGCAGCCCATCCACCATGGGCATGCCCCCCAGCCAAGCCACATGTCACATTGGAATATGATCACCAACTCATGTCTCCCAGCACCCCCACCCCCCAGCAGTGAGGGGCACCTGCCAGCAGCAGGCCCCGACACATGTCCCCCAGCACCCCCAGCACCCAGCAGTGAGGGGCACCTGCCAGCAGGCCCCCACTAATGTCCCCCAGCCCCCCCAACCCCCATCATTGACAGGCACCTGCCAGCAGGCCCCAACACATGTCCCCCAGCACCCCCACCCCCCAGCAGTGAGGGGCACCTGCCAGCAGGCCCCCACTCATGTCTCCCAGCCCCCCACACTCCCATCATTGATAGGCACCTGCCAGCAGGCCCTGACACATGTCCCCCAGCACCCCCACCCCCCAGCAGTAAGGGGCACCTGCCAGCAAGCCCCCACTCATGTCCCCCAGCCCCCCAACACCCCCATCATTGACAGGCACCTGCCAGCAGGCCCCGACACATGTGCCCCAGCCCCCCACCACCCATCATTGACAGGCACCTGCCAGCAGGCCCCGACACATGTTCCCCAGCACCCCCACCGCCAGCAGTGAGGGGCACCTGCCAGCAGGCCCCCACTCATGTCCCCCAGCCCCCCCACCCCCCAGCATTGACAGGCACCTGCCAGCAGGCCCCGACACATGTCCCCCAGCACCCCCACCCCCCAGCAGTGAGGGGCACCTGCCAGCAGGCCCCCAATCATGTACCCCTGCACCCCCACCCCCCAGCAGTGAGGGGCACCTGCCAGCAGGCCCCCACTCATGTCCCCCAGCCCCCCCGCCCCCCCAGCATTGACAGGCACCTGCCAGCAGGCCCCGACACATGTCCCCCAGCATCCCCACCCCCCAGCAGTGAGGGGCACCTGCCAGCAGGCCCCCACTCATATCCCCCTGCACCCCCACCCCCCAGCATTGACAGGCACCTGCCAGCAGGCCCCGACACATGTCCCCCAGCACACCCACCCCCCAGCAGTGAGGGGCACCTGCCTATAGGCCCCCACTCATGTCCCCCAGCCCCCCGCCACCCCAGCATTGACAGGCACCTGCCAGCAGGCCCCCACTCATGTCCCACAGCACCCCCACCCCCCAGCAGTGAGGGGCACCTGCCAGCAGGCCCCCACTCATATCCCCCAGCACCCCCACCCCCCAGCAGTGAGGGGCACCTGCCAGCAGGCCCCAATCATGTAACCCTGCACCCCCACCCCCCAGCAATGAGGGGCACCTGCCAGCATGCCCCCACTCATGTCCCCCAGCACCCCCACCCCCCAGCAGCGAGGGGCACCTGCCAGCAAGCCCCCACTCATGACTGCCAGCACCCCCACTCCGCAGCAGTGAGGGGCACCTACCAGCAGGCCCCCACTCATGTCCCCCAGCCCCCCCACCCCTCAGCATTGACAGGCACCTGCCAGCAGGCCCCGACACATGTTCCCCAGCACCCCCACCCCCAGCAGTGAGGGGCACCTGCCAGCAGACCCCCACTCATATCCCCCTGCACCCCCACCCCCCCAGCATTGACAGGCACCTGCCAGCAGGCCCTGACACATGTCCCCAGCACACCCACCCCCCAGCAGTGAGGGGCACATGCCAGTAGGCCCCCACTCATGTCCCCAGCCCCCCCGCCACCCCAGCATTGACAGGCACCTGCCAGCAGGCCCCCACTCATGTCCCCCAGCACCCCCACCCCCCAGCAGTGAGGGGCACCTGCCAGCAGGCCCCAATCATGTTCCCCAGCAGCCCCACCCCCCAGCAATGAGGGGCACCTGCCAGCATGCCCCCACTCATGTCCCCCAGCACCCCCACCCCCAGCAGCGAGGGGCACCTGCCAGCAAGCCCCCACTCATGACTGCCAGCACCCCCACTCCCCAGCAGTGAGGGGCACCTACCAGCAGGCCCCCACTCATGTCCCCCAGCCCCCCCACCCCCCAGCATTGACAGGCACCTGCCAGCAGGCCCAGACACATGTTCCCCAGCACCCCCACCCCCAGCAGTGAGGGGCACCTGCCAGCAGACCCCCACTCATATCCCCCTGCACCCCCGCCACCCCAGCATTGACAGGCACCTGCCAGCAGGCCCCCACTCATGTCCCCCAGCACCCCCACCCCCCAGCAGTGAGGGGCACCTGCCAGCAGGCCCCAATCATGTTCCCCAGCAGCCCCACCCCCCAGCAATGAGGGGCACCTGCCAGCATGCCCCCACTCATGTCCCCCAGCACCCCCACCCCCCAGCAGCGAGGGGCACCTGCCAGCAAGCCCCCACTCATGACTGCCAGCACCCCCACTCCCCAGCAGTGAGGGGCACCTACCAGCAGGCCCCCACTCATGTCCCCCAGCCCCCCCACCCCCCAGCATTGACAGGCACCTGCCAGCAGGCCCCGACACATGTTCCCCAGCACCCCCACCCCCAGCAGTGAGGGGCACCTGCCAGCAGACCCCCACTCATATCCCCCTGCACCCCCACCCCCCCAGCATTGACAGGCACCTGCCAGCAGGCCCTGACACATGTCCCCAGCACACCCACCCCCCAGCAGTGAGGGGCACATGCCAGTAGGCCCCCACTCATGTCCCCAGCCCCCCCGCCACCCCAGCATTGACAGGCACCTGCCAGCAGGCCCCCACTCATGTTCCCCAGCAGCCCCACCCCCCAGCAGTGAGGGGCACCTGCCAGCAGGCCCCCACTCAAGTCCCCCAGCTCCCCAACCACCCCCAGTATTGACAGGCACCTGCCAGCAGACCCCCACTCATGTCCCCCAGCACCCCCACCCCCCAGCAGTGAGGGGCACCTGCCAGCAGGCCCCGACACATGTCCCCCAGCCAACACGTCATCACAATCCAGATCCCTGGCTCTTATGGCCACCCAAATCCCACCCCACGCCACTCCAGTCCAAACACCCAACCAAGCTTTACATCCACTCCAAATTGAAATCCCCATTACATGATAGATCACAAATAAGCAGTATGCGCATGAGTACAAGTCTGTCAGACCCACACAATGGGAACACATGACTGAGAAAACCCACATTGTGACATGCATGAAACGAATGAGAGAAGACCACACATTGAAGTAAGAAACAAAAATGTATTTCAGTCAAAATGAAGGGAATTAAATCAAAACACACAATAATGCCAATAATAATCAAAATACAGCATGTCCCAAAAAATGATAAATAAATAAAATGAGAATCCAAACTAATCCAAATGAAAATGTGTCCAAAGTCACCGTCCAACAAAGCAAATCCAAAGGGAAAGAAAAGTGTAATATCCATTGCTCCATGGTGAAAAAAAAAAAGATGAAGGAGAAAAATCCACCGTAAAACTATGTACAAAAAGCAAATCAAGGGTCCACGAGGCCAACGACATAAATGAAACCTACCTAATTACTAACTATATACAAAAATCTGGGGCATAGTCCATACGCCCCAAATGAAAGAAAAAAGAAATTAAACTTAACACTAATGAACTATATACAATGGCGGCGGGCAAGTCCAACGGCTCACTTGTTGATGTCATCGGCCAGGGCATCATCGAACTCCTGTTCAATGTCTTGGAGGCGGGCCTGTTCATTGGCCCCGAGGTCTCGCAGGGATAACGCCATGTCCACCTCCAACTCCCTGCAAATTCCCTCGAGGCCCTCAGCCCGCCTCAGCGCCCTGCGCATGGAGTTCTCCACCCTGACCATTGTGAGCTGTGCCTCCTCCGCCCGCCGCCGCTCCGCCCCTATCCGCTAGCCCAATCGCTGCCACACGGAAGACACTCCCATTCCAGGGTCCTCCTGCCCTCCGGCCGATGCCTGCCCCTCCGATGTAGATGGCCCCGAGCCATGATGCCTCCCACGTTGAGCCTGCCGCTGCCTCCGACGCAACTGCCTCTTCCAGCATGACGGCATCCAGGCTGATGGAATCCACCAACGCCGTTGTGCACGTGCCCTGCCCAATGATGCCGGCACATCCTCCATCTGCTGGGGTCCAGCTGCTGGGGTGTCCACCCCTGCTGGACCTCTGACTCCCGACTGTGGCAGGAATGGGATTCCTACCGAGCTGGCTGCGTTGGTCAGGGCAGGTCCACAGGGGGCCCTGGTGGCATCTGGGCCGGAAGACGGCATGGAGAATGACTGGCATATAGTCTCCACAGAGGAGGAGAGGGCCGCCAGAGTGGCCGACATATGTACAAAACCCCCGACCATGGACACTCCCAACTGGGCCACGTTGGCACGCTGCTCTTCGTGATGACGTGCGTGCTCCCCCCGGGAAGCACGCACATCATCACGAATGACACGCTGTCATTCGCCGTCCTGTTTGGCGTTTGTATCCGCGTTGGCGGTTACGCGCTGGAAGGGCGTGCGGAGGTTCCGCTACGTGATTTCTCTGTTACGCACCCTACGGTCTAGTGGTTTTCCAACATGGCGCCGCTGGTAGTATTTCTTTCCTCCTCTCCCAGC
This sequence comes from Ambystoma mexicanum, assembly GCF_040938575.1. Lineage (NCBI taxonomy): Eukaryota > Metazoa > Chordata > Amphibia > Caudata > Ambystomatidae > Ambystoma > Ambystoma mexicanum. The sequence continues at coordinate 974,740,185 of NC_090926.1, forward strand.
GATCGCCGCGTTGCAACCCCCTTCACTGCGCTAGCTCGCTCCTTTGGGTTTACACGCTAGTTTTCCAGCCTTGACCGCCTCGGTCACTTATCTCTACTTTCGGTCCGCCTTCCCCGGACTACCTCTCTCTCTCTCTTCCTTCCCTCGCCTCGCCTCTTTTCTCAGCTCTACGGTGCGCTGTTCTTCCACGTCCGCCTTCTCTGCCTTACCTTTCGGCTGCGCTGTCATTCAGCCGCCCTGGTTCCTGGTGCTCCGGAGTTGTTTTCTCTGCTGGTACCCTTTCCGGTGGCTCTCTTTCTCTCCGGATCCTTCTTTGCTTTGGATGTCCGGCTTCGCCTGCTCCCATCAGCTACCTGCCTCAAGAACTCCACTACAACTGCTTGCTCCAGATCCTCTCAAACCGCTGCACTCCTCGGAGGGTTTTTTCCGCCTGAACAGGCTTTTTCCCTTCGTACTGTCTGGTCTCGGGAAGGGGGCCCCAGGTTTGCTATACTTTAGCACTCACTGTGGCTTCCTCTCGAGACAGATACTTTCAACACAAAAAAGAGAAGGACTATCTCTCTCACAGGCAACTGCAACCAGAGGACTTTGAATCAGGTGAGGAGAGTGGGGAGGAACGTGAGTTAGCGGAATCGGCCCTTCAGGACACACGCGTGCGCAACGCGACACCAATCAGGACCTTCTCCATACGCTCAGGGGTCCCCTCGTCCGCAGGTAGAGAAGTGTCAGATGACATGGACATCCCCCTACCTGTGGACGGGCCTGGGATGGGGCATCCCTGCTGGTGCATGGAGGTGCAGTCACAGTGTCAGGGACAGTGACATGCACAGGCCCCTCCACGGCGACCTGTGCTTCCTCCTGCCCCTGGACTGCACCACTTGCACCAGTGGTACCACCCCCACCAGGCCCCATGTGCGGCTCAGTAGCAGCCTCCTCCTCCTCTGTGGAAACCACCAACCTGGATGGCTTCACACCGTCTTCCGCCGTTGCAAGCCCCTTGTGGGGGCTCACCCACCCCTTCCGCTGCAGCCGTAATGGCAGACGCAGCACCAGTCCCCTCACGCCCAGATGATGGTAATTTCTGGGAGGGTGACTGGGCCTTGCGTCGCCGGCTGGTGGGGGCATCCCCGCCGATTTGCTCCACAGCGCCGTCTCTGCCCTCTTCATCACTTGCCGCTGTGTAGAGGGAGACATAGAACACAAGCATCAGAGTACTGTACAATGGTCCCCTAGCAGGAAGCAATAGCAGATGAGTGGCACTGTCAAACATCACTTCCATCATGTCCCTCCACAACACATGGGTCAGTGCAGGCAAAACACATGCAGTAACAGGCATGGCGCATGCTATGAACATTAGCATACATGTCCAAGGGACTCTTGAAACATACAATGCTGGTTTGAAACTCACATGCATCATGGGTCATGCCGATCACATGCACACACTTCACCGTAGTTTCATCCATCTGACCTCGTACACCCCAGACACAGTGGATGCAAGGATGAGTAGGATGCATCAGTGAATCTAAACATTGTCACAGACATGTGTCATGCATCCATGGCATTTACAAGTCACAGACATGCAAGTCGGACACCATACATGTCCGTGACAGCAGCACCCATCTCTCACACCCCATCCATGTCCAATAACAGAGACAGGCATGCATTAATGTGTGCATTCCGCATGCTGCTCCGCATGTTGCATAGTAACACATGCACCAACCATGTGGTTCAAACATTACTGGTCTCACATGCATGACCATGATGTCCCTGCACACACAAATACGTACATGGCCTATGTCACACATACAGACAAGTATCAGACAACCAGCACCCTGCAACATGCCCTGTCTCACACAGCAATGCTTGGCCATTTACTGCTCGACAACAGACGGGTCTGCCTCCGAAGGATCTGGGCGTGGAGCGCTGGGCCTACGCGTTCCAGGACCCTCATCTGGATGGTACTCATGCTGCCCTCGCCCCCCTCCACGAGGCGCCGGGCCTTTATGAGGGTTCTGGACCTCAAGTCCTCCCAGCGCTTCTTGACTTGCTTGATGTTGCAAGTTGCCACCCCCTCTGCGTTGATGGCAACCACAAAGTCGTCCCAGATCCTATCCCGTCCTTCCTTGTTGGCGCGTGATGTTCCGAAGAGGGCATCATAATGCCCCAGGACACCAACTTCCTTCTGACTGAAGCTGGTGGCCCTCTGCCCCTCTTGCTGGGGGTCGCCAGTGGTCTCAGATGGTGTTTGCCCCGACATAGCACCCCCGAGGCAGGTGTGGGTGGGCAACTGTGTCCTGGGGCTGGGCTGTGGAGCGATGGTATCCCAGTCGGGAGTCTTCTGTTCCAGCAGGGGTGGACACAGCAACTGGACCCCTACAGATGGCTGATGTGCAGGGACCAAATAGCAGGGCACGTGGGCAGCAGGCAGTCAGGCAGCAGCAGATGGCAGGTGGGAGCGTGCTCGGGGCTCTGGAGGGCAGGAAAATGGCCTTCAAGGCAGGAGCATGGTCTTCCGTGTGTTTGCGCGTGGCCAGCTTGATACGGAGTGATTTGGCACGTGAAAAAAGTGCAGGTCAGCGTGTAATTCGAGGAAAGGCCCTTAGCGCGTAAGCGCGTCAGCACGCATACGCGATTTAATTGGACCAAAGGCCCTTAGCGCGTAAGCGCGTCTGTGATGTATCGCGCACGGGCATTGCCCTGGCAGGGCTTGAAGATCCTACGTGGATTTCCATTGCTCTGTACGTGCTTTTCGTGGGGTGCGGTGCGTGTGTTTTCCAGGCGTTGGGGTTCACACGCTGTTACTTCACAGCAGGTGGATGTTGGCTACGCGTTCTTCTACACGCAAGGCAGACGGTGAGTGGTAGCCCGCTTGCCCAAGCCCAGTGGCGTGTAAAACTTCCCATGCACCCCAGAAATACACATACCCCACTTGCCCAAGGCCTATCGCGTGTGAACCGACAAGAAGTACAAATTTCACCCACTTGCTCGCCATGAAAAGCACGTACAAGAAAATGGCATCCTACGCGTACCTTTTAAACCGGCCCACACGTACACTTCACTTATGCGTCAAATTACACGCAATGACACTCGGACGTGCAGATTTCCACATGTACTCTGTCATCACGTGCTATGAGGGAAACACCTGCGCGCGTCATGTCACAGACGCGCTTACGCGCTAAGGGCCTTTCCTCGAATTACACGCTGATGTGCACTTTTTTCACGTGCCAAATCACTCCATATCAAGCTGGCCACGCGAAAACACATGGAAGACCACACTCCTGTCCTGAAGGCCATTTTCCTGCCCCACAGATCCCCGAGCACGCTCCCACCTACCATCTGCTGCTGCCTGACTGCCTGCTGCCCATGTGCCCTGCTATTTGGTGCCTGCACATCAGACATCTGCAGGGGTCCAGTTGCTGTGTCCACCCCTGCTGGAACAGAAGACTCCCGACTGGGATACCATTGCTCCACAGCCCAGCCCCAGGACACAGTTGCCCACCCACACCTGCCTCGGGGGTCGCCATGTCGGGGCAAACACCATCTGAGTCCACTGGTGACCCCCAGCCAGAGGGGCAGAGGGCCACCAGCTTCAGTCAGAAGGAAGTTGGTGTCCTGGTGGTGCATGTCCTGCGGCATTAGGATGCCCTCTTCGGAACATCACGCGCCAACAAGGAAGGACGGGTTAGGATCTGGGACAACTTTGTGGTTGCCATCAACGGGGAGGGGGTGGCAACCCGCAACATCAAGCAAGTCAAGAAGCGCTGGGAGGACTTGAGGTCCAGGACCCTCATAAAGGCCTGGCACCTAGTGGAGGGGGGCCGGGGCAGCATGAGTACCATCCAGATGAGGGTACTGGAACACGTAGGCTCAGCGCTCCATGCCCAGATCCTTCGGAGGCAGACCCGTCTGGAGTCGAGCGGTAAGTGTACATGCATACTGATTGTAAGCTGTGCGTGTGGTGGTGTGCCAGTAGTGTGCAGGTTGCATATGTTATTTTGTAGGGCCATGTATAGATGTGTATGTACAGGGCCATGAGGCTGACACATGCAAGTCCTCTCATGTGTGACACACATGGATGGAGTATGTGTGGGTAAGCATGCAGGCCAAATGCAGATGTGTGAGCACACATATTTGAATGACTGTGTATGTAAGTTGGCATGGTTGTGATGTCACACATGGATGTTGGTTCCAGCTGCATGTATCTGCACTGCGTACATGTGCATGTATGTGTATCTGACAAGTGTGCAACTGTGATGCAACATGGATGCACGTGACACTTATATGTAGAAGGATGAATGGCAAATGTGACATGTATGGCGATCTTATCACTGCAACAGTTGGAGGAGATGTAGCCATGCATGTAAGTGTGGTGGCGTGTGTGCATGTCTAGTGCACTTCTTGTGTTCCATGTGATGTCAGGCTGACCTTTGGCTGTTCATGCTGTTGTATGTGTATGGATGGTGCTGACTGGTGCAATATTGCTGTTGAAATGTTCATGTGTGTGATTTAAAATGACATGTGTGTCGTGGAGTGTGATGCCGTGTCTGTAGTTAAACAATGCCACTCATGTGCAACTGTCATGTGTTTATCAGTCCAATGTACAGTGCCCTGATGCCTGTGTTTTATCTCTCCCTGTCTGCAGCGTCAACTGAAGAAGAGGGCAGAGAGGGTGCTGTGGAGCACAGCGGCAGGGATCGTCCCGCCAGCCGGAGACGCAAGGACCGGCTCCCATCCCAGGTTGTCATCTTGTCAGGGAGTGAGGAGTCCGGTGCCGCATCCCAGGCCGCAGCTGCCGAGGGAAGGTCCAAGAGGCGGAGGTCGAAGTTGGACTCCTCGGCAGCAGAAGGGGCAGCTGAGACCCCACAGGGTGCGACGGAGGAAGATGGCATGGAGTCATCCAGGTTGGTGGGGGGTTTGGTGGAGGAGGCTGTGCAAGGGACAGACACAGGGTCTGGAGGTGGGGATTCCACTGGTGCTAGTGGTGCAGTGCAGGGGCTGGGACAGGCGACCGCGGAGGTGCCTGCGGAGGTGCCTGTGTGTAATCCTGTCCCCGATCCTGTGACTGCATCATCCCGCACCAGCAGGGATGCCTACGTCCAGACCTGTTTTCAGGGAGGGGATCCGTTTACAACAACTGGCCTTCCTCTCCCTGCAGACGTGGCTATCCGGGACCGGGTTGAACCTGTCCTAGGTAGGGTGGCGTTGCGTCAACGGGCCATGCGAGGTGACCTGCAGGCTTTTCATGAGGAGACTGCACGTCTTCTTGATTGGCTCGTTGACCGCGTTGACCTACTGGGACAGCTCACCAGGGCCAGATTCCTCTGTTTTCTGGACCTTGTTCCGACCCCCTCCTCAACTGAACCCCCTATGCCCCAGTCGTCCTCCATGCCATCTTCCCACCCATGTATCACCTGGGTACCCTGTGGAGCTGCCTCTGACCCTGCGGCCAGGCTGGTGGTAGACACATACCTGCCACAGTCGGGAGTCGGACGTCCAGCAGGGGTGGCCACCTCAACAACTGCACCCCAGCCGGAGGAGGATGTGCAGGCAGCAAGAGCCAGGGCACAGGCAGAGGTACAGCAGCAGCAGCAACAAGGTGGGAGCCATCATGGCTCGGGGCCTTCGACATCGGAGGGGCAGGCATCGTCCAGAGGGCAGGAGGACCCAGGACTGGAAGTGTCTTCCGTGTGGCCGCGGTTAGGCCATGCTATAGATGCGGAGTGGCAGCGGGCAGAAGAGGCACGGCTCACAATGATCAGGGTGGAGAACTCCATGCGGAGGGCCCTGAGGCGGGCCGAGTGCCTCGAGGCAATTCGCAGGGAGTTGGAGGAGAACATGTTGTCGTCCCTGCGAACCCTCAGGGCCATGGAAGAGGACCGCCTCCAGGACATTGAGCAGGAGTTTGATGATGCCCTGGCCCGGGACATCCAAAAGTGAGCCGTCGGACTAGCCCGCTGCCCTTGTAGATTTAGAGTTATGTTTCCTTTTCGTTTTCCTTTTATTTGTGGTCAATGGACAATACCACACACATTTGTATATAGTAATATTTTTAGGTAGTTTGTTAGGTAGGTTTCATTTGTTTGGTTGGGATCATGGACCCTTTACATCCTTGGACAATGGATTGTATAGAGTTTCATCATGTATTAATTTTTCATTTTTTTTTGCATCATGGACATGGAGCAATGGATTTATTTTTTCCGGACAATGGATTGTAAATAGTTGGACTATGGATTGATTTCTCTTTTTTTTTTTATTATGAACATGAAGCAATGGAGATTTTCATTTACATTTCCTTTGTATTTGCGTTGGTGGAGGGTGACTTTGGACTGTTTTTCTTTCTAATGTTTTTGGATTGGTTATCATTTTCATTCAATCATCTTTTTCATTCAATCATCTAATTTCATGTTTCATATTTTGGTATGCTTTCACTTCATTTTTGATTTTATGTGCATAATACATTTTAATTTTTTAGTTCCATGTGTGGGATTTGCTCATTGGGTTGATGCATGTGAAAATGTGGGTTTACACAAGCAATGCCAACCAGTGTATGTGTGTGACGGACATGTGTTGATGTACATACTTGACTTTTGGTTTGTGTCATGAGATCGGCATTTCACGGCTGGGGGGTGGGGGTGCTGGGGACATGTGTGGGGGCCTGCTGGCAGGTGCCCTGCACTGCTGGGGGGAGGGGGTTCTGGGGGACATGTATGGGGGCCTGCTGGCAGGTGCCCCTGACTGCTGGGGGGTGGGGTTGCTGGGGGACATGAGTGGGACATGAGTGGGGGCCTGCTAGCAGGTGCCCTGCACTGCTGAGGGGTGGGGGTGTTGAGGGACATGTGTGGGGGCCTGCTGGCAGGTGCCGCTGACTGCTGGGGGGTGGGGGTGCAGGGGGACATGAGTGGGACATCAGTGGGGGCCTGCTGGTAGGTGCCCTGCACTGTTGGGGGGTGGGGGTGCAGGGGGACATGTGTGGGGGCCTGCTGGCAGGTGCCCTGCACTGCTGGGGGGTGGGGGTGCTGGGGGACATGTGTGGGAGCCTGCTGGCAGGTGCCCTGCACTGCTGGGGGGTGGGAGTGCAGGGGGACATGAGTGGGACATCAGTGGGGGCCTGCTGGTAGGTGCCCTGACTGCTGGGGGTGGGGGTGCTGGGGGACATGAGTGGGGGCCTGCTGGTGGGTGCCCTGCACTGCTGGGGGGTGGGGGTGCTGGGGGACATGTGTGAGGGCCTTCTGGCAGGTGCCCTGCACTGCTGGGGGGTGGGGTGCTGGGGGACATGAGTGGGAGATGAGTGGGGGCCTGCTGGCAGGTGTCCTGCACTGCTGGGGGGTGGGTGTGCTGGGGGACATGTGTGGGGGCCTGCTGGCAGGTGCCCATGACTGTTGGGGGGTGGGGTTGCTGAGGGACATGAGTGGGACATGAGTGGGGGCCTGCTGGCAGGTGCCCTGCACTGCTGGGGGTTGGGGGTGCTGAGGGACATGTGTGGGGCCTGCTGGCAGGTGCCCCTGACTGCTGGGGGGTGGGGGTGCTGGGGGACATGAGTGGGACATGTATGGGGGCCTGCTGGCAGGTGCCCTGCACTGCTGGGGGGTGGGGGTGCTGGGGGACATGTGTGGGGGCCTGCTGGCAGGTGCCCTGCACTGCTGGGGGGTGGGGGTGCAGGGGGACATGTGCGGGAGCCTGCTGGCATGTGCCCTGCACTGCTGGGGGGTGGGGGTGCAGGGGGACATGAGTGCGACATGAGTGGGGGCCGGCTGGCAGGTGCCCTGCACTGCTGGGGGGTGAGGGTGCTGGGGGACATGTGTGGGAGTCTGCTGGCAGGTGCCCTGCACTGCTGGAGGGTGGGGGTGAAGGGGGACATGAGTGGGGGCCTGCTGGCAGGTGCCCTGACTGCTGGGGGATGGGGGTGCTGGGGACATGAGTGGGATATGAGTGGGGGCCTGCTGGCAGGTGCCCTGCACTGCTGGGGGGTGGGGGTGCTAGGGGACATGTGTGAGGGCCTGCTGGCAGGTGCCCTGCACTGCTGGGGGGTGGAGGTGCTGGGGGACATAAGTGGGATATGAGTGGGGGCCTGCTGGCAGGTGTCCTGCACTGCTGGGGGGTGGGGGTGCTGAGGGACATGTGTGGGCGGCCTGCTGGCAGGTGCCCCTGACTGCTGGTGGGTGGGGGTGCTGGGGGACATGGGTGGGACATGAGTGGGGGCCTGCTGGCAGGTGCCCTGCACTGCTGGGGGGTGGGGGTGCTGGGGGACATGTGTGGGGGCCTGCTGTCAGGTGCCCTGCACTGCTGGGGGGTGGGGGTACTGGGGGACATGTGTGGGGGCCTGCTGGCAGGTGCCCTGCACTGCTGGGGGGTGGGGGTGCTGGGGGACATGTGTGGGGGCCTGCTGGCAGGTGCCCCTGACTGCTGGGGGGTGGGGGTGCTGGGGGACATGTGTGGGACATGAGTGGGGGCCTGCTGGCAGGTGCCCTGCACTGCTGGGGGTTGGGGGTGCAGGGGGACATGAGTGGGGGCCTGCTGGCAAGAGCCCTGCACTGCTGGGGGGTGGGGTGCAGGGGGTCATGTGTTGGTGATCAGTAGTGCAAGCTGACATGTGGCTTGGCTGGGGGGCATGCCCATGTTGGATGGGCTGCCTGCGGGACATGACCAGGGGTGCAGGGTAGTCCCCTGTGGTGTGGGCTGCCTGCAGGGGCCGTGGAGGGTGTAGAGGGAACACCTGGGAGGACCCACACTGCCAATTCACGTGTAGGACTCCCCGGCACCCCCGAAATACAAGTACCCTGCTGAAATTGCGTGTGAAACTCCACGCGTACCCCAGAAATACATGTACCCCACTCGCACAGGCCCTTTCGTGTGTGAAACTTCCTATGCACCCACGAAATACACGTACCCGGATCCAATCGCGTGTGAGACTTCACGCGAACCCCAGTTATACAAGTACCCCTCTCGCCCAAGGCCTATCGCATGTGAAACTTCACGCAAACCCCAGAAATACACGTTCCCCACTCGCACAGGGCCAATCGCGTGTGAAACTTCACACGAACCCCAGAAATACACGTACCCGGATTAAATCGCGTGTGGGACGTCACACGAACCCTAGTTATACAAGTACCCTGCTCGCCCAAGGTCTATCGCATGTGAAACTTCATGCGAACCCCAGAAATACACATTCCCCACTCGCACAGGGCCAATCGCGTGTGAAACTTCACGCGAACCCCAGAAATACACGTACCCGGATCCAATCGCGTGTGAAACTTCACGCGAACCCCAGTTATACAAGTACCCCGCTCGCCCAAGGACTATCGCGTGTGAAACTTCCCGCACCCCCCCGAAATACACGCACATGCTATTTTTCACACAGCTGGTGTCCGTGTTTGTTGCGTACCCCTTTGCACGTCACTTGTCCTAGAGGGACACAGTATGGGACAGTCATCATAGCTGTATGTACGTGCTTTTTGTTAGCGCACATTTTTTTCATGCGCAGGGACGCTACCGCCTGCCTTCGTGTGGCGAACGTGTTTAGACCTGTACGCGGCTTTGCCCGTGCGTTGGTTTGCCCTATTCGATTCCATGAATACGTGTTGTAGGCGAGCGTGTGGCCGTTCCGCACACTTGCCTCCTGTACTTCCCCCGTGATACGCACATTTTCATGCGTTGTTCCCCATTCCGTGTGTCACGCCCCGTGTTACGCCTACTTTTGTTGTGTGCACCGCCCTATGTGCGCTTTCGCTGTGCGCTTACCGCACACTGTTTGAAGGCGTATGCGCCAGCATGCGCCGAACAGGATTTCAGCGCACATCCATGGATTTCCACGTGCACGGACTTCCATGAATTGATGTGCGTGGGTTTCGCTGCAATTTTCGCACTGGCACTGCGATTCACACGCTTTCGAACGCTTGCGCTGAAAATTTCAGCGCACATTAATTCCATGAATCGGCCAGTGAGTTTTTAAGCAATCTTGTTTTCCTGTTCTCTGTAGCGCCCAGTTACCTTTGGGTTTGGCGCGCCATACAAAATCAATAAACAAACAAACAAACCCTAATGGCTGGAGTGCCCAAGCACCCGGCTTCCATCCTCTTCCATTCAGGCATTGCCTGTCTCTGCATTGACCGCTTCATTGAACTTCCACTTTCGGGCATAAGGACCGACCATCAAGCAATCTGAAATACCCCTGCATCCTCTTTCCAAGCCGCCGCTGTTGCTGCACGTAGAGCAAGATTCCAGCTGGACCTAGCCTACAGGGTTGAGCCAATGTTTCCACGTAAGGGCAGGCAGGGGCTGGGTGGCATGTGAGGCCATCTCTGCCGCAGGATGTATCTGCTAGGCCATTGCTGAGTCCTCTTCTAACCTATCAAACTCATACCTTATCATCCCTGGCTAACAATTTTAAGGTCACACTGGCACCTGTTGCCTGTCCCAAATGTCTCAAATCTGTCTATTGACCCTTCACTCTAAGCTTATTGCCCTTGTTTGCCTCACTCCATTACATTCCAACAACCCTTTCATCTGCCCTTTTTCGTGACCTCCCCTCCCAATATAACCGTTTTCTCCTCATTATCACTCCTGATCTGATGACTCATGACTAACCCCTTATTCCTACCAGCCCCTTACTTATCACATTCCTTGTCCTCGTAGTCCTCTATCTCTGACTTGATTATGCTGCTACCATCCAATGAGTACCGGCCTCCTACTGTGCCTGGACTTTAGGCTCTACCATAAAGCGTTCAACCCTTCCCACCTTACACGTTGCCTTCTGGCCCATTTCCTCCCACTCCCTTTTCCTACCATTGCACTCCTCTCCACTTTCAGAATTCCTGCTTAGTGCCATAGCCATGACCAACTGTCATGGTTACGGGCCAGAGGCATACTTGCAGGCCCTCTTTCTGTGTTGTTCATAGGGATAGGTGGAAGAGACAATCAGGAGTAGCATGGGTTATGCTACTCCTGATTGTCCCTGAGAACCCTGAGTATGTCATCAGGGAAACCCCATCATCCAATCACAGCCAAGAGAACTTCCTGCTTCCCCCAACATGGACAAAGGTTCCCAGCACAAAGGAAGCAGAACGGTCTAGTCTCTGGGTGGGGTTGCCTATATAAACCACGCCCAGGGATCAACACGTGCTTCATGTGAATTCTGTATCACACGCTTACCCAGACCGCTCTGCTTACCTGCAGTCCTGTGTGGACTTCTCTGCATACCTGCAGTCCCGTGTTGACTTCTCCGCTTACCTGTAGTCCCGTGTGGACTTCTCCACTCACCTGCAGTCCCGTGTGGACCCCTCCGCTTACCTGCAGTCCCGTGTGGACTTCGCTTCCCAGAATTCCTGTGAGGACTTTGCGGCCGTCGGCTTGAGATGGAATGAAAACCGATAACAAGTTAATCTCCGGAGTTGCTTGCCTTCGTCCCACAGCCTCCACAGCATACCAGCACCTGAAAACGAAAACAAGAACAGGTGATTAAGACCGGCTAGCGTTGGAACTTTACTTCATCTTCTGCAGCGCATTAAATACCGCTCTGAGGCCGCTTACAGACACTCACCTCCGGTGTGTGGTCTTCATCTGGAACCGCTGCTAGTCCTGCCTCTTGCTCCTTTTTTCCATCCAGTACCTCAGCACCTCCCGGAGCGGACCTGGGAAGAGAAAGGGAAGACAAGGTCAGTCTCAGAAAACATTCAGAATGTAAATCACGCAGCGCAAGGAACTCGGTGTAACTCAGTGAGGCAATTGGGGAATTGAACTTACCTGGTAGCAGAACTCACCTGCCAACTCCAAACCCAGTGAGTTAACTGGGTTACTGTACTTACCATAGGCACAAGGAAACCTACCAGTGAGACAACTGGTCCCGAACTGTAACTGAACTAATACATACCTGAACATTAGCCGTTGTATGCAGCCATCTCCTGCAACATCCTCAGGTCCCCAGACATAGCGCCCCTGCAAGAGCAAGATGTAGAGTTTGCCCAGTTAAACAGAAAGGTGAGTCATCCCCTGGTTAGGGAGGGAGTGACATTTCTGGTTAGAGGGGACTGGGTAGAAGGGTGGGGTTTTGGACTACTCACCTCCTCTCCTCTAAAACGTTACCTTTCTTTGCAGATACTCCTTCAAACAGTAGTGGGCAAATAGGAGTCAAGAGAAGAGCCGGTGGACTCCATCGCTCCTGCGGAGGCTCAGGTAAGCGTGACAGAACACAAAGCCGTCATTAAACCACTCTGCCTGAGCGATGGAGACCTCGGAGGTCGATCAGCTGTCACAGCTACTGGGGGAATTAAGGGCCGAAGTGCACGCAGCTCGTTCAGAAACGAACACTCTGAGGCGCAAACTGGTAGTGAATAGAGATAAGACAGATGAGATAGCCCAGCAGCTTTTGCAAACCCAGGCAGGCCTCGCCCCGTTGCCAGGAGTACCAACAACCACCCCAACCCCGTCGTTACAAACCCAACCTGGGACACCAGTGCACGTAGTCCTCCCCGGAAACATCCCGCTAGTGCCTCCTGAAAGGTTCCTGGGAGATCCAAAAAGGTTTGGAATATTCATGAACCAGTGTTGCTTACACTTCCTGTGCAACCAGGAATTTTCAAAATGGACCAGTATAGAGTGGCCTTTGTGCTTTCTAACCTGGGGGGTCATGCCGCAGACTGGACGATCCCGTTGGCAAATAGGGATGACCCCTTACTCCGGGACTATGCCAGTGTACAATGGGAATTAGAAAAACTATTTGCCCGCCGTACACAAGGGCAGGCTGTGGACGAAGAGCTGCTGTCTCTCAGACAGGGCAATCAAGACCTTCTGGCCTACGTGGCTACATTCAATTGGCTTGTGGCTGAGACAAACTGGCCAGAGGAGAAACAAACTTCCTTGTTCTACAGAGGCCTGCGAGGGGACCTCAAGTGCGTGTTGGCACAGGTATTGAACCCGCCTGATGACTGTGCGGACTTCATTGATTTGACCATCCAACTCAATCACCGCCTACAGACCAGAAAGACTGACCACATCTGCTCAGAGAGCAGAACCTTTTACATGCGCCCCAAGGAAAACCCAGGTCGTCCACCTGCAGAACCTCATCCGGAACCTTTGCAGTTAGGTATACGTGGACAACTCACCAAGGCAGAGTAGGACCGAAGACGACAAGAACAATTATGTCTGTATTGTGGTCAGGCTGGACATTTTCTCCGCGAATGTACCGTCAAGCCCCCATGAAAGATGGTAGGAGCCACAGATGGGGGAAAAGCTTCCACGGAGATGGAAAACTCCGGCGCCCGGAAAACTTAGAGGTCGGTTTGTCAAGCGATGAAAGACCTAATCCGACCTTTCACTTTGCTATACCAGTGGTAGTTATAGACCAACAGCAACCAACCAAACTACAAGTGTTTATTGACAGCGGCGCCATCGGAAACTACATGGATTTAGTCACGGCTGGCAGAATGGGGCTTCCTGTTTGTATAAAGGCAACCACAGAGAACGTAACCGCTGTGGATGGATCACAGCTACTCTCCGGCCCAGTAAAACAATTTACTGCAGAGATCGTCCTGCTCTGTCACGATGGACATAAATAACTAATCTCATTTGACCTTATTTCAGCCCCACAGTTTCAGATGATACTTGGCATACCGTGGCTCGAAAAGCACAATCCCCAGATAGACTGGCACGCCAGAACGTTAACCTTTCCTAAAGAGTGCAACCATTGTTATGGAACCATAAACCAGGCGTTTCAGCTCCCACTACTCGCATCTCCCAAAGCCACACCTGTGTTAGGGTTGATAGGGGCTTTAACCCCGGAGTACCAGGAGTACCTGGATGTATTTGCCAAAGAACAGGCCAATACATTGCCACCACATCGTGCCTACGATTGTGAAATTTAATACCAGGAGCACAAGTCCCATGCAGCCAAATATACGCCTTGACTGACGACGAAAAAACACTCATCTAAAGAAATACTTAGACCAATACCTTGCAAATGGTTTCATACGTCCTTCAAAGTCACCCACGGCCTCTCCTCTCTTTTTTGTCCCCAAGAAAGAGGGAGATTTACGAACTTGCATCGACTACAGGGCACTGAACTAGGTCACAGTAAAGAACAGGTATCCGTTATCCCTACCCCTGTATTCTTAGACCAAGTAAGCAGGGCTTGGATATTTACAAAATTGGATCTCAGAGGGGCCTATCACATGTTACGCATCAAAGAAGGTGACGAGTGGAAAACCGCATTTCGCACCAGGTGCGGTCTCTATGAATACCAGGTGATGCCATTTGGGCTATGTAATGCCCCTGCCGCATTCCAACACTTTATGAACGTGGTCCTACGAGAACTACTGGACATCTGCGCAGTAGTATATATCGAAGACATCCTCATCTACTCTGCAACTCCTCAAGAACACATATCACACATGCGAGCAGTTCTCCGCAAGTTATGTGACAACAACCTATATGCCAAATTAGAAAAATATTCCTTCTACATCACCAAAGTAGAATTTTTTGTTTTTATACTATCACCACAAGGCATCAAAATGGACAACAGGATGGTGGAAGCTATACTCACCTGGCATCCACCCACGTCCCTGAAAGGAGTGCAGAGCTTTCTCGGTTTCGCAAACTTCTACCGGTGGTTCATACCTGGTTTTTCACACATGGTACATCCAATTACCTCCCTACTACGCAAGAATCAAAAATTTGAGAGGACCTCTGTGGCCCACAAGGTCTTTCTGGCTTTAAAGGAGAAATGTACATCTGCAACCATTTTACAACACCCACAGCCTGAACTCCCCTAAGATGTGTAAACTGATGCTTCCAGCGTCGCCATGGGGGCCATCCTGTCCCAAAAGAATACGACCACTGACCATCTTCACCCAGTAGCATTCTGGTCAAAGAAATGTTCTCCCGCAGAGCTGAACTATGTGGTCATGGACAAGGAACTGCTGGTAATTAAGGAAGCCCTCAAAGAATGGCTGCATTATCTACTCGGAGACAAACATACCATCACCATCTTCACTGATCATCAGAATCTCCAATACCTTTGCTCGGCTAAAGCCCAATCATCCCATCAACTCCGCTGGGCTTGTTTCTATCAGAATATGATTTCGTAATCACTTACAGACCTGGAACCAAGAACGGCAAAGCAGACGCTTTATCACGGATAGGCAAAGGCGAAGAAGCTTTCCGCATCTCTGATCCTGTGAACATCATACCTCGAAATAAGATCCTTGGCCTTTGTGGAAACACTCCTTGGGAAGAAATCAAGAAGG
This sequence comes from Ambystoma mexicanum, assembly GCF_040938575.1. NCBI lineage: Eukaryota > Metazoa > Chordata > Amphibia > Caudata > Ambystomatidae > Ambystoma > Ambystoma mexicanum. The sequence continues at coordinate 974,755,421 of NC_090926.1, forward strand.
AAATAAGAAACAACTTGCCAAGGGAGGAACTAGTGACATGGGCCAAGAAAGGAACCGACTATTCAGTCAAGGATGGCCTGCCATATTACAGAAAATGCCTATACCTCCCAACACGAACCTTACAGGAAGAAATTCTTGCAACTTACCACAACTCACCCATTGAGGGGCATCCTGGAATAACCAAGACCATAGAGAAAATCAAAAGAGGCTATTGGTGGCCTATGTGGCAGCAAGATGTTACCAATTTTGTCAACTCGTGCGGAACATGTGCTCAAAACAAGACCTCGAAGCAAAAACCAGCTGGCTTATTACATCCATTGGCAAATCCACCCACACCCTAGCACACCATCTCCATGGATTTCATCACGGACCTACCGCCCAGCTCTGGTCACAACAGTATCTTGGTAGTCGTTGATCTTTTTACTAAGATGGCTCATTTTATTGTGTCGAAGGGCATTCCATCAGCCCAAGTCTTGGCCCAAGTCTTTCTCAACAACATTATGAGGCTACATGGCTTCCCGTCCGTGGTGATCTCCAACAGAGGAAGCCAGTTTGTATTGCAATTCCGGAAGAAATGTTGCTCCTTAGTCGGGATAGAGATCCGATTGTCTACAAGTCATCACCCACAAACTAATGGACAGACGGAATGCACAAACCAAACCCTGGAGCAATACCTTCATTTCCTCTTGCATCAAACTGATCACTCCTGGACAGAGATTCTATGGATAGCCGAATATGCCTATAACAATTCGACGCACAGTTCCACACAGTTGACTCCTTTCTATACATTGTATAGACAGAATCCTCGAACATCTGCATACGATCCACCCGAGATCATCGAAATGCCAGCCATTCAGACCCTACATGAACGAATATCACAAGCCATCAAGGACGTGACAACACATCTAAAGGCAGCTAAGGCTACTCAAAAGAAAAACACTGATTGTCACCGAAAGGAAGCTCAAGTCAACCAAGCAGGGGACTCTGTGTGGCTAGTATCAGAATACATCCCTCTGAAAGTTTCAACCCAAAATCCTGGGCCCTTTTACAATCGAAACAATAGATTCCCCTTCATAAAGGATAAATGGGTTAGGGTGAAACCAAGAGAAGAGAGTAGTGAAAACCACTCTTAGGAACATGTTGGTGAATAACAAACGGTAAAGAACAAATGACGCACAGTCTTAGAGGGGTTAACTTTTAAAGAAAAATAAGACGTCCAGTTCTGGATGGCACCAAGACGTTTCCACAGGTAGGGGACGGTGACTGGGGAGGACACCCTGCAATAGATCTGAGTGTCATCGAACTCCTGGAATTCCTTGTCCAGCTTCATACTCATACCCATGCCATTGCACATTCTAAGACTGCGCTGGTTGCCCCAGCCTGCCCATCAGCATTAAGGTGTCGATGGTTGAACATGACTCAACCATTGCACCGATTTAACATTTGGTAGGCATCCCTATGAGCTATAGGTACGCTTTGTGAAATGTGCATTGTGTGGTGGGATGCGCATTATGAGATTCTGTGTTTTCTAGTGTTTTGTGCAGTGTGTTATATGCCTTGTGTTGTTTGTCTTATATTTATTGTATTATGTAGGTTGTGCTTGTTGCGCTATGTGTGATATGTTGTGAGTTTATTTGTAAGAAAATTGTGTGATGTGTTGTGGTATGTGCAATATATTTTATGTTATGCACACTGTAATGTGTGTGGCTTTCATGTTGTGTTGAATTGTGTGTTTGAATGCTCTGTAATGTGTGTGTTATCTACTATGTGCAATGTGTATTGTGATACATGGAATGTGCATTGTCTTTTTGTATTGTGTTATGTGTGTTGTATTATTTGTGTTGTCTTCAGTTGTGTGCTTTGTGAAGTGCATTATAAGATGGGCTCTGCCTTTTCTTATGAGCATTGTGTGTTATGTGCTGTTCATTGTGATTTTTCCATTATTTTGTGTGTTTGTGTTGTGGGTTCTGCATTGGACTGTAGTATGGGTGTAGTGTGTTCTTTTCATGTTCCCCACTTGTCCAGGCTTCTCCCCCTTCACTAAGCCCATTTAGTCTGCAAATAGCACTATCCTCCCTTCCTGCCCATGGGCCCACTCGCCACCCACTCTCCAGCATCCTGCCTGCCACTTTGGCCCATTCAGCTTCCAGCCCCCATCCCAAATCTGTGCTTCCCACCTCTCACCACTCCAATCTCTCACTCTCAACTCTATGGTCTCCTTCCCTCTGATCACTCGATGCCTCCCAGAAAGTGTTCCTCAACTCAAGATCCCCTTCTACCTCTTGCACTCATCTTATCGCCAACGTTCTGGACAGTTAAAGCACACCAGATCCCATTCATTAGATTCCCAACTCGCAAAAGTATGGTGCAATTTCTACAGATCCAACCTGCTGTCCCAGCCCTTGGAGCACAACTTGACTGTTTCAGCCCTCTCCCTTTGCTTGAGTCCATAGGTTATCCCTGCATCCCCAACCGCTAGCAATCTTTCTGAACCCTATTAAGCCTGAGTACCCTATGTACCCACCACTATCCTCCCTCCAAACTACCTTTGCATATCTCACCTCCACCCAGAAAATCTGAACTAGCCTGCTGGCTCAATCCACTGGCCACCCAATATGGTTTCACATTATTCCTTTCCCTATCCATAAGCACCTTCATCTTGCTGTTCTGCTAGATGTTTGCTCCACATTGACCTGTTATAAACCAACCAACTTGCATCTGTCCTTTCATCTTTCTCTGCTGCACGCTTAGCTCTAGTGTTTCCAATCCCCCCTTTTATCCATACTATTATGCAGGGCTGCAGCCCCTACCAAACCGATCACCATCAACTCCCCATGACCCAGCGAGATCCACTGATGCCTAGCTTCAAACTGTGCACCTGACATCTCACACTTCTTCCCCAACCCTTTTCCAGCCTGGCTTTCAATCTAGTATACCCCTATGCCCCTTCCTCCCACTACAATGTATTACTGATTTCACCATTAAATCCTTCCTCCTTATTCTACACTCCCTTCACCCTCGGATATACCTGTTACCCCACAGCAGCATTCTCTACCAGTACCTCCAAATAGTATTTAAATTTAATTACTCTCGCCGTGCCAAAAAGCACCATGCTGCTCTCTGCAGTTGCTGGAACGAACAACCCCTTTTACGCCTCCTCTCAACCATCTCCAATGGGTTCCATGTAATAATGTCCCGGCAAAAATGTCGCCCGATAAAAAAGACGGCGTTTTTTGCAGAGACATTATTACATTAAACATGCTGGGGACACCCCTGCAAATCCCGTTTTTTAAAGTTTTTTTTATTTAAATGTGAGCCGGGGTCATACCCGCAACCCTTACCAACAAATGTCACCATATATAATGTCGCCAATGGCTTTTCCTGGTGACATTATATATGGGGACATTATTACCTGATACCCTCTGTCTCAGATCTTTATAAATAAACCGACCTCCACAATTGTCCAGTCCTATTAAATACTGTCCCCGCCCAGTCCTTATTTTAGCCCCTTCTAAGACAGCGCTATGTCTTGCCCCTCACCTCTTTCTCATCCCTAGTTAGCCCACTCCACAACCTCCTCTCATTACCGCTACTCTAACTTCTGCTGCCACTCCATCCCTTTTATGTCCCTCCCTTAACATAGTTTGCCTGCCTAATCAGTCGTCTCCAGCTAGCACCATCTCTGACCCTTCCAGACCTACACTACTCCAGTGCATCCCACCCCTTTTTCTTATTCCTCGAATATCTCTCCTCTAGCTCTTCATCAGCTGCACTACCTCAAACTGCTCCTGCTATCTTACCTCATTAACAATTAGTTCACAACTGCCTACTGTCCTCCGCATTCCTGTTCATCCCAGCCCGCTTTCGAACCTACTTCTTCAATGGCCTACTCTTTCTCACACTACTGCAAGCATACAGGTGAGGAGCTGACGTGTTTAGGTGGATGCGTTATGCAATGGATATTTTATGGCTGGGATCCAAGGGTGCCATGTGGGGAGTAGGGTTTGAGAAGGTTTTTTAGCCACAATAACGATAGCAATGGAATGATGACAACAACAGACTTACCTTAGAGGAAACCAATTTCAGGGTCCAGAGATATTTAAGGATGGAGCAGCCAAGTTTTCAGATTTGTGTTGGGGTAAAACATTGTTTTGGTGTAAGGTTTCTTGTATGTCTCTGTTGACTTCTCTTTGGCTGAGGAGAGGTAATTAGAAGATGTTCTAATGTCTACACCACAGTGGTAAAGTATTTACCGACGGAGGTAAAATAAGAAGCAACAGGGAAAAATATATATATAAACTAGAAAGCTGGTTTGTTTTATGAATGCATTCAGCCATGCATGCATGCCGGGGCTGAAAGGAGCCGATCAAGGGCGTAGGCTAATGATGTAGATAAATCATTAGCACAATTCACACACAATCTATGACATCATTTATGATCTTATGGGTTCCCTCTAAATGTGCTAAGAATGGGTGGCTGCCCACAGTCAACCCTAGTATAACGCAGAGTTATAAAACGGGGAAGGTTTGTCTTATCATATAGGGCAGAGTTATGAATATGCTCACCACTGATTTACCACCAAAATAAGATAGTGCCAATTTACTGCCATTATACCACGATACGAAAATACTGCCAAGTTAGGTAATAGCCCAAAGACAAAACCTACAACATAATTTGGTGCATTGACCGAGAACATACGGTAAACAGCCACTGGGCATGTCAAGTGTGTCGCACACAGCCATTCGTGCATATGAAGGGAACTAATTCTGTAAGGAAGTGTAGCGTTGCACATTGTATCATTATGTTTTAAATTGATGCCACATTTCCTGAACTGGTTATATACCTGGAGGCAAAGTTATATGCACATGCAGTGTGGTCATCAGACAATGGCATCCTTTGGCGTGACCATATTTCTGGAGAAGTGCAGACGGAACCATCAAATAAGATTTTTGAAGAGGACAGTATAATTCAAGTTTGCATTTTGAGATTATTTAGAGCTGTAGACATAAATGTTAAAAAAAGATTGCTTGATAAGGCTCTGTGCCAAGACCCGGTTTCTTTTAAACCGGTCTCTGAAGATGCAGGAAAATGATGCTGAGATAATTGACAGATTGCAGAGCAATTTAGAGAGAGCAGATGAGCTAGAGAAAAATCTAAAATCGGAATTAGAATTATGCCATGAAGAAATGCAATCAAAATGGAATGAATTAGAAACACAACTGTCTCAGAGAAGGAAGCATTTTGTAGACATTGAGCAAGAACTAAAACACTTTTGAGGGTTGGTAAATGACATTAGACAAGATAAAGATGATGTCATTTTGGGGATGCAAGCTATCCAGAGGAACAATATGGAGAAATAAAGTGAGCTCTAGGCTATTGAACAAGAGATGGTTAAGATATTCCAGGAGAGGGACAAAAGGGACAAAAAATGTAATCAGTGCCAAATGCAGATAAGGGAAATGCAAGACATGATAAATAAAATGGGTGATGAAAATACTTACCTGTGTCAGGAGGCAGACCGGCTCCATAAGAAATGCAAAGATTTGGAACAGAAAAAATCTAACTTCAAATCTCAGGAAAAGTAACAAGGCACCACATTCAATGGATTGAGGTTAGCCCCATTTCTATACAAGGGAATATTGTACCATTAGCTATACCGGTGATTGGGCCTGGTTGTAATGCATTTGGGGTGCTTGACTCACCCACTGGCGGTTGCCACCAGTCCCACATACCTGGGAAAAGGAATGAACAACAGAATAATGAAACTCCAAATATAGTGCCAAGTAGCTCTATCAAAATAATGAAATCAGTCAAGGCCTTGATTAAGCCATTCAAAAAGGGAGGTAAGTGCTGTATAGAGGAACACTTGGAAACAGTGCACGATATATTTAAAGCCCTACACAAACCCAGGCAACAATATAGACAGTTCTTTCATTTAACTCTTAATTGCTGCTACTGCAAGCATTAGCAGCAGTTTGAATGAACAAGAAAACATGTAATGGGTAGAATTTGAAAAAGAGGTTAGACATCATTTTTCACCATATCAATCACTGCAGGATGCAAAGAAAGCCGAATATACCATGACAGCAAAGCCAAATGTGTCACCTTGTCAATTTCTACACAAATTAAAAAGAGCCTTCTCTCGCTTTGATGTATCCTTTAGTCCAAATTCAACTGAGTTTAAGACTGCCTATTTTTATGGCTTACAAAAAGACATTGTATCACAGTTAATTCACGAGTTTGTTTGCGAGAAGTCACTGGAAGGGATTGTAGAGCATGGCACTAAACTATATGAAGTAATAAATTGTCAGAGAGAGGGAGATACGATTAAAGAAACAAAGTCAAAATCTAAAGACTCCTCACCGATGCTAATGGAGATAAGATCTGCAAAAAATGTCACTTGAATCAGCCCAAACTCTATGACTATGACATCTGATCAGAAAGGCACGCCACAGAGGCAGCCATCCCAAACACTGATGCATGTTTCAGTCACGTGATCTAAGTAATAGAGAGAGTTACATTCGTCCTAGGTACCTAGGCGACATAACTAGGGTGGGATACCGGCCCAATATATCAGGCATGAATAACAATCAGAGACAAAATCAAGATCAACGAAACAACGGTCCCTAGAAGGCATTGAGGGCACAAAGAAGATTTGACCCCAACACTATGGTATATGGCAATCAGGACAGGCCATGATATGTGGATCGGTTCATTGAAAACAGAAATAAGCATAGGGGACAGTTCCCACAAAATGAAAGACAAAACATGAACTATTCCCTGCACCACTATAATCAATCACCACCACCAGTGGATCACAACCAAAGAATGGTCACACCACGCTCCCCACCTCCCATGAATCAAAAGTTCAGAAACAACTCAAATAGAAATCAATCTCCTGAGAGATACCAGAACAGATTTAACCAAGGTGAAAGTAACCAGTACAGGCCTAGGCCACAAAGAGAAGATTCCAGGGAGATGGACAGATTTCAATGTCTGGAGGCCCAAGTTAAAATGTTGTCTGAACAAATAGGAAAACTGTGTGCAGTCCAAAAACAGCCATTAAATGAGGAAGCGTAAGGTTGCAGAAGCGATCTGGCATCTTCTGATAAAAAGTGACTAAATACTCATAGCCCCTGCAAAGATAAAGAAACAGGATTCCATGAACCAGTTTTGTGTAACGGTCTCAAACTGCTTGCTGATTTAAAAATGAAGATGACCTCAAATGAGAATGAGGCAGGATATGCAATCTCACAAGTTTTCTTTCATTTAGCGTTGAATCAAACTATTGAAGTGTGTGCAAATGAAACAGAGAACAAGGAAAATAAACAAGAAATTCCTAAAGCAGACGACAGACAGATACAAAAAACACCTCTCATGTAATGATAAAACACTTGATAATGGGGTAGGATTAGTTGTTAAAACATCTTCCCTTGAGCGTCAAAATTCTTATGAGATGCCGACAAAAAAAATGAGTACTCAAAAGGAGGGCACAGTCTAGTCACCTGAAGAGTTCTTTGAGCCACACATCTTTGAAGAGGCTAGAAAGACTATTGCTGTGCCAGATGTGAATAGGTGTTCGGAGTCAGAAAATGACAAGTTACCATGTGAATGTTTATGAGCATGTTCAGTTGAAGAACTGCAGTTTGAACACTGATGGTCCCCGAACAGAGGGTCGAACAGTGGCTACACTCCAGATGACTTCTGTACATGGATAGACAGACAAAGTTTCCCAAGATGAGATGGGCAAAAGGAGGGGAAAATATAATTTCACTTACCCATGTGTTTGGCAAAAAGTGAGAAGCGTATAAGAAAATTGAGTCCAGAAATCAGCAGAAATTCACACTTTCTGTGTGTGTTGGAAGAAGTTGAGGACAGGTATTATGCTCTCATTACTGTGGAAGAGGAGTGCAATACATTTGCAATGATTGACACAGGTGCACAAGCCACAATCATGTCCAACAAGTTGGTAAAAAGTATCAATGAAGGGAGAGCTAAACAAAATGATATCAGAGTGAGACAAAATGAAGGCCCAGTACATCATTTCTATGATGAGAAGGTACCTATCGAAGGTGTCACTGAGATAGACATAAAGATAGAAAAATACAGGATGAGACAGGAAGTATTGATCACATCTATCAGTGAAATTCCATTCTTGATGGAAACAGATTGCCTGAAAAGGTTGTCACCCTCATTGATGGAGTAAATGGTGTCCTGTGGTCTCTAACAAAAAAAGCCATTAAGGCCTAGGAAAGTAAATTCACAAAACAGCAGTGTAAATGAATGTCATACTATTGCTAAATCAAATGATGCAGTGGAGGTGTATCATCAAAGTGACTGTGTGCCTAGTGTCACTGTTATCCTGATGTGTCAGGGTGAAATGGAAAGTGAAAAAGTGAAACAATCTATGGAGATTTATTTGGATCCTAGGAACAAATGGCAAACTGAAATAGATGAAAATACATTGTGCTTTTACTTCAAAGACACTGCAGATTTCAACAATACAGTGATTGGGAACATCCCTGAAAAATATGTGAATGCATAGGGTGAGTTGCCAGAGTCTCTGAATTCTCAACCTAAAGGGATATTTAAAAGTCAGTCTGTGTATCCTTATGAATCCAATGGGACAGTATGCTGCCATTGGAGAGTTGTATATTATTTGATTTAAGTGAAAAATGAAACAGAAAATCAGTCTATTGAAATGGGGGTTGATGTTCCAAAATATTTAAAAGTGGCAACTCTGCAAAGAGATATAGCCACACGACTGGAAGAAAATACAAAGGTCCTTCAATTGGAGGATTTTCCTGAATTTTCAAAAATGGAACAGATTCTGTCAGCAGATGCATGTGGTAATGAAGAGGACACAAATGAATTGAGAAAAATATTTATGGAATTTAAAGAGGTATTTGCCAAGGAGGCATATGATTGCGGCCTAACTGATTTGCATGTTGCCACATTACCAGAGGCATATGGTAGAAATCCGGTATTTGTGCATCAATATTGGTTACCACTGTCATGCTTGGAGTCACTAGCAGATATAATTAATAATTTAGAATCCAGAGTAGTATAAAGAGGAATTATCAGACCCATTCATAGTACCTGAAACACTCCCATTTTGGGCGTATTAAACCAAATAATCAATGGCGTCTGTGTGCAGACCTGATGGAATTAAACAAAAGAGTACCAGTGTCTAGATGGCCGCTCCCATTTATTGATCAAGGCCTCGCACAGGTTCATGGATCAAAAGTGTTTACCACATTAGACCTTCCATCTGGGTACTGATGTGTCCCATTGGCTCAAGATATTCAAAACGTATTCCCATTTTCATTTGATAAAACGCAAAACGCTTGGTCCAGAACACCATTTGGGTATGTCAATAGTGGGAGCGAGTTTGGCATATTTTTGAGAAAAGCACTCCCAGATGCGGCAGAAAGGGAACCATAGTCTATGTAGATGATGTTCTGATTAAAAATGAAAGCCTGAAAAGTCATTTTGATGAGATTAGACATGTGCTTGGCCAATTACTGAAATTGGGAGCCAAAGTATCCTTGCAAAAGTCCCAAAGGTGCAAAAAGAAAGTAAACTTGTTAGGCCATGAAGTGACTGAGCACGGATTGAATCCACAGAAGAAAAACGTGGAAGCAATACAGAAATTGAAAAATCCTACTAACATGAAAGGTCTAAAAAGTCTACTAGGCTAGGAATGAGAGGCTATAACAGGACATTTATTGAGAATTATGCCAAGATCACTCAACCCTTAACTAAATTGTTGAAGCAGAATGTACCTTGGAAATGGGAAAAAGAGCAGTCTGGGGCAGTGAAGAAATTGAAAGAATGTCTCATGAAGGTGCCATGCTTAGCCCATCCCATAAAGAATCAAGATTTGATTGTGAACTCCTAAGCATCCATATTGATCAAGACAAAATCCTGACGTTCCCCGGCCAACTCAAACTTTAATTTTGGGTATCCAGCTGTATGAACAACTCGTCCAAAACTGTGCAATTTAGGGACTTCCCACAAATATAGGAGTAGAGATACTAGCGGCGACATCCGGAGAGCCTCTGGCCTCGGCCTGGGAGGAAGAGGGCCTTGGCCGGTAGGTGTCGGAAGCGCAACAAGGGACAGCAGTGGTGGCTCACCATGACAGACTGATCTCTTGTGCTGTCCCTGGGAATGTTGTCGGACCCACCGTAACTGGCGAACAGTATCTCCAGTTCTCGGGGGGTAGAGCTCTTGGTAGTCGCAGGAGACCAGTGGCCTGGCATTGGAGAGGAGTGCTGATACAAATGACGGAGGACCCCGGGGAACACAGGTGTGGAGAGCCTACCCCCTGCCTGAAAATAGGTGATCAGAGGTTCACTGGTGAATGGACTGAGAGATAGCAGATTAGCCTCAACTGAGGAGTGATGCACCCTGCCACTGTTTACAATCACGGTATGTGGAAGGTGAGCCTGCTGTAGTGTGCTAGACAAATGCAAAGAGGCTGAACAAAGGGGCACAATATGACTCCTCTGACAACTGCCAATGAATTGAAACTGTGGGCACTTTGGGGGTGACAAATATAGCCAGACTATCAATAGGTGGATGAACAACAACCATGTGGAGTGCATCTTGGCCTCCACCAACTTGGTCACTGCCTGCTGAGGGTCATTTGAAAGAGCAGCACTGTGAGAAACAATTTAGAGTGGGGACAAATTGTGGTGGAGCTATTAATCCCGCTGGTGCACCCACAAGGTTCTGAGGTAGCAGCAAGGCTAATAGCTAATGGTGCAGTCCAGTATTGACAAAGCCGGTGCACATACCCCGGCTGCCTAACAGTGGTGGACCTGCCCCCCCTGGACTGGTGTCAATTTATTGGTGTTGGTACCACCCCTTTTATGTGACTGTGTGACATGACTAGGTGGAGTGATCGCACATATAACATCCGAAAGCCCAGTGGAATAATGCAGAGCATGAAAGGATTCTGATTGAAGGGGGAGAACTAGGGTGCCAATTGTGTTGACTGGTATGTATAGTGAACAGTAGTAACTGTATATTCAGACTACCAGAGCCCCACAACGAACATCTGCAGTGGGGTCACCCTGGCTCGCACGAAGGGTGGGACACCCCACTGGGAAGAAGGGGAGGTTTGGTGAAGTGTGTCAACACAGTTTGAGGCAGAAGATGCAGTTATTAGCGCCTATACTTGGAAATTGTTATCTTAGGTGGCCCTGTGAAATCGGGGGAGTCGAAGGTGACTATAGCTGCGAAACAGCAATCAAAAGTGCAATTTGACACTCCCTCTCAGGCCAAAAGACACAAGATGATGGAGGATCCCCCTGATGGGGGCACTCAGCCCTCCTCCCAGGACTCCTCTGGGGCATTTTGTGATGTTAAATAGATGTTCAATCAACTACAGACCAGCATACAATCATAGACGGGAAGATGGACACACTAAAATATAAAGTAGACCACATGCAGATCTGCCTTGATAAGCATGAGGAGAGATTGGATGTAGTTGAAGGGCAAGTTTCCACGATCGAGGATGAATCCACATCCAGATCCAGAGAAATGACTCAAGTGAAGAGGGCTTTGAAGGAACCAGCTCACAAGAAGGAGGACCTTTGCGTCCAGATACAGGAGTAATAATTTGAGAATCATGGGAGTCCCTGAAATGGTGGAGCAGAGATCCATTTAACCCTTGGTCGAGGTAATGCTGCGTGAGATGCTGGGAGCTGAAAATTGCTCAGCGGTATTCATAGTGGAAAAGGCACACCAAATACCAAGTGGTAAGAAGCCGATACTGGTGGCCCTTCCTCACCCAATAATAGCCCAGATGCCGAACTACCTGGATAGGGATCTCGCTCTTTGCAAATTCAGGGAAAAAGGGACCCTGACCTATAAGGGAGATACCATCAAACCTTTTCCAGATTTCCCGGATAAGGTGCAGGCATCCCGGTGGACATATATTGATGTAAAGAAATTATTTTGGGAGAGGGGAATAAGATATGCCATGATGTTTCCTGCCAAACAAAGAGTGGAACATGAGGGACAAGTAATCTTTGTTTACACCACGGTTGAATCCACCACTATCCTCGAAGTGTTGCTGAAGAACCCGATACAGTGGGGAAACAATGTGTGAGACTGCACTCAATATGATGTATCCTTATCTACTGTCAGTGGAAGACAAATGTTGTGATGTCTAAATTGATGGCAACGGGGGAGCGATTATTTTCATAGTGAGGGTGTGGTGGGTGTCTGGGTACTGAGCTTCCCCTCTTGAAGAAGCCTAAGGTTGTTAATGGGTGAGGGGGTAATAAAGCTGGCTTGTTGGGGTTGTCAGCGGGGAAAGGTGGAGGTTGTGTAGAGTACTGACATGTTGGGGTTGTGGGGCAGGGTAGAACCAGAGGTAAGAAAGGGGGTCATGGGACAAAGGTGGTTCTGGGGATCACTCTCACTCAACCCTGGAACTCTTTTTACTATTGGGCTGGACAATATAGAAAGACTAGATGTACAGTAGGACATTTGGACATTTCTGTGAGGGAGGAGTATGGCAGCTTAATTGTATGGCATGGAACATTAAAGGTCTGAAAGGCCTGCAAGGAATTGTTATATATGCGTTATTTCATTCGCGGGTTGCCCCACACTATGGTGATAATCCCTCCTACCAAGTGAGGATATAATATCTATTTCATCAAAGGAAGGGACATATAAATACTTAATGACACAACATGTTACCCTCAGACATCAGAACACTGCTACCAAGCAGCCACTCAGCAAACGTGGGCTGTATGTATTCTAATTAATGATGTATACCAATATTTTCAGTAAAATATCATATTTTAATTCATTGACTTAATCGCACAAGTATCAAAAACATTATTTAAAAAAAAACATTTACACCACATAAAAAGGTATACAATGTTAAAAGTAGTTATTCCACCACACAAAGTCAAGTCTTACAAATACTTGAAACACTATGCAGTAGCAACTCAATTCCTCTTGCTTCCTTCTGCCTACAAAAAGTTAGCCCGACTTATATATGTTTCTGTCCTTGATGTTACTATTAACTGGACATTCTTCAGGGGCAGAAATGTGTCTTGTGCTTCCTGTAGACGTCTCTCTATGGTCCCAGTTCCTATAACTGAGGGTACATACAAACATAGACACATTACTACATGGGCATGATTGGTTCATTTATTAAACCTAGCCAACCCTAATCACCATTAGGATGCAACCAGTATACAATTTATAATACACTAGTGCCTCAAACTTGTAGCCATAAATGTTTTCACGTTTGTTTAACAATTACAATTGTGTTCTTCACTTAAGCGGTGGTTAGGAGAAATAGTCAACATCTAACACCGTTCTCTAATGTCATTTTCAAAATTACCGTGCCTTTATGTGCACAGTATGGCCATGAGCCTCAGTCATAATTAAAAATAACCCAAAGAGGACAGGAAGAGCAATTAAATTCAGACCTCACCTCGGTCCCAATTGCAGCTTCTCTCTCTCTCTTTTGGGGATGATTATAAGGTCTTTTTTTGTAACCAAATTGCCCTAGGACAATACGTCCCCAATGTGGGTCATGTATTGAATCTGGTGGAAGCAGAAAAAACTCAATGAGTTTGTAGACAAAAAATGGGATGGGGTGTTTAAAAGGAGTGGGGGATCAGTCTGTACAATCACTGAAATACAGTTCCTTACCTTAGTATCACTAATCTGTAGGGTATTAGTAATATTCCAGATCTGAAGTTTCTAATAGGTAGTCCCAATCCCTGGCTTTCTGTCCACTCAATGGATAGGTAAGCATCTCACCTATAGTCAAACAGAAAAACCCATCAATGGATTGCAAATGGGAATAATTTAGCTCAAATTAAGAGGCATCCAACCCCTAGGGAAACCCTTGCTTACCTCGCGTATGTGTATCTCTGACATGTCTACAGTCTGCTGCTACATGCTACTGGCCAGCCCGCAATGCGAGCATTAAGACGCCCATGGAGAGTCGCGGCCGTGCGCAAACCGATGATGTCATCGTGTATAGCGTAACATGATGACGTCACGGAAAATCGCGTCGTTACCCTGGCGACCCGGAATGCAGATACTGCACTACGTTCTCCTATTAAATAAAGCGGCAGATTTAAAGCCACTCAAGGAGCCATGTCAACAATACGACTTAAGTTCTGTTTAGCCACAACACAGAGGGACATGATGGTACAACCAACTAATGAGCCTTCACTCGACACCCGTGTTGTTGAAGGTTACTGATTGTTGTCCTATTTCTAGTTTGCTCATATGGTCTTTTTTAAGTGTCAAGATGTCCCTAATGTAGTTCCCTTCAACACTGCATATTACCTCTAAATTCATGGGAGTGGACTAGGTATGAAAACTCTCTATTATATATAGGGCCTCATTACGACCCAGGCGATAAGGGGTTTACGGCAGCGTAAACAGCGCCGACCCTTACCGCCTGATTCCGAGGTCCCTTAGCGCCATGGAGGATTTAACACCTGCTTTTAGCAGGTGTTAAAATCCATGGCGCTAAGGGACCTTTTTGTTAATTACGCCACCGTAATTTACGGTGGCGTAATTAACGCCTTCCCCACTCCCATTATGCCCTATGGGGCAAAAATGGGAATGGGGAAGGGTAAATGGGGATTGGGGACTTACCGCCCCGCCAACCTCGGAATGGGGCGGTAAGTCCGCCAACCACCATGGCGTAAACGTAGTTTACGCCATGGTGGTAAAGGTACGACCCAGGCGGTAATTTACCGCCTGGGTCGTAATGTGGCCTATAGACATTTAGTTCCCCTCAGTCCCCGTTGATACACTCTAGACTTTTTAGGATGAAAATAATCTAGAGCCTCTCTATTATACATGAACAATATAAAACAGTCAGGTACACCTCAAAAATCTATTTAAATTTAAATTTTAGACTCCATAGAGGTGATGACAGGCAAAATAATGTCAAATTCATTTAACAAAGTAGACTGAATGAGTCTAAACGTACCCTTTCTTAAGTACAAAAGATGTCTTTCCACTGGTTTGTTAATGTACATTCTTCTTAGCAATTGCTCCACATGAATAGGGAATGTCCAATGGATATGCAAGGCTTACACAACATTTGTTATAGACCAGATCGTTGTTCATTTAATATTGTGCCACTCAATATTTTCATTTAGCCCTAATACATGGCTATAGGTTAGAAAAATGAGTTTCTGTTCTAAATTGATCAATTTCGTATTGATTTCTTCCTGGGTTTTCCCTTGATTTTTTTCAGAATACACCACTCAAAATCCATAAATGAATGTCCCTTCTCTTTGTAATGTTTAACCAGAGGGGCTTTCTCCGTTTGTGATTTTTAGGCAGCTCCTATGTTCAATCATGCGTGTCTTGCATTTCCTATTGGTCTTCCCTATGTACAATAATGCACATGGGCATCTGATCATGTAAATTACGTTATCAGTTTGACAATTGGTATGCTCTTTCATTTTCCAGTCTGATTTCAAACCTAGATTCACAGAGGTCATTTTACGTGTTAGAGGGCACATAACGCAATCACCACAAGGATGGTGTCCCACGACCCTCGGTAATCCCCATAAAGTACTCTGTCTTTCATCGGAACTACATGTCTTCTGTATATCATTTCTCATAACTAAGTTGCGAATGTTGGTACTTTTCTTAAATGCCACTAGGGGAGGCGGAATGGTCATTATCTTCTTCCAATTCCTAAGAATGATGTTCTTTACTTCATAGGATATATTGCTGAAGGTATTCACAAATACCAAGGGGCTCTCTGATTTGTTTCTATTTTTCTTTTCACAGAGAGCTTCTCGATGGTTGTTAAAGGCTCGCTTAACTGATTGTTTAACAATCTTAGCTGGATACCCTCTATCTGTAAATTTGTTAATCAGTATGTTAGCCCCGTCTTCATAGTCCAACCTTGTGCTACTATTGCATTTGATGCGCAAAAATTGCCCAAAGGGTAAATTGTCCTGCACATGTTTCGCATAGTGACTACCATAGTGCAACAATGCGTTTCTATTAGTGCTTTTCACAAACGGTTTTACCCACAGTTGGTTGTCTCTGTGATAGATAGTCAAGTCCAAATAATTCACCTCAATAGTACTCATAGATGCTGTAAATTTCAGATATCTATGTTGGTTGTTTAACCAAATCAAGAAGTTGTTAGATTCTTCTGACGACCCGTGCCACACCATAAACACATCGTCAATGTATCTCAACCACTGTATTATTTGGTGTCTGAAAGGATTGACTCCAGAGTAGATAACGGTTTGTTCCACCATATCAACATACGGGTTAGCTAAATTTGGAGCCATTGCTGCACCAATGGCAGTCCCTTCTACCTGAATGTAAAACTGTCCAAGAAATTGGAAAAAATTGTTTGTGAGGGCCGTTTCAGCGCACTATACAATAAAGGCATTGCTGACAGGATGGTTATCTTCTCGTTGTAACAGGGTTTCTTCAACCACTTCTAGAGTGGCTCTTTGAGGGATGTTGGTATATAACGATTGTATGTCCAGACAAATCAAAATATCTGTAGTCGGGTCAAAAATCAGCCCTTCAATTTTTACAATGGCGTCCCTAGTATCCTGTACATAGCTCTTCATTTTGTTTACAAATGGACGCAGATAAAAGTCTACGTATTTGGACAGTGGTTCCAAAATCGAGTTGACGCCCGATACTATGGGCCTGCCTGGTGGTTTTACCTTGTTTTTATGAAGTTTGGGCAGGATGTAAAAAATCGGATTGTCGCCGTTTCCCTAGTGAGGTTGTCACCTTCCTGCTTACTAATAAGTTGCAGGTCTATTGCTTTATCAACCTTTTCCCTTATCTGTTTGATAAGGCCAGGACTGGGATCTTGATCGATTTTCCGATAGCTGTTGTTATCTGCTAATAATCTATTGCATTCGTCAATATAATCTTTTTTATTCAAAATGACGATGGCCCCTCCCTTGTCAGCCTGTCGAATAACTATTTTCTCATTCTTTCCCAGGCCGCGCAGCTTCGTGACTTCTGATTGACTCAAATTAGAGTTTTTGGTTGTGCCTTTTTTTTCTCCAGTTTTTGAATATCCCGAAGGACCTTTTTTTCGAAAACCAGGGATTCCGGGGTATGGGTATTTTGGGGAGGAAAAAAAGTAGAGGGATTTCTCAACCCACTAAAGTTAGTATAGATACTAGCGGGTTGGTCTTCAAAAAAAATGTAGACCTTTATTCAGACACCGTTCCTCTTCCTCAGTGAGGGTCTCGCTGGATAGGTTCACTACCAGCCCCGGTAGCTCTGTGTCTGCATTCGGTACGTTGTCCATTCTTGCCGACTGTTCCCTCTGCCTAAAAAAGGCAGGCGTCTAGACCCATTTCTTGCACCTTGATTTCCTCTTGAGTTGCGGCCTCTTTGGGCTGGAGCATTGGTATTTCTTCCTCTCTGGCCACCCCCATTGGTATCTTCATTTTCATTGGGTGTCCCTCCTTCTTCGCTAGAACTATAGGACGTGTTCTTAAAACTCACTCTTCGGTTTGCTTTTTGTCCCCACACTGGTGCTCCAAAATTATAGTCCTTTGTCACATATTGGAAAGCTTTCTCATGTCCGAAATTTGCTAAATCTTTTTTAAGCCTTTTGATCCTTTCTGTACTTGATTCAATTTTGAACGTTTGCATTTCCTTCATATGGGCTTCTAGTTTTGTTTTGAAGACTTCGATGTCAAAGACTTCGACTGTAGACATGTCAGAGATACACATATGCAAGGTAAGCAAGGGTTTCCCTAGGGGTTGGATGCCTCTTAATTTGAGCTAAATTATTCCCATTTGTAATACATTGATGGGTTTGTCTGTTTGACTATAGGTGAGATGCTTACCTATCCATTGAGTGGACAGAAAGCCAGGGATTGGGATTTCCTATTAGAAACTTCAGATCTGGTATACTACTAATACCCTATAGATTAGTGATACTAAGGTAAGGATCTGTATTTCAGTGATTGTACAGACTGATCCCCCACTCCTTTTAAACACCCCATCCCATTGTTTGTCTATAAACTCATCGAGGTTTTTCTGCTTCCACCAGATTCAATACATGACCCACATTGGGGACGTATTGTCCTAGGGCAGTTCGGTTACAAGAAAAGACCTTATAATCATCCCCAAAAGAGAGAGAGAGAAGCTGCAATTGGGACCGAGGTGAGGTCTGAATTTAATTGCTCTTCCTGTCCTCTTTGGGTTATTATTAATTATGAGTGATGCTCATGGTCCTACTGTGCACATAAAGGCACGGTCATTTTGAAAATGACATTAGCGAACGGTGTTAGATGTTGACTATTTCTCCTAACCACTGCTTAAGTGAAGAACAAAATTGTAATCGTTAAACAAACGTGAAAACATTTATGGCTACAAGTTGGAGGCACTAGTGTATTATAAATTGTATACTGGTTGCATCCTAATGGTGATTAGGGTTGGCTAGGTTTAGTAAATGAACCAATCATGCCCATGTAGTAATGTGTCTATGTTTGTATGTACCCTCAGTTATAGGAACCGGGACCATAGAGAGAAGTCTACAGGAAGCACAAGACAAATTTCTGCCCCTGAAGAATGTCCAGTTAATAGTAACATCAAGGACAGAAACTTATATAAGTTGGGCTAACTTTTTGTATGCAGTAGGAAGCAAGAGGAATTGAGTTGCTACTGCATAGTGTTTCAAGTATTTGTAAGACTTGACTTTGTGTGGTGGAATAACTACTTTTAACATTGTATACCTTTTTTTGTGGTGTAAATGTTTTTTAAAATAATGTTTTTGATACTTGTGCGATTAAGTCAATGAATTAAAATATGATATTTTAGTGAAAATATTGGTATACGTCATTAATTAGAATACATACAGCCCACATTTGCTGAGTGGCTGCTTGGTAGCAGTGTGCTGATGTCTGAGGGTAACATGTTGTGTCATTAAGTATGTATATGTCCCTTCTTTTGATGAAATAGATTGTTATATATGCAAAACCATCAAGTTAATATAGCGTTCCTTCAGGAAACACATCTAACACCGTTAGGGGAGGCATGGTTTGGGCGAAGGTGGGCTTTTCTTCGCTACATCTCCCCATATTCAAGAGCGGTTGGTGTAATGGTGCATTTTTCAGTCGGGTTAAGCCTCACTGAAATGATTGAAGACCGGGAAGTACGGGCAGTGATGGTCTTGGAAAGTACATATGGACAGGCAATAACCCTAATTAACTACTATGGCACAACCAAGACTCAGTGGAATGCTGGGGTGGATAGCCCAACACTGGATACACTCACCCATGGGTAATTATGTGAACAGGAGACTTCAATGTGGTTTTGGAATTAGACCTCAACAGGACTGTGTGGGGGGTCCATAAACCACTACTGAGATCAACCTGTACACTACCAGATCTACATTGGGCATGGAAGTAAAATTATATATCATGAACTCGGAACTAAGAAGAGGGGGCTACACGTTTCACTCCACAGTTCACCAATCAGCATCACGACTGGACTATTTTCTGATCTGAAATGCAATGGTAGACTAGGTGATTGAGGCCACAATATTGGCATGTACATTATCAGATCATGCACCAGTGGTGCTTACCTTTGAGGTGCAAGGACGGATGGGCGTGAGACCACCCGGGGTGCTTAAAAGTGAAGACTATCTGATTAGTTGTGTCAAACTGGGATAGTGCAAACCATTGATAAGTTCTTTGAGGAATAGGTGGGTTTGGTCGATTCATATGCAGTGCTATGGGAAAGTTTCAAATGTGTGATTTGAGGGGAGTGTATATCGAAGGAGTTTGGAATACTAAGACAAATCCAAAGGAAATTAGCAAATAGTGAGGCACTCCTGCGGCAGATGCAGGCATTTGCAGGGTCTAGGAATATGCCATCCTGACACTTTATGTTAGGGAGGGTGGCTGTTTGACAAAATGGGGAGGGACAACGTCCTGGTGGATTACTCGCAAGGGCTGCGAGATCCGATGGACCGAGGACACATATTTCCTCTGTTAGAACCGAGCACAGAGAAATGAGGCACACAGCTAAATATATTGTTTAGGAATTTGACACATTTTACACCCACCTGTACACCTCGAAGACTTCAGTTTCACAATCTGAGATGCATAGTTATTTGGATCAGGTGGCAGTTTACTGGTGTACAGATGACACCAGTGAGTGGTTAAACTGTCCCATAACGCTACAATAAATCCATCTGGCAATTAAGGCTCTATCATCTAGGAAAGCCCCAGGACCTGATGGCTTCACAGACGAGTTTTATGAACATTTCACGTTGAAACTGGCCATGCATCTTTTAGAGATATATCCACACGCTCTGAGGGATGGTCGATTGCCGGAGGCTATGATGGTGGCAGTGCTCACTGTACAGTTGAAGCCTTGTAAATTGGTGGATGAATGCTCATCTTATAGCCCTATATCACTCATCAACCTAGATAATAAAATCTTAGCCAAAGTTTTGGTGATACAGATAGCACTGTTGATGTATACGTGTGTGAGGTTCGATCAATCAGGATTAATTCCGGGTCGCTTACCTCTTATGGGTTGTGATGGATGTTTGTTCTAATCTCAATGGTATAACAGGATGAGTTGGTTGTGGCGGCACTATTGGATGCAGAAAAAGCATTTGACTCAGTATGATGGACCTTTCCTTTTACGGTATTAGGTGGCAAGGGTCAGAGTGATTGGCCAAGTGACCTCAAAATTACTACTGGAAAGAGTCACATGACAGGGGTGTCGACTTTTGCCTCTATTATTTGCTTTGGCAATTGAGCCTTTGGCCAAACTGCTGAGGGATAAACATGTCCACAAGGGTATTCAGCTGTATGAACATAAGGTGGTGGTTTCCCTTTATGCACATGACATGGTAATTTGTAATAAAAATCCACATGACAACCTGAGACTGGTCATGGCAGATGTGCTATGCTTCGGCACGATTTCTCTGGTTTGAGAATGAATGTTACAAAATCAATGCTTTTCCCGCTTATTGACTGTAATGGACAGTTCACTGAAGGTATCTGATTCCAATGACATATGGTGTACCCCAGGTACCTAGGTATTGATATTACATGATCCACAGAAGAGCAATATAAGCAAAACTATGCAAAAGTGTTGGAAAGTGCTTGGTCTGTGGTGGACTGGTGGATGGGGTTGCCTCTTAGCCTATAGTGAAGGATCTTGCATGTCAAGATGGTTTTGCTACCA
The DNA here is from genome assembly GCF_040938575.1 of Ambystoma mexicanum. NCBI lineage: Eukaryota > Metazoa > Chordata > Amphibia > Caudata > Ambystomatidae > Ambystoma > Ambystoma mexicanum. The sequence continues at coordinate 974,776,640 of NC_090926.1, forward strand.
AGGTTTCTTTATGTGTTTCCCAATGTGGCATTGGGGGTGCGGCAGTCAGAGATCTTGTGATTTAGTTGGGCAAGGAAAACAGCCGCGCATGTCCTGGGAACAACTGACAAAGGCACTAGACAAGGGGGGACTGGCATTACCTAACTTTGAGACATGCTATGACGTGGCCCAAGCAGTATTTTTAGCCTATTTGTTTGTGGAAGTATAGATAGGAGACATGTGGAGGTTGAGCGAGCTCTTGCAGTGCCATATTACTACGCACGGTTGTGTTAATGTCTCCCGATAGGTCAGCCAGAGCGGCCAACATGGTGGAATTGCCTTGTAGATCATGGGGTCGAATTGAGGGGAAAGCAAACAGAGAAGTCATTTACTCCCCTAAACTCCCCATTATACACATCCCATGTTGGCCTTTGACAAGTGAATCAGGATTTATTCGATGTATGAAGAGCCAGGGTATATTGTGCTTTTGGGATCTCTTCCCGGAGGGACAGTTTATAACATTGGAGGAGATGCATAAATGGGGAACATTCACGTCACTAGATCTGTTTTTCATTTTAGGCTGAAACAACCCCTGACAGACTCGTTCCTGACCTTTCCTAAAGAACCAGTGGTGGCACATATACTGGATGGGATGTTAGAACAGGTAGATACCAGTAGAACTGTGTCCACTCTATACAGCATGGTGCAGAATGTAGTTGGGCTACACGGAGTACTGCCAAAGACAGTGGGAGAGGTCTTTGAGGGACACTGTCTCAGAAGAGATGTGGAGATATTGCTGTGCACAGACACGAATGATAGCCCTTAATATGATAATATATGATATGGCATGTATAACGCGCCTATACACAAGTGTTTCAAGGCGCGATGCGGCAAGGGGGTGGCAGAGGGAAGACAGAGACAATGATCCTACTAGGCCAAGTGTCATTCAGATTGGACAAGTGCAGGGGAAGTGGGAAGGGGCAAAGTACAGGGTGGGTGGGGGGAGAGGTCAGTGCAGTACATGGGGTAAATAGAATAAATAAACAATAAGTGAAGTACGGACAGCTGGTGGCAAGTGCAAGGGTAAGTGCTGGTGGGGAACTGTAGGGATACAGAAAAGAGTCCCCAAGTGCAGGAGTTGACAGGGAGGCAGTGCAGGCATGCAACTGATGGGGGAGGGGCTCCAGATCAGAGGTTGGGCAGGTAACCAGTGCATCTTCAGCCAGGGGATAGCTTCTGGGGGAAGGAGAGGAATGGAAGAATACCCCTGAGGAGGTGCAGCTGGTAGTCTGACTTCTTAGAGACGTCAGGGATGTGAGGAGGGAAGGAGAGTGTGGAGTTGAAGATTACCCTTATGTTTTTAGCCTTGCAGGTAGGCACAGGAAGAGGGTCAAGAGAGGCCAGCCAGAGAGTGACAGGAAAGGAGGGAGCGGATGTACCAATGAGGAGAATCTCAGTCTTACTGGCATTGAGGCCGAGATCATTGGCAGCACACCACTCCTGGATGGCAGACAGACAGTCAGAGATGAGAGATGGGGAGGAGGTGGCCGAGGGTAGCCTGAAAATGAGCTGAGTGGCATCCGCATAGCACTGAAAGTTGGGGCATAGAGCGGCGAAGTGGTGAGCAAGAAGTGCCAGGTATTGGTTGAACAGCCGGGGAGAGAGGTTATAGCCCTGGGGGACACCACAGGTAGAGATGGAGATAGAGGAGAGGAATGACCCAAGTTGGACCTGGGAGGGTCGATCAGAAGAAATAAGTCAGCCATGCCAGGGCCTGACTGATGGTACCCAGGTTATCACAGAGACGGTTGATCAGGATGGCATGGTTGACCGTCAGAAGAGAGATCAAGTAAGATGAGGACACAGGGGGGGTGTTGGATACATTTTGGAGAGCAGATCTTCACAGATGTTCAGGAGAGCAATTTCCATGCTTCTGGCAGTGCTGAAGCCAGACTGATGGTCATGAAGACAACCAACAGATTCAGTGTGAAGATTAAGCTGGGAGAAGGCCAGCTTTTCCAGGAGTTTTCCCATGAATGGAGTGATGGAGATTGGGCTACAGTTAGCCGGGCAGGATGGGTCGGCAGAGGGTTTCTTAAGAAGGGGGTACACAAGGGAGTGCTTCAGGGGGGATGGGAAGAATCCTGTGGTGAAGGAGTGGGTGCATAAGTCGGCCAGAGCAGGAGCCAGGGAGTCAATTTGGTCCTTGATGGTTTTGGAGGAGCAGGGATGAACCTGTTTTGATGAGACTTTCATAGATCTGACTTGTCTAGAAACCTTGTCAGTGCAGAACAGGGAAAGTCAGAGAAGGAGGGAGGAGGAGTGGCCAGAGAAGGACCTGGGGAAGAGCAGGGTGTAGAGTGTGGATGGGGAGAGGAAGAGAGAGAAGACAAGATGTCCTGAGTCTTAGAGATGAAATGAGAAGCCAAAGCCATGCAGAGGGCATGGGAAGGGACAGGAGAGGTAGAGACTGCAGCAGTAATGGCCAGTTTTTTGCAGATTTTAAAGAGTTCAGAATGTGAGCTCTCTTCTAGGTGTGGACAGAGACCCCGTATTGCCTTTGGAGAAGGCAGCAGGTCAGTTTGTCAGAGGATGTACCAGAAGCATGCCATTTCTGCCCAGCCACCCTGCACTTGCGTTTGAGGGTGACGAGGTCTGAGTCATACCAGGAATTGCACTGGGCATTGGGCTTCAAGCAGATCCTCATGACAGGGGCAGGAACATTGAGTGTATCAGATGTAGCAGAGTGGACCATGGAAAGGCCTCTCTCACGGTGTGAGTCAGCCAAAGGGGGGGTGGTGGCAGCAAAAGCCTCAACTGACACATGCTTCATGAGTTGGATAACCAAGAAGGTGGGTGGCAGTGCTGGAGTTGGCTGGGTCTGGGGATAGAGAGGGTGAGCTGGGAGGAATGGAGAAAGTAATCACTCCAGGAGAGAGGAGTGGTCAGAGGGATAGAAAGGGGAAGGTCAGAGGAGATAAGAACATCAAGAGTGAGCCCTGCAGAGTGAGTTGGGTCAGAGGGGAGACTAGAGAGTGAGAGAGAGTCGCAGAAGTCACAAAAAAGACCAGAGGAAGGACAGGAAGCATCCAGGTGGATGTTAAAGTCTCCAAGAAGGACCAGTTGAGTGATTGAGACCAGGAGGGAAGAGGAAATAGTTGATTTAAGTTGATTCACTTTAAGTACGTACACCAATTTTACTTTACATCTGTGATGTTACATAGATTTTTCCCATACACTTTGGACAATTGCATTAGTTGTGCCACCACAACAGTGAACTTTGTGCATGTGGCGTGGAGTTGCCCCTAGATATGGTGGTTCTGGGAGCAGGTTTTTTAGACAATGGGCCTCATCATGAGTCTGGCGGTAACCCTTAAATGCGGCGGTAGCACTATTACCGCGAAATCCGCCGGCGGTAATAGCGCAAATTCTCCCCATTGGGCCTAATGGGGAATGAAGAATTCCCGAATGGACCCAATGGGGAATGGGCACTAACCGTTCCGCCAAACCCGTGATCCGGCGCTAATAGCACCAGGGGTTTGGTGGTAGAGCTAATAGCGCCGGCGGTAATAGCGCCGGCTTTACCGCCCAACTCGTGATGAGGCCCATTGAGTGATATTATGGGGTAACGGGTGGAGCCAGTCCCAGAGACCGCCCTGTTGGGGGATACCAGGGATATTCCGCACCGAGTGAGAAGACTGGTGGGGCTGCTACTGCTGTTAGCTAAGAGGAGAGTGGCAATGGTGTGGGGTGGATCTCGGGGTCCTGTGATAGAACGATGGAAAGACAACATCTCCATTGCAACAAGATGGAAATGGAATACAGAAGAATAGTGCACTCTTGGGCCAACCCAAAGACATATGGGATCCCTATAAACATTATTTGGCTGTACAAGCTCAAAAGGGGGGAACTATCCTGAACATAACTTAGGGTTGGTGGGGCTGGTCGTTCTACATCTGTTAATATGACAGAGTAAACACAGGTGCTTAGAGGGGATATGTATTGCTAATGAGAAGGGATTTAACCAAGTCATTGTGAGGGCCGATACATTTAAAACTATTGTGGAAAGGAACGCTGTTATGGAGCCACATAAAAGAAGGAGTAGAGCTGCTGAATCAATGTTCTTCTCTTACCTTGAGTTGTTCTTGTTTAAGATATGTAAATAATACAGATGGGGGGTGTAATAGACAAGGATGGGAGGGATAAGGGCTGAACCACTGTAATGTTGTGAATTGTTGATTAAAACAATAAACAGAGTTTCATAAAAATAAAAATAAAAGCACATGATAAAAAAAAGTATGTATGCTGGTCCATTTCTAGCGTGGTCTGATATATTTTGCATATACAATATTGAGACTGATTTGTTGGTTTATTTAGTGATCCAATACAACTGATGCGACTGAGTGTGCCTGGCATTATACTAGGGCTGGCATTGTCACAGCTAAACTCACCATACAAAAAGATATAACAGTGAGCTTCTTCCACACGTTTTAGAAAACAAAAATCTGAGAAGCACATTGCCTCATCACGAGTTTGGCGGTAACCCTTAAATCCGCTCTGAGCTGGGGGGAAATCCGCCAAAAATGTGTGCTATTACCACCGGCGGCAAATCCGCCGGCGGTAAGAGCGTGAAAATTCCCCATTGAGCCCAATGGGGAATGGGGCATTCCCGAATGGGCTCAGTGGGGAATGGGGAATTCCATTACCGCCAAACCCATGATCCGGCGCTAATAGCGCCGGGGGGTTTGGCGGTAGGTCTAATACCGCCGGCGGGAATACCACCGGCGTTACCGCCCAACTCGTGATGAGGCACATAGTCTTGTACATGGTGAAAGGGGCCTAAATAAAATTCCAGACACATTTTGGTGGAGATGCCGGGAAATTAACATTACTTCAGTTGGATGGGGACCTGTGGGAAGGTAAGATAGAAAATATTGAAATTTTCCAGAACAATAAGTTTCCAATAGATCCCGATGCTGTGTATTTGTTGAGGCATAACATTGTGTACACAATTAAAATTAGCATACACAAAAATTACATCACTATGAGTGATATGGGTTTGACAGAGGGAGATGCTTACACATGGGAAACCTGGACAGAAAAGGTGTTGGTGATCATAGCCGTATCCATAGTATCCATCTTGGTGTGCTTGCAGTGATATTAAACATGATGATGTTCACATTCTTGACTATTTAAAGAGAGAATATTCGGTTGTATGGAGCACATTATTTTAAGGCCCATGTTAGTTCAGATCTCCAGAAAAAGTCAAATCCATTATGAAGGATATTTTTCTTTTCTCACGCTCATCCAAATTGACAGAGTAAGGGGACATAATCATGCGTTACTGCTTGGTAGCACACATTTACACTAACAACATACTTTAAAAATAACTTTAGGCCTTCCAACCATTATCTTCAGTGGTTGGTAGGTCATTTCCCAAGGGTATACAAAAGCCACATTGGCTGGCAATGTTCACTTTGTGCAACAATAATATTATAGTGCAATGCTGACATACTTCGCTTTTCTTTGGGCACACACAACATTAAATTGTGTTATACAGTGGCAATACTGTCCTATATGTAGAGATAAGCCTGTTGAGAGTCTTTGTGCGCAGGAAGCATGGAAACAAACATGGCATTACATTAAGTTACAGTGACAAGATTGTCCTTTCCTGTTCAGAGCGTGATTTTGATTTTCTTTATTATGAATCAGCTTGAAAGTGTGTTTTATCCCAGTACTTCTGGCTTACATTTTTCAACACAGGCATTATCACCTTCTATGGTCACATCTAGAATGGCTCCCTTCTCCTGGTTCACTGGTATCCACCTTTGGGATTGTGTTGAAAAGTCTTAACTAAGAGTTCATGTTCCACAAAGACACAGAATACCATGAGGAAGACTCGCTTTTGTTGGTCCAATAGTTAAGTGTCTTTGTCAATATCTTTATCAACCTTTGCCCTAGTATCTCGATCAACAAAACTGTTTTGGGATGCCAGAAGAATGTCTCCCCTCTCCTGGTTCACTTGTCTCTCAATGACAATATTTCGTAGCAGTTCTTATTAAGCTTTGTACTTCTCTCTAGGCCTTCGCCAAAGTTGATTTATCTGTTCCTGCTTCACCCTTTTTATCGTAACCCCAAGTATTGTTGTGAGCAAGACTACTCCCAAGTCCTTGGTTATTTATGCCAGAATCACTGAGACTTGGGAGATCACTCTGCAGGTGTTGTTCCACTTTGCAACAATTACTAAGATGAGGAAGACCACTCCCAATACTTTGGTCAGTTTTACAAACAAGGGAGATCCCGCCTGATGCGTTCATTAATCTCCCCCAACCACCTACCGGGTCTACCATGGATCCCATTAACTCTTTCTTCCTGGGACCACATTGCCGGATTTTCCTGGTACGTTAAAGCCTCTCTTTTGCTTTGGCCATATGCTGCCACTCTTTCCTCGCTTCTTGTGGCTCCACTTAGGTTCTGCAGGGACTGATAATAGTCTTTAGCACAACTAGCATTAAAGATGAGCCAGTGGTTGCAAGTATTACTCTCACGTGCCCCATAATTGTCTCTGGACACTAACATCATGAAATGGGAGAACAGAATTGACATACATGCCTGTAATTACCCTTTCAACGTTGTTTGGGCAAAACCAGCATGGAAATGTATTTTACTGTGGCCATTCTTGTATATGCTGTTGCAGTATATTGTATTTTGTATGCATAAGCTTGAGCTGAACGATTTACAAACCATAGCAATCTATTTAATCCTAGTACATATGTTAATTCTTTACTATTGAGTTTATCAAACATTTCAGAAAACACAACTGACACTTGAGCACATGAGAATTCTGTGCTATTGGATTTGACACACATGTTTGCAACACACCAAATACAGGATTAAGGGCCTGCATTCTCATTTGAAAAGCAGTACCATATTTCACAAAGAAATTGTGCCATAGCCTGCACTTCTGAACAAGTCCTGTTTTACATAAACATTTCTCTGTAGATTTGTAAACTAAACACACAGTGTTCCTTGTTTAGATTTGAAGATACTGAATCAACGTTAATAGTGTACAAAGGTGAAAAGCAGGGTCCACTTATTAATGCACACTTCATTTTCTATTAACAATTAATTTCACATACAGCTGTCGTTTTCATATTAAGGGCGTGAAGCTCTATTTTACAAACACGAAGAGCCTAATTTTACATTGAACACAATTTGTATGCATGGGACCACCATTGTTTGCACTTAAAAACATGTGAGTTGTGACAGATTGCCTCCTGTGAGTGTGTGAAAGTCTGGTGGCAGTTCGTCTTTAAATATACAGTTTTGCCAGAGGTATGGCAATGTGAAAAATAAGGACACAGACATATACAGACATTCAATATCACACCAGTGGAATCATTGTGAGCAGGGATAACTATGACAGAACTGATATATATTGGGGTCTAGGCTGACCATCCCCACAGCTGCTAAATGGAAAAATAGACAGGATGCCAGGAAGCCACCCCTTTGATTCACCAGCAGGAAGGGTAACACACTCACCCAGGGCAAGGACGCTTCACCGTATATGTCTCCTGGGAACAGTGCTTCAGAAGCAACACAAAACCAGCCTCACACAAGGGTGCAGATCACTGGAGTTCATTTGGAGCCAGCAGGCCTGGGAAGGAAGCAGAATGAGAGTAGCCAGATATGGGTCCCATCATCTTGCTTCCTGTTAGGGCTCTCTCCCTTTACCCTCAATTTCCTGCAAGGAAGGTAATCTGGGTTTGATGTCATAAGGCAATGTGCATTTAATACTGTTGGGATGCACATACAGCGTCCCAGTCAGGCAAAAAGGGTCAGGCTGAGAAAAAAACTATTAGCCCTTACTATTGTGTGAGCAGAATGAGTTTTGTGCGTCAGAAGGCGCATATACTGGTTGTAGTTAGTTTTTACACATATTAGATACATACATATAGCAACACAGAAAGAGAAACAAATGTAGTAATGTTGGGGTTTCAGAGGTTATAAATAGGGCAGTATTATAGACCCAGCGTTTAGACGTTAGATTCAAAGTTATGTTCTTTATTTAGGGGGATCGGAAAAGCCAAACAGTAGGAGGATGGAGTCAGAAGGGTCCTGTGGTAGAAGCGCGGTCAGTGTGTTAATATGACAGAAGTGACGCTATGTTGGATTTTAAGGCCTATCACACGATGCAAAGAATAGAACACAACCATTTCAAAGAAGGTAGCAGGCGCTCCTCTCCAGAAAGAACATGGCATGATAACCTGTTCTGAGTTGAGAGTTTGCAGCACACGCTTTTTGCTCACTGTAGCTTTCACAGATGGGAAATATCCACTTGCATATCAGTCTTTGTCCCACCCAGATGGGCAGTCAAGCAACGAAATGCTATGGCAATTCCACTCTGAACAAGAGTACCAGAAGCAACCCCATACACTTTTTTCCAGCCTTGTTGGGCCTCATTAGTGAGGTGAAGCTTTGTCTCTCTGAGCACAGTGAGCAGGGATCCACGTCTGGTTGCCCCCAAGAAACTCAGGGTGACCAACCCCAAGTTCCTTGCAAACATTTCAAAGAAGTAAGCAGGCGCTCCTCTCTAGAAAGAACATGGCAGATAACCTGTTCTGAGATGAGAGTTTGTAGCAAACGCTTTTTGCTCACTGTACCTTTCACAGATGGGAAATATCCATTTGCATATCAGTCTTTGTCCCGCCCACATGGGCAGTCCAGCACCAAAATCCTATGGCAATTCCTCTCTCAATAAGAGTACCAAAAGCAACCCCATACACATGTTTCAGCCTTGTTGGGCCTCATCAGTGAGGTGAAGCTTTGTCTCTCTGAGCACAGTGAGCAGGGAGTCCACGTCTGGTTGCACCCAGGAAACTCAGGGTGACCAACCCCAAGTTCCTTGCAAACATTTCAAAGAATGTAGCAGGCGCTCCTCTCCAGAAAGAACATGGCATGATAACCTGTTCTGAGATGAGAGTTTGCAGCACACGCTTTTTGCTCACTGTAGCTTTCACAGATGGGAAATATCCACTTGCATATCAGTCTTTGTCCCACCCAGATGGGCAGTCAAGCAACAAAATGCTATGGAAATTCCACTCTGAACAAGAGTACCAAAAGCAACCCCATACACTTTTTCCCAGCCTTGTTGGGCCTCATCAGTGAGGTGAAGCTTTGTCTCTCTGAGCACAGTGAGCAGGGATCCACGTCTGGTTGCCCCCAAGAAACTCAGGGTGACCAACCCCAAGTTCCTTGCAAACATTTCAAAGAAGGTAGCAGGCGCTCCTCTCTAGAAAGAACATGGCAGATAACCTGTTCTGAGATGAGAGTTTGTAGCAAACGCTTTTTGCTCACTGTACCTTTCACAGATGGGAAATATCCATTTGCATATCAGTCTTTGTCCCGCCCACATGGGCAGTCCAGCACCAAAATCCTATGGCAATTCCTCTCTGAATAAGAGTACCAAAAGCAACCCCATACACATGTTTCAACCTTGTTGGGCCTCATCAGTGAGGTGAAGCTTTGTCTCTCTGAGCACAGTGAGCAGGGAGTCCACGTCTGGTTGCACCCAGGAAACTCAGGGTGACCAACCCCAAATTCCTTGCAAACATTTCAAAGAAGGTAGCAGGCGCTCCTCTCCAGAAAGAACATGGCATGATAACCTGTTCTGAGATGAAAGTTTGTAGCAAACGCTTTTTGCTCACTGTACCTTTCACAGATGGGAAATAACCATTTGCATATCAGTCTTTGTCCCGCCCACATGGGCAGTCCAGCACCGAAATGCTATGGCAATTCCTCTCTGAACAAGAGTACCAAAAGCAACCCCATACACGTGTTTCAGCCTTGTTGTGCCTGATCAGTGAGGTGAAGCTTTGTCTCTCTGAGCACAGTGAGCAGGGAGTCCACGTCTGGTTGCCCCCAGGAAACTCAGGGTGACCAACCCCAAGTTCCTTGCAAACATTTCAAAGAAGGTAGCAGGCGCTCCTCTCCAGAAAGAACATTTCATGATAACCTGTTTTGAGATGAGAGTTTGCAGCACACACTTTTTGCCCACTGTACCTTTCAGAGATGGGAAATATCCATTTGCATACCAGTCTTAGTCCCGCCCACAAGGGCAGTCCAGCACTGAAATGCTATGGCAATTCCTCTCTGAACAAGAGTACCAAAATCAACCCCATACACGTGTTTCAGCCTTGTTAGGCCTCATCAGTGAGGTGAAGCTTTGTCTCTCTGAGCACAGTGAGCAGGGAGTCCACGACTGGTTGTCTCCAGGAAACTCAGGGTGACCAACCCCAAGTTCCTTGCAAACATTTCAAAGAAGGTAGCAGGCGCTCCTCTCCAGAAAGAACATGGCATGATAACCTGTTCTGAGATGAGAGTTTGCAGCACACGCTTTTTGCTCACTGTACCTTTCACAGATGGGAAATATCCATTTGCATATCAGTCTTTGTCCCGCCCACATGGGCAGTCCAGCACCGAAATGCTATGGCAATTCCTCTCTGAACAAGAGTACCAAAAGCAACCCCATATACATGTTTCAGCCTTGTTGAAACACGTACACGTACATTTCCATTTGCATATCAGTCTTTGTCCCGCCCACAGACATTGTTATCTATGTTATCTATGTTGCCTAACAAAATGCTTGACATGAAGGGTGTATGACCCTTAGTTAATTAGGCAGAAGCAGTCCTTATCAAGTGTAGGCAGTTAGATCCCAAATGTACAAAAGACACCTTGTCTTCAAATGAACGAGCTGTAATTAAGAATTTACCTGACTCCCCCTCACCCTGCCTGACAGCCCAGGCATGGAGTGAGGGCACCAGGGAAACCCTTGAAGGGAAAAAAAAACCTGTGAAGCTAGGGTGCGTTGTAAAGCTCTGGAAATACGCTGTCGTAGCTAGTGAGCATAGATAGAGGTCAGCTGGGAAGAACTCTGAGGATTCTCGTGTCGGTGGTTTAGAATTCCGACTGTGGGTATAAGTAAGAGAGGTTAGAAGATAATATAAAGTGTCAGAAGGAAAGTAGTAATTGGTGTAAGCGAGGGTACCTTGAGTGGAAACTTTGGGGATTCTATCTGGATGAAATGGCTGCAGAGGTAGCGGGAGCTCTGTCGAGTGACGGGAGAAGGTGGGGCTTGGCTGATCTTTTAGGAGATGTGTCCTGAAAAGGCATTCGAAATGTGAGAAGAAAGCTGTAGTAAACAGAACCAGCACAGAATCAAGATAGAACCTACCCGATCGCGGATAGTGTAAAGGTTTCCTCAGGGAGGTAACGTAATACCGCCGATCCAAGAGGATGATGGGAAATGTTGTCCGTGATTGCAAGAGATCGGGCTTTCACTAAAATAAACAGGAGAAATGTTATCTAAACTCGAGGACAAAAACGGCGGATACCAGATAAGGGGAAAAGATGCGGACCACTTACACCAATGAGGCACATAGAGAAGTTCGGCTTGGAGCAAGAACTGGAGGGTACTGGCGGGAGGGTTCGAAGCCGAGAGAACCGCTAAGGATGGGAAACAGAAGCAAGTAAAGTTTAGGCAGAAAGCAGGATAAATTGTGCTAACAAAGAAATCTGGTGGTGAATCTTGTGAACTCAAGGATCGTGGCTGACGAAAGTCGTAGCAACGCACTGCTTTGTCGGTGTTGATTCCGGAAATACTCTTTCATGGGGAGAGGGAGGAGTTACAGTCTTCTCACATTGTGGGAGAGCTGAAACAACACTCGTCGTTGGTGTCGCCATCTTGGTAGGAGGATCCTTACACCATGCAGATACCGCCAACGGCGCCAGACTGACCAGCCCCGAGTAGTACCCATGACAGACATGGCTTTGTCAATTTGGACTGTGGCGGTGGGTGCGGTTGGGTGGTGGGGGTGCCGGACAAGAGCTGACCTCTGCCACTGGGTCCAAGTGGAATTGCCAGGCAGTGGATCCATCTTTTATTATGCCAGGAGGACAATCTAAGGGATAAAGCGGAATGTACAGTGAATATTGAGGCCCTGAAAATCTGCACCACTTGCAAGCTGAGCTGGAACGATGTAGGCCTGCTTGGGCTTGGCCACTGACTCCCTGGTGATAGGAACCTCTTGAGACGATCATGCAGCCACCAACTTGTTGCCAACAATAACACCATGCTTAAAGTTAAACTCAAAAAGGCCTCCACATTAAAGCAAAAGGGAGCAGTATGCTATTTGCTCTGTCAGTGCTGTGCCACCCAAGGCGTGCACAAGACTGCCTCATCTGCAGAAGGGATTATCTCCTTGCAGGACATGATGGCCGCCATTGCAAACTCCCAGTCCTCCATTGAGGCGTAGATAGATTATGTCAGTTCAGTGGAGTCTGTTTTGCAGTGTGACCTCCGCAAACTATTCCCTTGCATGGTTGAAATGGAACATAGAATATCTGATGCAGAGGATTCCCTGACATCCATGAAACAGCAAATGTCGGCAGTGATGCAGCGGCTTAGGACAGTGGAAAGCCAGGTGGATGAAGAAGAAGGCAGCTCTTTTGCTATAATAATGTGTATATACTGGTGCTTCCCGAGAAGTTGGAGGATCCCAGCATGGAACTTTTTCTTAAGTAGTGGCTGGCGGACCTACTGGCACCTAAACAGATTTTCAAATTCTTCTTGATTGAAAGAGCCCACCGAATTCCCACTGGAAGGCCCATACCGGGAGCGGCCCCTTGCACAGTGATTGCGGAATTACTAAATTATAGGGACAGAGAGACACTGTTTCAGATGACCCGGGCAATGGGACTGGTCACCTACAAAGGCTCCAAAATTGCATTCTTCCCTGACTACACGAGAGAAGTACAATGCGCCAGACAATCCTTTGATCCCCTGAAAAGGCAATACAAAATCTTGGTGTTACATAAGGGCTATAGTTCCCAGCCCAGCTTAAAATCTACCATAATGGGACCTCTTTCCAATTTATGGATACCCGTGAGGCCTGGACATGGGTTGAGCAACATCTTGAGAGTGGAAATGGTTTTACCAGCAAGCAGGTGAAATACATCTCATGGAATCGGCCCCTGCAAGCATCTCCTCCTCGATGTCTGGACAACCACGGCAACTACTCGGATCGCATGAAGGAGAGCACTCAACCTTTGCAAGAAAAGGTATGAATCTGCCAAAATCGCAGACGGCTGGGATTCTGGCGTGATCTAGCTGGTATGGTTATCTCCTCGATTTCACTCCTGTGTGCCCACTTGGTGAGGAATCCCGGATAACAGCAAAGACGACCCACTCTCATCTTTTGTATTTCTTTCCTTGTTATTTCTAGTGTCTTGCAGTTGGGGACGGAGATGTTCAAGCGACAGGTACTTTGGGTTGGGATAGAATACAGGGAATGTGGAGTTTAGGGTGTTTTTGTTATGGCTGGTTGGGATTGGGAAATTGCTCCTGCATATTGTAGTGACCGGGTGGGTGCTCCTAAATATCATGGGACTGACTCAAATGAACACACGCGTACATGGTCAGCTCTCTATGCACATATGGCTGGGAAAGAAGAGAAAACACCTTACGCTCCTCACATGGAACATCAATGTCCTAGGCTCCAGCATAAATAGAAGGTTGGTCCTCCAACTTCTTAACATACACTACCCTGTTATCACCCTGCTCACTTAACCACATATGGCTGGGTCGACAGGTACACTGTTCTGCAGATTGCATTACAAGATCGCTCTACACTGCAGGTTTTCTATCGTGGTCAGGGGAGGATTAAATCTGTTTCACAAAAGTCTCCCTCTCAAGATTCGGGTGGGTTAACAATACCATCATGGTAGACTTGTACTGGTGACGAGCGAAATATGGGGGAAGACGCTCGACATCCTAGGGGTGTATGCCCCTCCACCACTCTCTGCAGAACTGCTTACAGAGATTCAGGCTTACTCTTAAACTATCAGGCAGACTTGTGGATCCTTGGGGGTGACTTCAATGATGCCATGGATGTGACATTAGATCGTACACACTCTTGGGGGAGAAATGCGAATGTTCCCACTGAAGTAGCTGCCTTTATCTCTGTGCTAGGCCTCTGAGATGTCTTGTTAGATCTACACTCACAGGAAAGAGGGTACTGCAGTGTCTCAGTCCACTCACCGCTAGTTATAGAAGTCCGGAGCCAAGTAGCAAAGTCTACCCTGAGCTAGCGTCTAAATAGTTATTTGGGATACCCAGATCTTGTGGAACATATTCAATCCAACACCACCAAATACTTTGACATCAATGATGGCTTGGTAGATAGCCCAGTGACGTTGTGGGAGTGGTAAAGGATGGTTATTCGAGATCTAATGATCTCTTGGATAGCGCCCCTACGAAAATGCTTGCTCCATCGAGTCAGGGAAGCTTAATGGGAAGGAGAGAGGCAAGAGAGAGAATACTTAATTCTTAGCTCTCCTTGCGCATATCTCAGTGGATCAATGATGCCAACAAGCAGCCTGTTTAGTGTGGGGCGCGCACAGGTGCCCCAGCAAGGACAGCAGTCCCAGATGCAACCGCCAGCCGCCATTTATCTTGCCATTGTATGTGCAGCAACAGCCCCAACAGCAAGCTCCACAAGTTCGGGATAAAAATGAGTTTAGGTGTTGGTTTTTTCATTATTTTATTTATTTTCTATACTGGTTCCTGTTTACTGAATCTGAAAGGCACATTATCTAGTAGGTTTAGATTGGCTTACTTTCTCACAATAGACTGTCTGCATGTCGGCACCTCACAAGGGGTATATGCATAGGAGATCCAGAAGAATGGACACAAGACACCAAACTAAGATAAAGAGGAAAAGTGGTGAAAGGAATTTCCGGTTCCAGCTATGCATTTTAGGTTGGAGTGTGGAATTGATATTATTAGAGTTTTCATTCTTATTAACACTATTATTGGCATGAACATTACATCACATTGTTTGTAGTTTATGTTAATTATATGGTTGTTACTCTTTGCTCATACTACACGTGTATCATATTTTGTGGAACAGATCAATACAAATTAAGATTGAAAAAAAAGAACAGATGGTCAGGACAATTCTTTAAATGCGTGTATTTACACACTTCTAATTCTAGGACAAATATATATGTTGCACATGGTGCTATATGCAACATAGGTGGACTTTAATAAACACAGTAGGAAGTTATTTGTTGAAACTATACAAATACAATTTGATAATATAAAGGTCATGTGTGCCATTACAATAGTAACTGTTGAATTCAACTTAATAAAGTAATGTGTATAGCTACACAACGGTTTCTACGGACACCTTCTCAGAGAGTAGAACTACAAAAATCTCAAAGATTAAGGTTGCACACATCCGTTATTAACACTGCTGATAAGATGTTCACTGATGGAATTAACTATCATTGAACATCATAAGGATTGGGCATCTAGGATGGTGACGTATGAAAAATAAAAGTATGTAATCAAAGTATATATTAGGTAACTGTCCCAATAGACTCCCCATGTACAAAGTCTTTACATCCTCAACATAATAGTAACATTTAAAATCAACCACATGCATTAGACCAAAAATAAAGAGACCACAGAAAGCAGAGAAGCAAACAAAAGAACACATTCAGTATCTAAACAAAACACAGAGCTACTTCTACATAACTGCCCACGTCCTTTCCAAAATACAGGTGCAAACAGCTATAAGTGTAAGGAATTCAACGCCCAACATGAAACCCAGTGACGTTTGTACTTCGTATATTCATGAAACAAGGTTAACACAGAGAGAAGCACAGCATGCACGCCCAGCTCTGTCCTCGCTGTCGCTGACAATTGTTGCTCTAAAGAAATGCTTACAAACCTACAAGATACTTATGAATTATTTTGCATATTTCATATCTTTCAACTACCTTCAAAAACCATTAATGATTGTATATATAAAAATTACATTTATGAAAAATAAAGTCACACTTGCTATGTAATCCCCCCAAAAATACTGTGAATGAAAACGTCCATCTAAGGACACATTCAAAATATAAACATAATGGCTAAGTGACAATAATATGGTGGACAATTAAAGGAAGATGTTCAATTAACCATGCATGGAAATGACCTAATGCTCGTTCTACTAAGATATCAATGTCATTGTGTAAAAATAGATGTTGATTTTAATTGAACACAGACCCAATTATCCTTGTCAATCATAATTTATAAAACACAAACAATCATTTAATCTCAAAGGCAATTCCACTTGTCTGATGACAAAATGAAGGGCGATGAGGTATCATGAATGGACACTGACCTCTAGGGATGTAAGTGATTTCAATCCGGCACACATCCAAGTCAACGCCTAGTATGTAGTGCACAACTGAAATCCTTATTTATTTCTGTCTAAAAGTTCTTTATTCTGAGCGATATACCACTCATATCACACCCTTCTCCTGGAAATGCCCTCGGTCACACTGAACCAGGAATCAGGCTGGTTTGCAAAGGTAAATATGTATTTATGTATTTAAAAATTAATCACAATATATCTTAAGAGGTACACAAGAATCATTAATGGGGTGAGGTAACACTGAGTCATCTCTTTAATACACGAGGAGTGAGTAGTGAGCAAAACAATTCAGCACAGAAAATAAAACTTTTGTGTTGGTTCAGATCAAATAGCACTGTGGTTAGAGGTTCCCTCTGCACACCCCTCAATCCCCGATAGGTAATGTAAAGAGATAGGAGGAGAGAGCAGGTATTCAGGAATGGCAGAATTCAAACAGAATATCAATCCCACGTTTCCACTTTCAAACACAAGAGAAACGGAATTGACTGTCAAGTTGTCAGAAAGGCTTTTAATGTTATCTTCAGAATGGACTGGGCAAAAACACCAAATATGGTCAAAAATGCTGAAATTGTTATGAATTCTTATGGGAGCTGCTTTGGATAGTTGCACACAAACACAAGCAAAGATTTAATTCCAAGAAACCATTTGAAATCTTAAAATTCAAGTTGGAAACAATTCCCAAATTGAAAATATGCGGCAAACTTTTCACTGTGCGATATTCGTGATAACGGGAGAATCGCATGGTGCGATATAGATGTTAGCTACAAGCAGAAGTTGAAATTTTGTTTCTATCTCAAAAACCGAGGGAGTTACAGACATTTTAGTAGAGGTTTTTCGAGATAGGTGCAAGAATGGAAAACAGGAGCACTTTTAAAATGACAAATGGGTTGCTTACATTAGAGGATGACTATTAACAAAACGAATACCACACAAGAACACAGTCACTTGATCAGGGTGACTGCCTGCTAAGGAAACTCGCCTTCTTCAGATGAGAAAGGATCAGTGCAAAGATAGTTTTAACAATACTGGTTATGGAGGAAGATAGGATGGGTTGGAGAGAGGTTTCAGACAATGCAAAGATACTCCTAACAATACAGGTTTTGAATACAAGATAGGATGGGTCTAAGATAGGGATAAGACTATGCAAAGTACATATGCTAGCGAGTACATATGCTAGCGACACAATTCTTACTATTTATAATCACTGGATACATTTTTAATGGGACCGTCAATTCTGGTCAGGGAATTGGATCTGGGTTAAGAAAGACGGCTTGGCACATCGGACTGGGCAGGTTCAGCAAGGCACTCTGGTCACAGCACGGCACAGGACTGGACTGGATCTGCAAGGCGCTCTGGTCACAGCACGGCACAAGACTGGATCAGATGTGCCGTTCTTGGGTCTGAGGATATTTATTTCTGTAGGCAAGCAGTAACAGCACAGCCCCGCTGTATTATAATGCTTCCCCTTAGGATTGTGAGGTTCTGTTCTGGAATTTGAGGCCTACCTGAGAATGGTTCAGCTATGCAATAGGCATTTTGCTTTGCCAAATTTCTGGAATCTGGAGCAAGGACGTTGTAGAGTTCAGCAGCAGGGTGTTCCGCCAGCATCAGGATAGTGAGTGAATCTGTCTGTCCTTATGAGTGGTGAGCTGTCTCTATTTATGCCATGAACTGACATCATAAAAGGGGGTGTGTGGGCCGGTTTAGCCTAGCTTGCCCCTTTGAAAGGTGATTAGGTCAGAGTCTACTCTCTGCCTTGATAGGAGGAGAGAGACAGAGTGTCATCTTCATGGTGCAATTTTATGAGGCTGAGAATCCACCCCTATCCCCTGGAACACAAAATCTACTTTTGGCAAAATATATTTCCACATGTGCAACCTCTATAACAATCACATATACAGATCACATATTTTTGTCTCTGCTTTTCACCGAATTTTGCCCTTTTTACTATGAAAACAATGTGCAATTTTTAAGAAAATGTCTAGAAGTGTGCGTGTTTAGCATGGGAATAAGTGTATAAAGTTTCACAATTTTTGCGGAAATATGTTTTGCGTAAAATCACATTTCTTGCCATTGCTGTCCAGAACATGTCAAAAATTCTGGCGCCTCTTCACCCGTGCAGCCAGAAATTAAATTAACAACTCTGTTATTTTTATATTTTTCACAATTTTAACTAGTAAGTTATCAGTCTTTTTAAATGTGTTCTTTGTTCATGTTAAGCAACAAATGGTTGTTTTGCTTAAGCTAAGTGAATTGCAGCACCCCGTAAGAATTTTGAATTTTTTTAAAGGTGTTTTGTACCGGCATTCTGAAGTTTCAGCAGCAAAGAAAACAAGATTTAAAGCAATCTTGGAGTTTCATTTAGCAAAGCACTGCTTTGTTCTTCTGCACGCCACTTTCATTTGTTGTGGAGCCCAGTGACAGATTTCAGCAGTGAGAGCTCTGTTCCACCACTGACAACATGCATGGCAGATTGGGCAGACATCTTTTTGTGCATGGAAAAGCGCAATTTTCAGGGGTTTTGGGCTATTTTGCTGTTTCTGGCACCATCATAACAGAGTGATGCAGCATAGCATTGCAAAAGTCGGTATACACATCCCACAAAGCCCCCCTCACGACTTGAGTTTGACTGCCCATCAAGGGGAAGTCGAGAGATTGGGATGTTCTTTTTTTTTGTCCAGGTTTCGAAAGTCGTCTGCTTCTCCCACCAATGCTGAATGGACACACTCTCCTCGCCGGTTTTGGTTGGGAGTATGGAACGGCACTCCGGGCTCCTTGGGTCTTTCCTCCCGGTCCCCGAGTGGTCCTCCTTGGTAATTAGAATACCTTAGTTCCAATGCTAGGAGACAGAACATAGCATGGTTATGGACATTACCCCAATACTACTCCCCGAGGCTGTAGTGGAGCAGATGCATACATTGACTTCAATTTACAATATTCCCCGCCTGTATTTACTAATGGTTTTAACAGGTGGATTCTTCTAGGGATCTGGAATTTCCCCCTCTGGGTTTCCAGTTGGCTCCTCTATTTGTCGCAAAGTGTTCCTGGGATGGCAACTCTTCAGCTGGTTTATGTGGACCCACTTATCTTCCCCTTCTGCCAAACTGCCCTTGGGGATGCGGATTCTGTAGGCGACTAGTGAGATTCTGTCCACAATTTCAAAAGGACCCGCCAACTTGGGAGGAATTTACGCTCTTTGGCTTGGTACCTTTGGAAATTGCACAAGTAGACCCGGTCTCCTACTTGATATTCTTTTCCAGTTGTCTTAAGATCCTATTGGGTCTTTATACTGTCTGCAGAGCTTTCTAGATTCCACTGAGCATAGGCAAAAGCATGTTGAAGGTGTTTTCTCAGATTCTCAACATACTCATTAGTTGTAGCGGCATTTATCAAGGTCTGCTCTTGGGTTCTAAAAAGCAGATGCTGGGATAGCACCATCCTTCGTCCAGTCATTAGCTCAAATGGAGACATTTTTGTTGTAGAAGAAGGGGTAGATCTGATGGCCATCAGGACAAGGGGTAATCGAATGTCCCAACTTGGCCCAGAATCTGCCACAAACTGTTTTAATATGCTCACAATAGTTTTGTTATATCTCTCAACTCCACCACTATAGGATGGCCGGTAGGCAATGTGTAGTTTCCTTTTGAACCCAAGTATCTCCCACATCTTTGTCATCACTTCGCTAGTGAAGTGACTACCTCGGTCTGACTCAATCCTTTGGGGTAGTCCAAAACGCGAGAAGATGTGATTGATCATCAGGACTACTGCTGTTTCTGCCTTGCAATTTGGGGCCTGGAGACATTCCACCCATTTAGTGAACAAGCATGTTACGGTCAACATGTACTTGTTCCCCCTAGAGGAGCGAATCACGGTCTCGATAAAATCAACTTGTAAATCTGAAAAAGGCAGTGTCATCCCACTCTTTTGGAGGGGAGCATGGTGTGTGAGTGAGGTTGGCTAAAATTGACACCCCTTCAAGTATTGGTTGAGGTCCTGCCCCATGTGTGGCCAGTATGCAACCTCTCGCAAGATTTATAATATCATATGAAACCCCCAATGACCGGCTGTAGACGCATCATGGGCGTGACTTAGCATCATGCTTCGGAATGAGATAGGGACCACCCACTGGTCATGGCCAGATATGGATTTCCTCACCAAAAAACCATCTTGGATTCGGATCATATTTGGACATTTCATCAACACTCTGAGGTCCTCTTTCTAAATGTAATTGGTATCCGTCAGGGGAAAGTTCTCAGGGTCCTCAATGTGTTGATAAAACTTACCAATTATTGGATCCCCTTTTTGAGCCGCAATCAAATCAGCATCTGGGGTCTCCTTACTCCATTGTGGAGTTGAGAGTTCATTGTGAGCATTTGTCTGGGACCTAGTGATAGCATTGACCTGGATTTCCCCCAACAGGGACTCGATCTCAAGTAGATCCCCTTGGATGGCTCCGGTTTTGGCCAGCTGATCAGCTAGGTCATTTCCAGTTTTGTCTGGTCCCTCTACTTTAGAATGACCCTTGATCTTTTCCAGTAGATGGTGACCAGATCATTAATATTTTGTATTAATATTAATTTTCCGTGTTTTAAAGGTTTATTATTAGCACATAGCATGCCTCTGGTTTTCCAGTTAACTAGGTACTCCACAAACCCGTTCCGTACATAATCTGAGTCTTTGATTATGACCAGTTTGTGGATTTGGTGTTGGACAGCAGTGAGGATGGGCTGAAGCACAGCCATCAGCTCTGTCACTTGACTACTTCGGGACCAATTTTGTACCCAGCGGAGGGTTCTAGGGCATCATTCACCCATGCATTCCCTACACCCGCCACAAGTTCATTTTCCATATTGTTGTCAACATGGTAGGAGCACCCATCCACATAGACAGTGGGCATTCCCATACACTGGTCTTCTTCATAGACTTTGTGTTGGGAATTAAGGTAGGCCTCCATGTTGTCCTTGATTTTAAGACTTTCGTCCTTGAGACAATTTTCTCTAGCACAATCATGCAAGTCAGCCAGGACTTGCGCGAGGGGAATCTTATTGTTCTGGCCATATCTGACCTCCACAGTAAAGCCTTGCATTGACAGAATCCAGGAAGTAATTTGGGAATGACTCACATTTCCGGCCCGGATTCTGTCACTTTGAAGATATTGCAGAGGCTGGTGTGGAGTCTCCACTATGATGTGTTTCCCCTGGATAAACGGGCGGTAATTCTTCAATGCCCATACCGTTGCCAGGAGTGCCTTCTCACAATCATTGAATTTTTCCTCCACAGAGGGTAAAGTCTTACTCGCATAGGAGATTACTTTATTGACCTTGTCATGCTTTTGATATAATACTGCAGTCAAGCATGCATTTGAGAACCCTGTCTCCAAGAAGGACTGCTTGTTTTTGACAGGGTAAGCTAGGCAAGACACTTGTGAGAGGCTTCTTTTGAGTTGTCTTACTGCATCGGCTTCTTCTGGACCCCACTCCCACTTGACCCCCCTTCAAAAGATGGATCAGAGGTCATATGATCTCTGCGGAATCCTCAATGAACTTTCTGCTGTAATTAGTTAGTCCATGCCCCAAGAAATTGACAGGGGTTCTGCACCACTGTGCCTTCTGGAAAGAGAGTTTTGCTCTGGCAGCCCTCAACTGTGTCAAAGCATAACGGATCTCTGTTATGGGTTCCTCCACAGTTGAGATTTTGACTAGAACATCGTCTACATAGGCCAGGTTACCCCTAACACCCAGGTCGGGCATGGCCTTATGTAGAAAGATGTTATATTCATTGCTGGAGTTGATGTATCCGAAGGGAGTCCAGGTACAAGTGTACTGCTGCCCCGGAAGGTAAAGGCCAGCTTGTATTGGTCCTCCCTACTGACAGGCACAGTCCAGTACCCATTGGTCAGGTCAACTGCAGTGAATACCTTTGACCCCTGGATCTGGGCCAGCCTTTGGTCAATGTAGGGAAGAGGCCATCGGGAAGTATGGACCCGTTTGTTGAGCTCCCTTAGGTCAGCACAGATTCTCCACTGGCCATTAGGTTTCAAAATCCCCAGCACCGGATTATTGAAGGTGCTGTGGGCTGGACAAATTATCCCACGGGACTCAAGGTTCTTAATTATTTCAGTAAGGGATTCCATTGATGCGAGAGGAAAGCGATATTGCTTCTCAAACACTGAGGTCATGCCAGGGTCCGTGGCAATTGTTGTTGTGTGGATGTCGGTGCATCCACAGTCACATGAGTCCACCGCAAAGACATCTTGAAAATCTAAGAAAACTTGTTTAACTTTTAGCCTTTGCTCCAGAGTCCCACAGGCATCAGCTAGGTTGACTCTCTCTTCAACCATCTGCCTGAAACCTGGAAAGACTTTAGGTTTGGCTATCTCAGCGGTCTCCTCCAGCTGGGTATAGAATTCCCTGGTCAAAGTGCTGATTTGGACTAATGGTTTCAGGTGGGAAAGGCAGTCCTTGTGGACTTGAAAAATCACCTCATCCCTCCTGAAGTCACAGGTCACATCTTTCTTACCATAAGGGCAGGAAGAGTACACCAGGACACCCCCCCCCTTGCTGGGTGAAGATCCTGTCTGGTGTTGTGTCATTGTCACTATCACTGTCAAAACAGTCCTTGGGGATTGATCCTAACAGTTCGTTACCTAAACCTGTGGAAAAATGTTGGTCATCAACCGCCATTCCAATAATGGTGCCTGCGCCCAGAGTAATACTCTTTAGGTCGCTGTTATCCACCTCTTTTGGAATGGTGTTGTGTTCTATGTTGACTAGTTGTGTTGTGTTTACCCCCAACCCTTGCTGTTGGAAATGAGCATTTAGATGGACATAGGCGTCAGGATTTTTCTGTTTCTGTCCTTTTTTAATTTTTACTTCCAGTGAGAATTGCCAGGTCCGTTCTGGGATGGTGACTTCCTCTCCAATCTGAATTTCAACTGCATGTGGCAGCAGTTGAGCTGACCGAAATGCTTTCTCTTGGTCATCAAGTCCATGGGATTACCCACTAATCGGGACCAAGCTTTGAAGTTTAATAGGTCCAAACTAATGGCAAAGCGATTGAGAATGTCACTGCCTAAATAAAATGCAGCAGGGACATCTCTCACGACCCAACAATTATGGACTATGCTCTTGTTGCCTATGGACATTTTGAGCATACGGTAACACAACAAAAGCGGTTTTTTAGGAAGGTAGGTATTCGAAGTGCATCAAAAGATTGCAAAATAACTGAATCAATTAGAGTGCTCACACTCAACATCCATGAAAAAAGGGGGGAGGACCACCCGACTCGGCGTACCTGACCCTAAGGAAGAACACCCTGGGGGTTGGTGCAAAGTGCTACGGAGTGGTGCTTTTAACATGCCTAGAGTGGAGCATGTGGGAGAAAGGCCATTAATTGGTCCAAAATTACAGGAGTAGTAGAACCCCCTGGTGCCCCATACACACCCCCTCTACTTGTCCCTGTTCTTACCCCCCGCATTGAATGCTCTCCATTTTTCTCCCCCCTCCCTCGTTTGTCTCCCTCCAGGAGACACCAAGATCTTCATTCCGGTTCAGTAACTTACTGAACACTTGGCACACCCGCTTGCATTCTAAATCACGGTCCTGAAGAAGATGGCCTAAATCTCTTACGCCATTGAAACCGGTCGACCCCTTTCGGTCATGAGGGCTCTCATGACCCACGCTTGATCTCTTACACACCTACCAAAGAGACACAAACCTTTAACCACTACTCACTGTAGCACACTCATCACCACTGAGTGAGCCACACATTTTTATAAGAGCCTTTCTAGCCCGCCAGCCCCCCGGCTGGCCATTTTTTAGTGACCCACCAGTGGCTACTCCACCAGTACTCCTATATTCCTCAACCACAGTGACCTACGGGTATTATTAAATTTGCACACTCTGGATGGAATACAAGCAGTTGACCTGATTTACAGGTTGGATCCACGTTTAAGATCAAGCAGCCTCAAGACCCAATTCATTGTCTTGTTGTACGCTACTTAACCCTCTGGAGTCTACCACTGTTTTAAATGCCCCCCTTTGCTTTGCTTTGGACGACCCATGTCTGTTTCCAGACATTGCCATTAGTATAGAAGGTTGAGGGACAGTACTCTCCTCTATATCTTTTTAGTAGGCGATACACCACACGCCACCCAGGGACAGGCACCCCCGCTAGGATCAGGGTGTTCTTCCTTAGGGTCAGGTACGCCGAGTCGGGTGGTCCTCCCCCCTTTTTTCATGGATGTTGAGTGTGAGCACTCTAATTGATTCAGTTATTTTGCAATCTTTTGATGCACTTCGAATACCTACCTTCCTAAAAAACCGCTTTTGTTGTGTTACCAGATGTTACCTTGTTAATGGTTTAAGGATGAATACTGTGCACCAAGCACCTTAGCTGAATAAGCTTCCCTGTTGTTTTCTAGACATTTTGAGCAAGGCAGGAGATGTTTGGAATTGGGTGCATCCAAGTCAATTTCCCATTTGTCTAATAGTTTAAATGTGGGAATGGCTGGATCTTTTGGGAGTTTGCGGAACATGGCCTCGCTGATGAAGCTCTCACTGTTGTTCACACACACTCGGGCGAGAACAGAGTCCTTCCCCTCATTTAACTGAATAAGGATGAACAACTGCTCTCCAATTTTCTGAATATCAGCCAAGCTTTGAGCTGATTTCTCATCTTTTTGGACTATAGGAGTGGAATTTTCTGATTGTGAATTTGTTTAGAATTTCAGAGTGTTTCCTTCCAGTGTGGAATGCCACCTTAGACTGGATGGAAGGTTGAATTTTAGAAATAGAGAGGACTCCCCATCACCAGTTTGTTGTCCTACTGCAATTACTGTCACATCTGGGATTTGGTTATTCTGGAAGTGAAATTCAACTTGGTCGGGTTTTTGTTCAACCATGTGGCATATGCCATTTAAACTAACATGGTTGACACTCTGTTTCAATTTTATTGGTCGGTTAGTCTGAGTCCAGAGGACCTTGTTTACACAATCTATGAGGGGTGACAATCTACGCAGGATGTCATTCCCTAGTAAACATGGTGTGCCCTCTGGAGTCACAACTATGACTGGGTGCTTCTCCTTGTGTCGTCCAATTTTAATGTCTAAATCCACAGTCCCCTCGACAGGAATTTCCTTCCCATCGAAGTTGTGAAGTTGTCCAGGAAGAGGGGTGAGAGCAATTTCTCCCCCCTTCCCGAATTCAGCTGATCAAAGGCCCTTATTGGCAGAAGGGTTGCTTGGGATCCAGTGTCCACCAGTGCCAAAATTGTACATTGCCCCTGCATTTGAACTGGGGCATAAAATCTTCTCTCCTTTTCCTCAAGGGGGCAAAGATAACGCATATTTTTGGCCAATTGGTGGGTTAGTTTCTTTACTTTGGATACCGACAGAGAGGTGATTTGGGCTGGGTTTTGTTTGGGATCTTGGGAACCTGTAAGAAAAAGGTGACAGCTAGATATGGGGGAAGTTTTGGACTCCCCTGGTTCTGATTCTGGGCTGCCCCCCCACACTTTTTGGAGGCAGTCACCAGAATGGGTTTGAACAAGGGGATTTTCGTGCTGGTCATTCTGGGGTTTGATGATGGGTGGTTTTGACTCGGTCTCCACATCTACCCAGTCTGGATTGGGATCCTTTGGGACCCATTTTTCTTTGGGAGGAGTTCCCCCATCGTAGATGGAGAAGATCCTTTTCCCAGAATCCTCTGAGGACCCCTGTCCTTCAAACTGGAAGATTTGCACATCCCCCACAAAGTGGGCCTTTTTAGGCTCTTTATTTCTCCTACCCACCCTCTGTTCTGTGGGTTGCAGACTTTCAGGGGTAGGAGATTTTGGTTCCAGTTCCTGGGTTTCCAGGGGCTTTACAGAAGTGGTGAAGGAAGCTTCCTCTAAGGCTTTACACCCCCCTTCCCCTTGTGTCTCCTCCCTGGGAACCGGTGGGTTGTCAGGGTTCTTTCCCCATCATTGTTCTGTAGAACCAGACCCTGGATTTTATGGAGTTCTGGGCCTCCAGGCTCATATGAGGGTTCTGTTGAGCCCATAGCATGCAACCCAGCTCCTGTGCCATGTTCTGGACCTGGCGCTCCAGTTGGGATACCCGCTGTGGCTGGTGCAGCGTACTGTGGTCTACCCTGGGTTGATCCCGGGAAGGGTAACTATCCCTTCTCGCATAATACCCCTGGTTAGGATAGTTTGGTTACCCCTCCACCCTTGGCCTCCCCTCTCCCGGATTGGGCTGTCTGGGCTCAGGAAAGTGGGGAAAGAAATAAGGGTTGTTTTATGGGTTGAGGTTTTGGCGGGTACCGGGGAAAGAAATTTGGTCCAGAATTTGGGGGATTACTGCCCTCCTGGGGAAAGTGAGGAAGGAAGTTTCCTGGGTTTCCAGCTGTCTGGTGGATCCCCCCCTTTTGCTGGGGGAGTCCACACATAGCCCAGGATTGGTCTGTTGCCCTTGAAGCGTGGGCTGATGTAGTCAGGGGTGTTGGGGGTCCCATTTGTGGGGTTACCTCCCTGACTCCCTGTTTGGGATTGGCCCAAGGGCCTCCTGGTTCTGGGGTTGGTGGGATTCTGCGCAGGAAGGTTTTTAGGCCCCACATCCCCAGATCTAAAATGGGGGCAACCTTCACCTCCGCCACCTTTGCAGAAGCAGGGGTGTTGGTTGGTTTGGGACTTTTGCTAATATTTTTACTTTCTAGTGGCTTCTGCACTTCATAGATGCGCGTTGCTTGTTCAATGACCCAGTCTAATGATCCTTTCTCATGAAAGTCCCTCACTAACAGTAATGTATTTAGGGAGAGCATGAAAGAAGGTGTTCACAAATTCCTTACTGTCATTGTGCACCCTTCTAGTGGTCTGTGCAAAGGCACGTTTCAATTCCTGGACAAATTCTTGTGGGGCCTGGTCTTCCCCACATTGTAGGTTTTAGGCTGCATTGCGGGCCTCTTGAGGGTTTCTATGAATAGAAAAATGTTTCAGGATTGCCGCCCTATAGGTGGACCACCTGGAATGGGTCTGATCCTCCAGCCCCGCAAAGAAGCTGGAGTACTCCGGTGAAAATGTCCACTTTACATACTGAATACAGCTTTGGCTGTCCTTCAGGTAGAAAGTCTCCAGCATCTGCTCAAACAATTCAAGGTGCTCCCAAACCGAATATTTGGCATTTTTGTGGTAGGGCGTGATGACTCTCCTAATAGCTATTATTTGCTTTAGGCGATCCTTGAGTAAAGCTCTCTTGACTTTGTTAGCCTTTTTAGTCCTGGTCACCCTGGTCCACTCATCCTCTGACTCACAGGCACTACTACCAGAGGTGGCTGTCTGATCTTCTAGACTCTCCCGTATTCTGCAAGCTTGGGAATGGCTGGCAGAATGTGGGGGCCTAGTCTCTTGGGACCTGTGGCGCTCAGAAGAGTCTTCTGACTCTTCCTTGCTCCCAGGATTGGTTGGGTACCCCCCTCCCACACTGTCCTACCTGGGAAGAGGTTTTTAGGATGCTTTAGTGGGCCTAGTCTCATGGAATTCCCCACCAAATTGTACTGCCTGATCCTTAGGTATGTGATATTTCTCAGGATCCAGGTCTCTGATTCTCCCCTCACTGCAGTCTCCCTGATCAGAGAAGATGGGCTTAGCACTTCGGAACCTGTACATAGATGCCCACCCATCCATTTCTGAGAGGCGCTGACCTATTAGCCCCATATTTACCATTGTGTTGAAGTCTACAATCCCTGTGGCCCTTGGTTCATATGAACCAGTGGACATGGGGGTGGCAGAGTCCATGGAATTGAAGGATTAAAGTCCCTGATGCCAGGGTCCCTGAGGTTATGCTCAGAGGTTTCCCTCTCACATCTAACCTCATCTCTTTCAGCCCCTACTCCCTGATGACATGCAAGAATCTGACCCTTTTGTTCCTCTAGTAAGGCCTTACTGGTCTCTATGAGTTGTTCCTGCATGGCTATCTGTCTATGGAGCCTGTCATTTCTTTTTCACAGAGAGCCTCATTGTCTCTCTGTGCTTCCTGTCTGAATTGGGAGTATTGGGCCAATTGTTGGTGCTGGAGGCTCACCTCCTGAATTTGGTTCTTAATGGCCTGATTATTCTTTGCCAGAGCATCTTCCACCCTCTTGGTATGCTGTAACAGCTTTTCATAGTCCATTTTGAGTTCACCCAGTCCCTGAAGGGTCAGGTGATTTTCTTCTAACTTGGTTTTTAAATGGCTGACATCCTGGCCTAAGGCGTCCCTTTCCTGAGTTAGAGTGCCCCTCTGTGCAGCCAGGTCGTCCCTTTGTTTCTTAATGGCATATCATTTCTGGTGCTCCTCGTGCTCCTGTTTCAGTGTGGAGATCCATCACTAATAATTTTATTATTTTCCTCCTTTAGTTCATCAATCTGACTTTCTAGGGCAATGATCTGCCCTGCGCAGGCTCTATTATAATTTAATTTCTGCTCCAGCCTTTGCTGGCTCTGTTGCAGAAAATCCAACCTTTTTTGACACTCTTTATGCAGTGTCAGTAATTTGGTATCTTGCTCTGCCTTCTCTTGCTGCAGGAGATCCAGATCTTCCTTTACTTTTGTCAGGTACTGTCTGGTTTCGCTCTCTGATTCTTGGCTCTTTTGTAGCCTTTGCTCTGCCGAGTCCAGATCAGTTTGGGTTTTCTCTTGGAATTGTACTTGCCACTTTGCCAGATCTAGGCTTTCGGCATATTTTTCCTGTATTACGCCAATGTGGAGGTACAGGTAAGCCGCTATTTTGGCACTTTTACATTGCTCTTCTTTTACTTGTGGGGCCATATACAATTCACTAAGTGCCTGGTGTAATGTACCCTGGTCCTGCCATGTATCTAATTCTGTGACAGTGACTTGTGGTTTGATTTCCTGCAGCCAGACTTTCTCAACCTGCTCTAGCCATTCACACTTGACAAATAATTTGTGTGGTAGGTGTTCCCTTTCAATATTGACTTCCACTAGTTTCGCCATTCCGAAAATATACATTTTCTTCTGACTTATCTCAAGGTTACTTTACTTTTGCAAAACAGGCCTAACCCATTTGAGTATTTCTATTGAAGGGTGTTTTTACAGTGTAGCACAGTATGGTAGCCCAACAAGGTGTATCCATCAGTTAGCACACTGTGTTAGACTGTCACAAGTGGTATGTCTAATTCAGGATCTCGCGATGAGCCCCCAAGCTGTAAGTCATTTCAATCTGGCACACATCCAAGTCAACACCTAGTATGTAGTGCCCAACTGAAATCCTTATTTATTTTTGTCTAAAAGTTCTTTATTCTGAACGATATACCACTCATATCACGCCCTTCTCCTGGAACCCCCCCCTGGTCACACTGAACCAGGAATCAGGCTGGTTTGCAAAGGTAAATATTTATTTATGTATTTAAAAATTAATCACACTGGGCCTCATTACGAGATTCGCTAATGGAGGCGGACCGGTTAAACAGGTCCCGCGAAATTATGAGGTCCCCTCGCGGGACCCGGTAAGGACGCCTGGTAAAACCAGGCGTCGTTATCGGGTCAAGCGATGGTAAGAGGGAGCTAACAACAGGCCGGTCATAATCGGGCCGTTGTTAGCTCCCTATCCCATTCCCATTGAGCCCTATGGGGGGTTCAGATGGGAATGGGGAAGGTCCGGGCCCAGGTTCCCAGAGGGAGGAATTAGCAGGCCCTCCGTACTCGGAATGGCCCGGTAAATCCCCATTGTGGGAACCTGGTAAAGGAGCACGGTTTGGCGGCAGCCATTGAGCTAAAAGCTCCATGGCTGCCGCCAAACTCGTAATGAGGCCCACTTTGTCTTAAGAGGTACACAACAATCCCCCATGGGGTGAGGTAACACTGAGTAATCTTTTTAATACACAAGGAGTAAGTAGTGAGCAAAACAATTCAGCACAGAAAATAATACTTTTGTGTTGGTTCAGATCAAATAGCAATGTGGTTAGAGGTTCCCCCTGCACATCCCTCAACCTCCAAT
Organism: Ambystoma mexicanum; assembly: GCF_040938575.1. Classification (NCBI taxonomy): domain Eukaryota; kingdom Metazoa; phylum Chordata; class Amphibia; order Caudata; family Ambystomatidae; genus Ambystoma; species Ambystoma mexicanum. The sequence continues at coordinate 974,806,862 of NC_090926.1, forward strand.
AGGAAATGTAAAGAGATAGGAGGATAGAGGAAATACATTGTTCGTAAAATCACATTTCTTGCCATTGCTGTCCAGAACATGTCACACAATTCTGGCACCTCTTCACCCGTGCAGCCAGAAATTACATTAACAACCCTGTTATTTTTATATTTTTCACAATTTTAACTAGTAAGTTATCAGTCTTTTTAAAATGTGTTCTTTGTCCAAGTTAAGCAAGAAATGGTTGTTTTGCTCCACCCCTTTGTCTTTGGAACCCCAGGAGCCATCCCCCAAGTTTGTTCCTTGCAGAGGCCATTTACGACTGTCTTCACACTTCGAATTTCCTGCACTGCAGCTTGTCATTGTTCCTTTTGCCTCTGTAGACCAGGTTCTTAACTACCCTGTAATTAACACCTCTTTGTGATTTCCTGCTGGGGGAAAGACCTTCCTTCTGTGAGAAAAAACATGTTATTCAAGTTCTGCAGCTTCAGCCAGGTTTAAATTAATTGTTAAATTCTGTGGCCTTTTCCTTAGCACAAAACAAACTTGTTGCATCAAATACAGCTAGATTTCTCATTCAAGATTTTAAACCATGGGATCAAACAATTTTTCCCAAACTCCCTGTCGCTTCTAAAAACATAGAATCTTTGGCCAGCTGTAAAATAAAGCATGTGATATGATAGTACAATTCAAGTGAAATTACTAACCCCTTCCCTGCTGTTGAAGATTTCTAATAATTTATTCCATCCATCTTGCCACTCTTGTGACAATACCATATTGCACCTCAACAATTCCATATTACCCCATCTCTACTACTCATGTAATCTCAGTCTTTTCCCAAGATCATGAGCCAAGCAAGAGTTCTCCCGAGACAACCCAGTTCCTGTTAGTAGGTCCTCAAACTGTGCAGTGCTGTCTTCCATCACCATAGCCTTGATGTCTTCCGTGTTCTTGCCACTAACAACTGGACTGGTCAGGGGTTACCGTTACCGCCTTCCTGTCAGCCGGTTGGACTTCAGGGACATGACATCTGTTTTATGGGGTGTGCTTACAAGGCCCATGGCCCTCCCACAGTTCTTTTAGCCAAAATCAGTTATGACATAAATTGCATATTTTTACAGTTATAGCATTTTTGAAAATCACATAGGCAGATTCCAGATTTTACACTGTCATTCCAATGTCCACATTTGTACGATATTGTTTTGCTGTTCTAATAATCTTTCACCATTTCTAGTGGGAACTGCTTCACCTAAAATTCTACAATTTTAGATATGTGTACCTATTATCACAAGCATTTTTGCATTCAATATTAAAGTTATACCATGTATACTTTTCCCACGATTTAAATTTTTCTGCTGTTTGTGTCCCCCACATGCTAGGGAAAGCTACAATGTCTTGTTTTAATGCCACCAAAATTACATTTAAACTGTTAAACTGTCGGATTACTGTGTTTCCCGGTTGCAGAAATAAAAGTCTTAAAGTTTATTAATGCAGAACAGTCTTTTGCCCCAAATGGGTGAGAATTGTGTTCCAAATAAGGGCATACTTCCCAACCCATAGGTAAATTTCAGGCATAAGCCAGCCTGAATCCAATGTTGCTCTGGAATTGCCTTTGAAGCTCCCCAGTTTGAGTTGAGGAGAGGTGCTGCTAAAAAGTCACACTTATGTGTCCCACAAATCCATTGTACCAGACTGGAGCACTGCCACAGAGTCTAACGTGGGTGTGAGATCCACCACCCTTGCCTATTCATATGCCACAGGGGCTGGTCCACTTGAAGGAAGTCATATCCAGCTCCCAGGAAGAAAAGTCCTTTGAAGCCAGGCCAGGAAACAACCTGTTCTGTGGCTTCACCAAATGCATTTGTTTATATATTTTGTCTTTCCTGACCCAGAAAGCAAAACTGTTGGAATTAAATATCCCACATATGTTTTAAAACAAACCTGCCTCACCTTTCTATGCAAGGACAGGGCCTTAATTCAAAAATTTACTTTTAAACATACATTTCCTTTTTTGTAAAACGTGCCATTTTACATGTGGTCAATTTCTCTTACACAAAAATCTGTTCAAGGCAAAGGTCCACTGAAACTGACATAAGCACAGAGAGATATGGATTCTTGTGAAGAGTTTAGCTACGATATTTTGATGCAAAAAGCCAAGCATTTTTCCGTACGGCTTGGAGTGAAGTTATCTTGCTTGACACAGCCTGTCATTCAGTGAGAAATGCCCCCTTTTGTTGGAGCACAACCTGAATATGGATGGACATAACCGGGTCTCACTGGAGCAGAACTGTGTACTGTTGAAATGGTGGAAAAGAGCATCAGGGCGCAGTCATTTTAAATGCAAATTATTTCCTTTTTCAATGGGAAATTTTGAGCTAGCAGCATAGCATTGCTGCTTTTCAATTCTTTTCTTTGGTGCACATAAGGAAAACACTGGCAGCCTTTTTCGGCGTGTTCCATGTTCCATCGCGACCCATATGTTCTTGGCAAAGACAGTGCAGCCAATATTTTGGTGACTGCAAAACGCAGTTTTGGTGCAATACAATGGTGCTCAACAGAGCCAGCACAGTCATTCTGCTGGTACTGCTGAAAAATGTAGTTTGGTGATGTAGGGGAGTTCTGCTGGGCGGATAAATGTACCCCACAACATGGACCCTGTTGGAGACCAAACAAAAAGAGTTGTTGGGGAACCCACGAGGATGGTTTGTAAAAGTCAAAGGGCCTCATTACGAGGTAGGAGGTAGCCATGGTGCTATTTGCACCATGGCTACCCCCTTACCGCATTCCGGGTCCGGGTTCTCGAAATAGGGACTTACCGGGTGATTCCAACCTTGGAGGACCTGGTAAGTCCCCATTCCGAGAACCATTCCCCATTCCCATTCAAGCCCATATAGGGCTCAATGGGAATGGGGATGGAGCTAATAACGGGCTTGCTAATAGCGGCCTGGTCCCTTAGCGGGTCCCGCTAAGGGACCTCGGAATAGGGCGGTAAGGGTTTACCAGCACCGGTCTCCTTACCGGTGCCCGTTAACCCTTACCACCCACCTCATAATCAGGCCCAAAGACTTCAAAGTAGTTGTGGGGCCTACATTGTACAGATCTAATCATGCACTAATCTTGGATAGGTCCAGCCCACCAAAACTGGCTCTATTTGCTGATTCCCTGGGACTAAAGGACATATGGGGCGAGAGTCACAGGACATGCAGACAAATTATTTTCTCTCTTCTGCACATTTATCTTTCTCAAGACTGAACTACGTTTTCACACAGGTGTTGGGTGAGAAGCAGACAGCACAATGCATCACTTTAAACACACCAGATATTGTTAAAGTAGAGGCATTTGAGGAACTGGTTGCAGTAATGGGACGCAGACAGGTAACACATAAGGAGGTAGCTAATTCATTTGATAAAACATGTAAAGGGAAGAGCTGTTCTGTGAATTGAAAAAAAAAAGTCCCTGTAGAATTGGCCTCCATTTCTCTGCCTGGGGATGGCTATAATAAGATGCTAAAGTGAGTAAAAAATCTGCAATGGTAGCAGCCCTCTATAATAAGGGCAATATGTGCCTTCCTTACACTTATACAATGTTAACTCTCCATTCAGGGTCTTCAAAATGTATTTGGAAACTTATCCACCTATAACTGATGGAACGGATGAAGGAAAATTATATTTTATGTGGCTCGCAGTTGGGCTTTTGTGAGAATATGGACTCAGTATTCAAAAGCCTAAACCTATTACTCATTATATCAAAATATGTATTTGTTCTAAATTCTCAAATCTCTGTTGTCTTTATTGATCACATGGCAGTCTTTGATTATGACAACCAGGCATGGCTCTGTGATTCATTGGAGGGCTTAGGTAGTCCCAAGGAACTCTGATGGACCTGCACAGTGATAGTGTTACTAGTGGGAGTTGTGCAACAAATGGGGGTTAACAGAGAATTTAATATCAGGAAAGGTATAATGCAAGGCTGTGTCCTTTTGACAACCATATTTAATTCATACATACATTTTTTGGATCTGTATCCCGGATTTTCCTAGGATATGTTATAAGTGTATTCGGACATTTGCAGCATTTAAGAAATTGGTAGCCTCCTATGCAAATTACATTAAATCAAATGCTTTGATTGTGAGTTAAAAAAAAAACACAACAAGATTAGTAAGGGAGAAGAATAGTCTTGAGGTCTGTGATGACGACTTTGCCATTGTTGCAAACTATCATCAGACAGCACTCACAGCTCACTACTACCAATATGGATGTTTCTGTTCTGCATGTCAGCGGTCTAGTTGTTCAGAAGCCTTCCTGGGAGGCCACGCCCCCTTCCTCTCCTGCATATACAGGAAGTAGCTACTCTCATAGAGACAGTCAGCGCTCTGTGAGTTTGCTATAGGTTATTATTGTTGACTGTTTGACTAACAAATCTTATCTTCTTCTTTACTAGTTCAACTCTTATTTCCTTCCAGTCTATATTTTCACATCAGTTCCCGGCCAGCACTTATCCCCAGAGAAAACTCGGAATCCTGTCCACGGCTCATAAGGATCATAAAGACTCTAGTGCGGTAGGTTTCGTTCCTCTTGTGTCTCTCTTCCAAGTATCAGAGTCTTTTCCGATACACAGTTCAGCCTGATACTTGACACAGATCCTATTTGTTCGTTCTTATTAGAATCCTGGGGCAGTGGCAGTGCAATCCTCCGGCTCCATTTGCCTTCGGCATTCTTCATCCTTCAGAGGATTTCTGTGGATCACTCTATGGTAGGATTCCTTCTAGTCCTGCTGCAGGATTCATTTATACCACAATGTTAACTCTGCAACAATTCTACCGGGGCGCTGTTCCATTCCTCTCTTCTGTGTCATCCTGTAGCTCAGTTTCACATATTATCCACTCCGTCCGTGAAGGTACTTAGTCGAAGAAGACCAGAGCAGTCTTTCCTGTCAAAGGACCAGGGTGAGAGACCAATTTAGTCCAGTGAGGGGAATTTAGAGGAGGGTCTTTCAATCTTCTCTTTTCTTCCATTCATACATTCTTCTTCTTCCTTCCTCCCAGTTCCGAACTGAAGGACTGTTATATAGCCATTAGCCGAGACGGAGATAGCTTCCTTGGGGGATTGTGTTCAGAACATCTCAAAACACCTCACAGGAGACCACACCCCCCAGTAGCTCATCACATGGTTTTTTCCCCTTAGGTGGTTTACCTGGGAGTCTCTACTGGTCCTAGTCTTTGAGCCAGGACCCGGAGGGGTTTTCAGGTAGACTCCTACAGACATCATTTCCTCTTTGCAGTATGGAATCTTTCCACGCATCCAGATTCGGGTACGTGGTCTTTTTGGATTTATCCCATGCTAATGTATAATGTGCACACTGAAGTATAATAGAGAGCAACGCGCAAAGAGGAGTAGGCCAAGACCGGGACTCAGATTTTCCAGATTCCCAGCTTGTGTTATTACCCAGGGGACCACCCATTCGAGATGGATCAACAGGGACAACAAATCCAATAGCTTATCGCGGCGGTTCAGTCCTTGACTGCAGATTTGCAACACCTTAAACAGGAAAATGCCAATTTGCTACAAAACCAACAACAGGTGGCACAACAGGCGGTACAACAGGTGGCAGCTAGTCGCATTTCCCATTGTTCTGAGGTACCGCCGGGTCCTCTACCAGGAAGACAGTTTGATGGGAATCCCCATAAGGTAAAGGAATTCCTGGATTCTTGTGCCATCCAGTTTACATTTAAGGGTGCTTTCTTCCATACGGTCCGGGACAGAGTAGGGTATATGATTTGGCAGATGACGGGACCAGCTCTCGACTGGGTGACGCCGTTAGTCACTAGCAATAACCCTATTTTAGACTCCCATACAGCCTTCTGTAATTGTATCCGGACCAAATTTGGGAGACAGGAGATTAGAGTAGCTTCTCAAGAACACCTGTTGGATCTCAGGCAGGGTAATCAGGACATTCTGGCTTACATGATGAAATTCAAATAGATGGCCAGCGAAACCAGCTGGTCGGATGATGCGCAAGTAACTATTTTCAGAAGGGGATTATCAGAGGACCTCGAGGATGAGGTATCCCGAGTCCCGAGACCTGCCAACCTAACTGAGTTTATCGCATTAGTGCTGTAATTAGATTACCGTATGAAGGAGCGACAGAGCGAACAGAGGAAGGGAAAGACTTTTCGGCCATCTACCAGTTCTCCAACTCTGAATAGAGGGCACACCTCAGAGGAACCCATGCAGTTGGGGGCTGCGGCGGCAAGCGAACCTCTCTCTCCAGAAGAACGCATGCATCGAAGGACTATGTATGTATTGTGGTTCCAACGCCCATTCAGTGCAGGAATGCCCGATAGCACCTCCTAGGCGTTTGGGAAATGCCAGCACCCGACCGTGAGGGGAACCACGGTTCGGGAATCAAAGCTAGATCAAGGTTCCTCACCCAAGATCCATTCTTCACTGTTTGCCCATCCTCCAGAAGTGAATATTCTAATCTTGAAAGTCTCCTTTACTTTTGGAGATTATACAATACAGAATATTCTGGCTTAGTGGACAATGGCGCAGGGGGAAACTTCATTGACGACCGCTGGGCCATTATTAATGGGATTCCTCACTCCCCTAAGGCCGAGTTGGTTCCATTGGAAAGTGTTGATGGGAGTCCTTTGATCTCGAGTCCTATCAAGGATCAGACTGACCTCTTTCTGATGGCAGTCACCACTCACCATGAGGTTCTCTCCCTCGACATTATCCGAGCGCCCCATTATCCGGTAATGTTGGGGTTGCCCTGGCTAAAGAAACACAATCCCTTTTTTAACTGGACCGCAGGTTCTTTTTTTCGAGGATCCATGTTCTGTCTAACCCACTGTATCAAGTACCATGGGCAGATACCGGCGGAAGCCAAGGCTACTCACATCAATCCAAAGGGGGTGATCACTCTTAACCTTATAGAGGGTCTTCCAGCGATGAACGAACAGTATCAAGAGGTGTTTTCCACTTCAGAGTACACAGAACTTCCGCCTCACAGAAGGGATGACTGTGCCATTGAACTGATCCCTGATCAGCCTTTGCCGTTTAGGAGGATGTATATCCTCTCGACTAGTGAGAAAGAGGTATTACGGGAATACCTAAATTCTTATCTGAAGAACGGTCTCATTACTGAATCGACATCTTCCAGCCGCTGCTTCCTTATTTTTCATCCCTAAATAGAATACAGCGGAACTCTGCCCATGTATAGACTTTCGGGGCCTAAATAAAATCACCATCCCAGATAAGTAACCGATGCCGCTGATCCCCGACATTCTGGAAGATATAAAAGGGGCAAAGATTTACAACAAATTGGATCTAAAGGGAGCCTGCCATCTTATTAGGATCAAACCAGGAGACAAATGGAAAACGGCCTTTAGAACACCTTTCAGCCATTACCAATATCGAGTCATGCCTTTTGGTCTTTCAAATGCGCCGGCCGTTTTTCAGCGATTCATGGACCATCTGTTCGCAGATCTACTCTTACATAATGTTATCATCTACTTGGACGATATATTGGTGTTCTCTTTCTCACTTTAGAAACATCAGAGACACATAGGAGAAGTCCTACGGAGACTTCAGCAGAATCATTTATTCTGCAACCTGGATAAATGTGCATTCCACCAATCCCAGGTAACATATCTTCGGTATGTTTTTTCCGCGGATGGAATAGCAATGGATCCAGAGAAGGTCTCTGCGGTTCAGCATCGGCCATTTCCCACATCGGGTAAGGACATCCAGAGGTTCGTAGGTTTTTCGAACTTCTACCGAAGGTTCATACCTAATTTCTCAGCCCTAACTCAACCTTTGACCAATTTGTTGAAAAAGGGGGTGACGTTTGTATGGCCACCAACTACTCAACAGGCTTTTGATGAACTCAAGAGACTTTTTACTACAGCCCCCATTCTGATGACTCCCGATCAAAATTGGCAGTTCATAGTGGAGTCGGATGCTTCCCAGTGCGCCCTTGGGGCAGTTTTGATCCAGGCTGATGAGAAGGGACAGGAGCGTCCAGTAGCCTATCTATCCAAAACACTCACCACTGCAGAACTAAATTACACTGTATTTGAAAAGGAGCTTTTAGCTATGAAATGCGCATTTGAAGAATGGAGACACTTGTTGTTAGGAGCTAAATATCCTGTGGAAGTACGGACAGACCACCAGAATCTCAGAATCCTCCAATACGCTCAGACGTGTAATAGTAGACAGGCCCGTAGGGCACATTTTTTCTCTCCATTCCGGATTCTTTTTTCCTTTATTCCAGGACGGAATAATTTAAGAGCGGATGCTCTGTCCAGAAAAGAACTGATACCCACAGATCAGTTCCGGACGGAACCTATCTTCCCATGCTTTGCCTTGGGGATACAACCTGCATTGGTTTTTTATCCTGTCTGCAGCAACAAACCAAAAGTGCCATAGCACAAAGACTCCTTAAATCCACTCGTGCACCCTTGGTAAAGGAGAAAGGCTGTTACTTCAATGGTAGTTGGGCATTTATCTCAACCCAGTCTTTACAAAGAGAAGTTATTCATATATGTCATGACGCCAGAACCGCGGGACATAGAGGAACCGCAACTACTCAAGAACTGGTATCTCGTTTTTTTTGGTGGCCATCATTGAGAAGAGACATAAAGGAATACGTAGGGTCGTGTTCAATCTGTCTGCAATCCAAGTCTCCTTGACATTCCCGTTAGGGGAGTTAATCAAGATGCCTTTACCCACTGGCCCATGGCAGATTATCTCCACAGATTTTGTGGGGGAGTTACCACAGTCAGGGGGATGTTCAAGTATTATGGTAACCATCAATACTTTTACGAAGATGGCCCATTTCATACCCCTTCCTGGTCTTCCAACAGCTGCTCAGATGGCACAAATATTCATTTCAAGAATCTTCACATTTCACGGTCTCCCAGAAACAATCATCTCAGACCGTGGATCTCAGTATACTTCCCGTTATTGGAAACAAGTCTGTCATCTCCTTGGAGTCTCTCAGGCTCTTAGCTCAGGCTATCACCCACAGTCGAACGGACAAACCGAAAGGCTCAATCTGACTTTAGAAGGATATTTACGTAATTATGTAAGTGCAACGGTGGATGACTGGAGGGACCTTTTGCCGATGGCAGAATTTGCATATAACAACTCATACCACTCAGCAATAAGAACCTCTCCGTTCCACTGTTGTTATAGGTTTCATCCTGCCTCATTTCCCACAGCTTCATCGTCAACCTCCCAGTTTCCAGATGTTAACCTTTTGATGGAGCAGATATATCAAGGTCATCAACAAGCTAAGAGGGCTCTAAAGGAATCCCAGGACAGGATGAAAAGATTTTTAGACTGTCATCGAACCCTAGCCCCAGAAATCAAATCTGGAGATTGGGTTTGGTTGTCATCAAGATTATTTCCAAAGCATTTAGTGCCCTCGAAACTGTCACCTAAATTCTTTGGTCCTTTCTGGGTGCTAGCCTCTATCGGAACTGCAGCATTGAGACTCTGCCTCCCCAACACCTGGGCTTGCATTCACCCGGTATTTCACGTTTCCCAGCTGAAACCGGACAAAAGAAGTAAGTTCCATCTGAAGGCAGCAACTCGCCCACCTCCAGTTCTATCGCCTTCCGGTTCATCAAAGTTCAAAGTTCGAATTTTTAGACTGTCATCGAACCCCAGCCCCAGAAATCAAATCTGGAGATTGGGTTTGGTTGTCATCAAGATTTTTTCCAAAGCATTTAGTGCCCTCGAAACTGTCACCTAAATTCTTTGGTCCTTTCTGGGTGCTAGCCTCTATCGGAACTGCAGCATTTAGACTCTGCCTCCCCAACACTTGGGCTTGCATTCACCCGGTATTTCATGTTTCCCAGCTGAAACGGACAAAAGAAGTAAGTTCCGAAGGCAGCAACTCGCCCACCTCCAGTTCTATCGCCATCCGGTTCATCACAGTTCGAAGTGGCAGGTACCTGCGACTCCCGATATCATCATGGAAGGCTACAATACCTGGTAGACTGGAAGGGGTATTCTCCCTCAGATCGCTCATGGGAGCCAGAGGCCGGTGTTCATGCGCTGCGTTTGGTGAAGAAATTTCACAGCAGGCATCCCGAGAACCAGGGGGGAACCCGCCTAAGAAAGGGCATACTGTGATGATTACTTTGCCATCGTTGCAAACTATCATCAGACGCCACTCACAGCTCAGTACTACCAATAGGGATATTTCTGTTCTGCATGTCAGCGGTCTAGTTGTTCAGAAGCCTTCCCGGGAGGCCACGCCCCCTTCTTCTCCGGCATATCCAGGAAGTGGAATGGCAGTGCGGTGCGTGCTACTCTTGTAGAGACAGTCAGCGCTATGTACGTTTGCTATAGGTTATTATTGTTGACTGTTTGGCTAATGAATCTTATCTTCTTCTTTACTCATTCTACCCTTATTTCCTTCCAGTCCATATATTCACATCAGTTCCCGGCCAGCACTAATCACCAGAAAAAACTCTGAATCCTATCCACGGCTCATAGGGATCATAAAGAAGCTAGTGCGGTAGGTTTCGTTCCTCTTGAGTCTCTCTTCCAAGTATTAGATTCTTTTAAGATACGCAGCTCAGCCTGATACTTGACACAGATCCTATTTGTTTGTTCTTATGAGAAACCCGGGGCTGCAGCAGTGCAATCCTCCGGCTCCGTTTGCCTTCCGCATTCTTCATCCTTCAGAGGATTTCTGCATTTCAATCTATGGTAGGATTACTTCCAGTCATGCTGCAGGATTAATTTATACCACCAAGTTAACTCTGCACCCCTTCTACCGGAGCGCTGTTCCATTCCTCTCTTCTGTGTCATCCTGTAGCTCAGTTTCACGTATTTTCCATTCTGTCAGTGAGGTACCCAGTCGAAGAAGACCAGAGCAGTCTTTACTGTCAAAGGACCATGGTGAGAGACCACTTTGGTCCAGTGAGGGGAATTTAGGGGAGGGTCTTTCAATCTTCTCTTTCTTCCATTCATACATTCTTCTTCTTCCTTCCTCCCAGTTCCGAACTGAAGGACTGTTATCTAGCCATTAGCCGAGACAGAAATACCTTCCTTGGGGGATTGCATCCAGAACATCTCAAAACACCTCACAGGAGACCACGCCCCCCAGCAGCTCATCACAGGGTGTTTTCCCCTTTGGGGGTTTCCCTGGGAGCCTCTCCTGGTCCTAGTGTTTGAGCCGGGACCCAGAGGGGTTTTCAGGTAAGACTCCTACAGACATAATTTCCTATTTCCAGTATGGAATCTTTCCACGCATCCAGACTTGGGCAGGTGGTCTTTTTGGATTAATCCCATGCTAATCTGTAATGTGCACACTCAAGTATAACAAGCTCAGACGTTAACGTTTATGTAGCTTTTCTTACTATTGCACCCACCTGGGCAGAGCAAGGCATTAACCATGCGTCTCGATAAATATAAGCTTTTCCTACCTTGCCATCAAATTGAATTCCGTTTGCCAATGGAATAATCCTGTGTGTGGCCGAGCTTTAAAAAGGCTGAAGGCAAATGTAACAATACAATGTTTGAAGAAAAATATCATCATACAGGTGATTGAAAGAGTATTGTAAGTATATAAAACACAATGGGCCTCATTACGAGTCTGGTGGTAGCCGTGCCGGAAATACCAGCAGGCTGCCACCAGACCAGTAATACCATTCCGCCTCCATGATTGCCGGAAATCACCGGGACATTACAACCCTGGTGACCCGGTAATTTTGAAGGCGGAATTCTGTAAATCCCCATGGATGGGGACCATGGACGTCTATGACGGAGCCGTTGTTTCCATGTCTGCCTGCAGGCAGGTGGTGTTATTTCCGCCAGGTCAGACCTGGCGGGAGTGACACATCCCGCCGGCAGGACCCTGAATCAGCCGGTCTGGAAAAACGGTGGCAACGGATTTACCACCACCGTTGTTTCTGGATCGGCTGACTTGTAATGAGTCCCACTATGTTGGTGCTGGGCAGTATAGTGCTGCAGTCTAGGGCAATAGTTGGGTGATTAAGATTCAACAAGCACAAAATAGTTTCCTGGGCATGAGGTTTGGTTTGCCATGGTCTACATCTACTTTTATAGGGCATAGAGAAGTTGGTATTAGATACTTGAGTTATTTCAGTAGATTCAATAGTTTGTTGATAAAACATTGGCACATTGAAGAAGCACTATTGTGGTTACACTCTATAAACAATGGCCTACAAGGGACTGGTTTGGTTGAATAGTTTAGGACAGACAACACAAGTGTCAGTTCTGCTCCTTCAATCAAACAGCTAATGTTCACACAATTGGATGCTGTAAGAGAACACTGTGTGACGAATAGCACTATGGTGAAGCCATATTAGCTGTGTGTTGCATCTGTTACCCCAGCGTCTTATCTGTAGTGGTTTTCTTGGGCAAGCTAGAGGCATGTTCTAAAACATCTAAAAACGGAACTCTTGCCAATTGGTTACCAGGCAGGGCGCTGGAGGAAAGCAACTAACCACCCACTTTGTCCCTGAAGTAACTGATTCCTTGCAACATGTTGGGCCTCATTATGACTTTGGAGGCAGCCATGGTGCTACTGGCACCATGGCTGCCTCCAAAATTGTGTCCGGGTTCCCTGAATGGGGAAATACCGGGCCATTCCGACTTTGAAGGGCCCGGTATTTCCTCCTTCAGGGAACACAGACCCGGTCCTTCCCCATTCCCATTCGAGCCATCATAGGGCTCAATGGGAATGGGGAGGGAGCTAACAATGGGCCTGTTGATAACGGGCCCGTTGTTTGCTCCCTGGTCCCCTCGCGGGACCCGGTATGGACGTCTGATAAAACCAGACGTCCAGAGCGGGTCCCGCGAGGGAACCTCGTAATAGGGTGGAATGGGATTAACGGCGTCGGCACCATTAGCTGCGCCGTTAATCACATTCCGCACATCTCGTAATGAGGTAGCAGGACATTAACTTTCTGTGAAAGACTGTGAAAATGAATGACCTTAAGAACCTTAAAAGTGTTTATAGAAAGATTAATGAACCTAGACGACCAGTGCATCTTTTGAACGGTTGGCTCATGTTTTTGTAAGGTATTCTAAGGAGACACAAAAACATGCTGGACTTATTGAATTGAGTTGAATGCATTTTTGATTTGGAGACTGTATATTGTATCATAATGTTGGAATATTACATACTAGTTGCACCTTGTTAATCTCTAGGGTCTTTATACACAAACTGTAATATTTGCGTGTGTGAGTCTTTTTTACATATCATTATTTAGCAGGAATCATTGCTGGCAAGGGTGGTTGATGACATTGATCCTTTCTACCACTATTGGGATGTTTTAAATATCTCTGTAAAGAGAAGAATCTGTATGTTCGAGTTCATATTGTTTTTTTCAAGGAAATGTATTTGTTCTTTTTCTTTTACTTATTGTATTACTTTAATGGATTGGTGAATCCGAATAAAGTATTAGTCAACATGTAAAATATTTGGTAAGTGGAGTATACCGATTGTCGCCCCTTCAATTTTTCATCATCAGGGATAGCTTTAAGCAGGAAGGGATGTGAAGAATTAATGGAGATGTGACCTTATAACTAGACCCAAGAGAGTGTTTTGAGGTCAACAGCCCCTCGTTCAGGAGCAAGCAAACACTATGGGAAGATTGCAAAACTGTATTAAGAGGCGAGGCAATGATGTTCTCAGAAACTAGGGGGAAGTCCAGACCGGCAGAAATTGAAAGGATGGAAAGGGACATGTTCATGCTAGAAAGGAAGGCAATACATACAGACCATTGCAGGAGGCTTTCTGGGGGAGGTCAGAAGCTTGGGTCATGACCTCAAAATTGAGGCACTGCATAGGGATAACGAAAAAATTGCAGACACCAATGCACAATCTGTGCACTCAGAGACAAGACTGGCAGGCTCCTGGCCTGGTAATAAAGACAGAAAGTAAAGGTGTGACATGTTACTATGGTTAATGATAACAGTGATGTGAGATAACAGTGTGTGTGAGATGTTTTTTCCCAATACAATTAATATCTATATGCTTCGCAGAAGATAGCTTGCAATGAGGTATTTTAGGCATTCTTGAAGGATTTGCTAATCAAAAGACAATTGGAGACCCTTCAGAGTAAAATCACAGAGACTAGACTAACCAGTGCAATTGAGCAGTTGAATAAAAGGAAGGCACTGAAGCCCAACAGGTCCCAAAAAAAACTCTGATCACAGTTGCAGAAAGAAGTGGCACACCCCATATGATCCATGCTCTTGGATAGTAAACATAAAAAAACACCTCCAAAAATATTTAACATAAGCCATGGTAGTGGTAATCGCAAATGTCAGAAGAGGCCCAGAATGTTGTGCTTTGTACAAACACATATCTCTCATAAACACACAAACGTGATGGCTGCTTTTTGCCTATAATGTGGGATCTGATACACTGAGATCAAAATGGGTTTGGCCCAAAGTGATCAACAATTTTGACACAATGTAGACTGTATCTAGTGTTTAACCTGGCAGAAAGAGAGAATATCCTGCTGGGGATTTTCTTCTTGGACTATCTTTTCCTGATCAGCAGTCTGTTTTAGCATTATAGTCCATCACTGAAACATCACTAATGATCAGGAATGGGTATAATATTGAAAATGCTTTGGTGTAAATGTTTTAATTTGTAGTTAATCCACGTAGATGTTTGCTGGTTCTTGCTTGTTGTTTGGTATTGTTTTACTGTTGGATTTTATATTTGATTTTGAGTGTAGCTAAGCATTTGTCTGGATGAATCACTTTGCATCTGGTCCAGAATATTGGTAATATATAAAGGACTTAGGGCTAGAGCCAGAGTGAATGGTTTTAGCTTTAAAAGAGGTCCGAGAGCATAGTGTTCGCTTTCTTCATTCAATGTTCTTCTTGCTACTAAGCCACTCATGGAATGTGTATGAAGGGATTCTCTGGTGGGGCGATTGTGTTGGCCATGAGGGAGAGTCAATCTGATATCATTACATTCTGATGACCAAACGAAGGAAATCTGAAATGTACATGCCCAAGAATAAATGACACAGATCGCGAGCTTGCCTGCGCATAGAATGCCTAGGGGATGTTAAAGGGGTCAGGGAAGGTTCGGAAGCAGGTGCCGGTTAGGACAAGTGTTTGTCCAGGTCCCTGATTTGGGCCTGTGATCGTGGTCGGCAGAAGTAGGTGGGGTTCAGGGCAGGTGCTATAGGTAGAGGTCTTTCTTTTGGTTGAGCGAGGTATTAAAAAAAATATATATATATAATGTTTTTATTAATTATATTTTAAGGCATACAGCCTTAACGAGGGATTTAAGGGGCGATGTAGATAAAGCACTCCGAGGCCTTACCTGCTGGTGAGCCGCCTCTGGGCACAGCGGTATGTTGCATGGCAAAAGGGTTTGTTCGGGGTCGGAGCCTCTCCTGTGGGACAGGTTCCTCTCATCTGGTTGCTTGCTCTGGGAGGTTTTTTTTAGGGGTCACGGTCGAGTAAGGGGCAGTAACTGAGGAGTGGTGGTAGTGAGTGCGTGCCTGTACCCAGGACTGTGTCATCACTAAGCAGTGCAGAGATCTTAAAGTGGCAGTGCATGTGTTGCTGGGATTCGTATGGGCTAAGAAACCACATTATCAGGGACACAGTTAGGGGACATATTTTTACTTTTTACGTTGCAGGGAGATAAATAGCGGGGTGTGCACGTGTTAGGATCAAAAAAAGTTATTATTATTATTTTGTTTTTAAATAGAAGTTCATTTGAAATTTCGTGGGTAAGGAGGTAGTAATATAGGTTGCGGGGGTCAAATTGTGCAGCCATTTCCCTGCTATAGGGAGCATTTTCCTTTTTTCAAGGGGTTAGTGTCTGCCTGCCATCTGGGAATATTATAATACAAGGGGGATTGATATGGGTTTCAGGTGGGAAGCCTGGTATTGCTTCCAACTCATATATCCAAAGTAGGCCCTGCAGGGAGTCCTTGTTTAGGCCCAGGAGCCAGCTATTTTGAGGGGGCGTCAAGGGCTGTGTCACTTATTGAATACAATTTGATTGTAGCAGGATGGCAGGACTGGGCCCTGGACTTCCGGGTGCAGTGGATGCACAGGCATTGAGGGAGGCCCTGAGTATTATGAGCAGGGCATGTAATGCCCAGCTGGAAGGGTCAATGGGGGAAGTTACTGGGGAAAGAGGGGCAGGGTAGGGAAGGCCACAGCGCAGAGCGGGGATGGATGGGGCCCTTGCAGAGGTGGTGGCTTGCAGCCCATCAGCGGGGAGGTGGGTCACGGGACAGGGGGGTCAGGAGCAGCAGGAGGGAGATAGCTTGGGGAGAGGGCAAGTGTGGGGGAGCAGACAGGCAAGGGTTGGGTAGTGGGTTAGGAGCTAAAGGGCCCGGTGAGGCCTCTAGCAGAGCTGGGGTAGAAGTGGGCACGAGGGAGACTAGGGGCGAGGGTAGGGGCAGGTCGGACCAAAGAGGGGTGGCTGTGCGGAGTGGCAGAGGAGGGAAATACCTGCAAAAGAGTGCAGGGGGGCGGGGAAGGGCTCGGTCACCATCAGTTAGCGAGGAAAGGGGAAGGTGCAGAGCGACCTCCCCACCTAGGAAGGCTTTACACGGAGCATGTAGTAAGACCCCTGTGGTTCCTGAAGAGGCGGCGGAAGAGGGCTTGAGAACGGCCTCTCCGAAAGACTGCAGAGACCAGACTAGAGGGTGCAGCACGGCCCCTAGCGCGGAGGGGCATAGGGCGGAAGAGAGAACCCCTCGCCCAAGAAGAGAGGAGCAGGTAGGGGTTGGCATGGCCCTGCCGAGAAGACCTCAATGGAGCGGCTGGGTGGATGCCCGGGGCTCACTCGAAGAGGAGCTGCCCGTCTCGAGCATGTGCTCACAAAACAATGGTATTTTGTGGGGGATGAGAATGTTGGACAGTGGGAGGATGAGGAGCAAATTGGTTTACGGTGAGGGAAAGGGTGAGGCGGGGCTTAATGTTTGAAGGGGAAGGTCAGGTTGAGGGGAGCAGAAGTGCAAGAGGATGGCGGGGAAATTGGTGAGGCGAGTCTGCTGATGTTTTTTTGTCCCCTTCAGCAGGAGCCCGGGAGAAAGGAGAGGAGGAGTGTCGGAATGGAGGTCAGAATGCCGCGGCTAGGTGACAGTGGGGCAGAAAGAGGTGAGCAGAAACGGGAGTGGCCAGCAGCATGGCACAGGTTGGGCGCATGGTGGTGGACATGCAGGGAGCGAGATGGAGCACAGGGGACAGGCAGAGAAATGGAGTGTTTGCCTACCGGGGCCTTGGTGAGGGAAAAGGGTAAAAGTGTATCCAAACTGACAAGGTGTCAGAGCCTGTAGCTCAAGGGGTAATTGAGGTTCCTAAGGAGAGGACTGCGGAAGGTACAGAGAAGGATAAAAGGATGTTTGGCATTCAATAAAGAAATCTGCACGAGAAAAGTGTGCAAGTTTAAGCACGAGTGTAGCAGTTGCACAGGTCGGCATTCGGTTATGCAATGTTCCCAAAAAGGGGACAGAGGGAGAGGGCGAGGAACAGGGCAAGGAATTGGGGAGGGAGGCCCATACTACAGTTAAAATTGCAGTTTTGGGGGGTGGCTCAGTTTACCCAGACAGGGAGTGGGCAAAGATTTTGGGGAAAGGTTTTTCGTGAGGGTTTTTTGTGAGTTATCCAGGTCCAAGGATGTGGCGGATGCAGTTCAATGGCCATGTTATGTGGACAAAGCGTTGCCTAGGGGCTGGGCATTTTCAGGTGCATGGTTGCACGCTTTAGCTCTGTTGGTGCAGGGGGTTTTCTAACAGTTTGGGTTGTTTAGGAGAGTGCATTAGCTGGACGATTTTAAGTAGGGCGGGCAGAGAACAGGAAGGTCAGAAGATGTGGAGGTCTTTTCAGACATTAATGCAGGAATGTGGAGTCCAGTGGCGGTAGGATATAACTGGGGAGCTGGTGGGGTGTTGACCTTTATGGGGAGGGAGTTGGAGGCTGTGGATGGGTCCTCACACTTGTCGCACAACAAGGTGAGCAGGCATGTAGGTTTGAGAAGGTGATAGCGGCCCAGAAAATAATCCTGAGAGGCATACAGAGGTTAATGGTTTCTCATATTTGAGTGTGTGGTTGTGGCCCCGGTTAACATTTTGGTAGGAAACATGGCGCTGGCTATGTCGGGAGCTAAGTACCCACATCACAAGGTGTTGTAGTTGGCAGCAGGGGTCAGGGGGGATTTCAAGTTTGGCCAGGAGTATTGGAAGCATTTACTGGGGGGCAAAAAGGGGTTATATCAGAGTTTGTGCTCGGGTGAAGGAGCAGAAGAAGAGCGGCACACAAGTGTATAAGTGTGCAGAGATGCTACGTGATGTGGCCGGGTATGTGGATTGGACTGCGTGCACGTTTGGCCCCTGGTGCAGTGGAAGGGAACAGCAATGAGAGGGAAATGCTTGGTCGGTGGTGCATGTTGGACCCTGGTGCAGTGGGGTGGAACAGCAATGAGATGCATCTGTATGGACGGGGATGCACAGAGGGCCCCTGGTGCAGTGGGGAAAACATGGTGATAAAGACGTAAGGTGCTGGAGGGTTGGGGCAGGGGAGAACAGGAGGGGAACGGGATAGCAGGGGAAGGAGGTCTAAGGTATGGAGATGTTCATTCATTTATCAGAATTAGATGGTTAAAGATCTTCAGATCAAAGACGGATCAGAAAGGAAAGGGCTGTTGGGTGCTGCTGGATAGAGGTAGTGAGGAGTTGTGAGAAGGGTTGGTCTTTTATCACAAGGACGGGTCAGCAGTGTCAGCAGCACAAGTTTTGGGGTCATGAGGAAGCCTTTGGTGGCCCTGGGGAGAGAAAAGAGGTTGTAAACCAATTTCTGACAAGATGGGGGTGGCATGGGAAGGTAGCAGGATAGGTCTATCAGAGAAGGAGGTTAAAAGGTTGGGGCGCTGGAATGCTGGAAAATACAAGGGGTCCATCATAGAGTTTGGGGGAGGGGCTGTGAGGAACGTGGACAAGAGCAGCGGGAAGGGGGGGAGGGTTTGGCAGTGGCAGATAGAAACTCATAACATTTTTCTTTGCAGATGGGGCACGGAGGAGTGGTGAGTTGGCGCAGATACATATTTGTGGACATTCAATTGTAAAATGGGCAGGGAAAGAGGAGGAAAACAGGATTTTTGGGACACAACTGGGTTGCAGCTACAAGATTGTATTATTGAGATGGTCGGGGATAGCGGGGCTTAGGTGAGACCAATTGCCGCACATGCTAGCGGGATTGAGGGAGCACCATGGGGTTACGCAGGGTATAATTGTGCACGCAGTTGAGAATGACATAGGGAGAGTCAGAGGAGTATCATTGTTAAGGGGGATGTAAAGGGACATTAGCTGGTTAAGGGAGATATGGCCCAGGGTAAAGCTGGTTGGGACAAAGTTATTGCCAAGGAGAGTATGGAGGGATGCGGTGAATGAAGGGCAGTGGAAAGGACGAGGAAGAAGATTAAAAGGGTGATGGGGATGTTTGTGTAGTGCTTTGGTGGGTGCAAGCACTGGAGCATCGGGAAATAATTTATGAGGATGTTTCATTTTTCTGGGAGGAAGAAGAGCTTCTCGCGGCATATGGAAACAGTTATTACATGGTGGACGTTAGGTTGGCAGTGGAAGGCATAATAAAGAGTTGGACATAGAAGAGAACTTAGGGTAGGAGGGGCTGGGTTAGAAAGAACACCTCAGGGGAGGGTGTTTCTGGTACTGGTGACATGGCCCTTTGAAGGAGGCGTGGGGGAAGCACAATGTGGTACTAGCACAGTAAAGGAGGGGAGTGGTGCTGTTTGCACAAACCGGCTACCCCGGGGGTACAAAAAGGGGGAAGAGGGAATGAAGGTTGAGAGGATTTTAAGGAGACGCTAGGGAGCAAGAGATAGGAAGGGAAGAATTTTAAATGTTTTAAATATTTATTTGTGTGGAATGGAAATTGTTTATTTATTTAATTGTTTGGCAATGTGTTAAACAGATATATTAGTCTGTAAGGCCAGGTAGCCAGGTTAGCGTTTTTGTGAGCTCTGGCCTGTCACATTAAAGCAACCTTTTCCACTTAAAAGCGAGTATGGCTATTTTTGTGCAGTAAGCCCAAAGGGGGAATCCGAGGGGAATATACAAGCATTTCCCCCGGGGTGATTTTGTGTGCTGAGTCTCAGTACTAGTTGTAATAGTGCACTCCTGTTCAAATTTGAAAAAATAACTCTTTAAAGGATAAGTAATGGGGTCCCGGGGACAAAACAAAACATGCCACTGGGTTGTACTACTATACCTCAAACAACAGATGTCCACAACCTTGTGGATCTCTTCCGTCCCCTGCACACCCAATATCAATTGTATAGACAATCAAATGTTAATTACCTCTTTTGGTAAGTTTACATTTTTAGTTCCATAATAATGTAATTTGTACACAGGTTGTGTTGTAAAACGTTTTTTTGTAAATAATGTGATCAAATATATATTCCAGTAAATACTCATACATTTTGTGATAATCATCAAACTCTGAAATTTCATTTCTCCCAGTTTTCTACAATTGAATAGACAATTACACATCTTAGGTATCATGTTATGTTACATTTGATGCTATGTTCAATAATAACTCTACAGAACAATTTCTTAGCAGAGCAATTTCTTATCGAATATCGAATCTTTGATTCGTGTCTCTACGCGTTTCGGGGTATGATTGTCCCCTTCTTCATGAGTTGTCTACTCTCTTCATAAATTCAGGTATCCAATCTACTATAAGTAATCAAAATGTAATGACACCTTTCTCAGAATGACAATAGTAAAGTAATTTTTTCTGTCATGATTCTACATCTCATAATGACCTGTGTTTCTTCCTATTCAGTGCAACTTAATCTTTAGTGAGCTAAAAATGCTCCCTGCAAAAACCAGAAACATAAAAGAGTAAAGTAACTATACTACTCAACTACCATCAAAAATGTCAAGTTAATGATGACCCATTCATGGGTGTTTAGAATCAATAGGTCGATCTCTAAACATCCTTGCATTACCTGCTCGGTATTCCCGTGGGATTAACAGTTCTTAATCTTGGCTTTCTCTATCTAGTGGACAATCCTCTCCGTTGCCCGGATGGTGTGACCTCCGTGGTGGTCTATATCAGTTATGGGTGTTCAAATTGAGCGCTTCTGGACCTTGCCTCACAGTTTATTGTCTCTCCTGCTTCGTGTAGAACAGATAAGGAAGCCGTTGTTCTATAATTCTACATGTTTGTTATGGGTTATAGTAATATTAAAAGTATTAAAAGCATCGTCCGGCGCTTACATAAGAAATAGGTTCTTACTCAAAAAGATCATCGGTTGGTATCTATTCCCAGAGGAGTATGGTAAGGTGTGTGGGTCACATCCACAAATGATTCTTTAGCGGTGTGATCTGCAAAAGATAAATTCCATGTCAAACATGCCACGTGACAATCACTATAGAAAAAGATGTTTACATCTCTAAATTGCATTGCGGCTCCTGTGTTACATATTGTACCTTTAAAATTCACCCCTCCAGTGGGCTGGGAATTGTCAATCTTACCTGTTTTCCATGTACTATCCCATTCTATAAATTCTGCAGCTGTAGCGAAAAACCATGCCGCAAAATGGCCGCCTTTTATTTATTCACGTCATGGTAGTGACGTAGTCACGCGGTAGCGTGATGATATCATGCGTCCTTTCATGGCACTTGTAGTGATGTGATGATCACCTTAACGGCTACACAATGTGGGGGGCAAGTCATGGAATAAATGTGCACCGGAATTAGTGGCGCAAGCGTGAAAAAGCCGGTGCACGCATGCGAATCGCATCGCACATGTGCGATTCATGGAAGGCGCTGCTTGTGTTTTTCCTGGGATGTGGCGTCAAATCCGCGCGTAGCACACACGGGCGCACAAGTCACTGCAACATCCTGAATGCCGTGCGCGACGCGCACAGCGAAAGCGCATAACATTAGCGCACACACCAAAAAGGGGGCGGAACACGGAGCGTAACGCGCAGAATGGGGAACAACGCCTGACAATAAGGGCGTAACTGGGGAAGTACTGCTGGGAAATACACAGAATGCCCACACACACACAAACTACACATATTCATGGAATGGAATAGGAATAGGGGAAACACACGCACGCCAAAATGCACGCACAGGCCTAAACACATCCGCCACACGAAGGCATGTGGAAGCATCCACGCGCAGTATAAAAGAGCGCGCAAAAAACATATTTTGTCTGTACAAATTGCTATTGTGAAATTCCTGAATTAATTGTTTAAATCTGAAGATGATTGAATAAGCAATCCCATTAAGAAATATAGAGCGCTAAAATTGAATGAAATTTCAGTGTATATATGCTTTGCAAGTACACATAAAGGGGGTAATTCATAGAATCCAGCCGCACAACAATCAGCGCCAGCCGCGTTCGCTAAGATCCATTTCCGTGCACAGCGTATTCATGGATTTTAACATCCAAAACCAGCCGTGGCGCAGAGTGGCGCATCGACCCTGCAGCAGCACCAGTTACGCCCCCAACCCCACCCCGTGCGCCATGCACAGCGCACAAATCCCGTACATGGCGCACAGGCCCCCAACCACGAAAACGCCTGTAAAACTCCCCACCCCTCGGAATACATGTACACCCCGGCGCGGGGAGTTTCACACGCGATTGGCCCTGTGCGAGCGGGGTACGTGTATTACTGGGGTTCGTGGGAAGTTTCACACGCGATTGTCCCTGTGCAAGTGGGGTACGTGTATTACTGGGGTTCGCGGGAAGTTTCACACGCGATTGGCCCTGTGCGAGCGGGGTACGTGTATTACTGGGGTTCGCGGGAAGTTTCACACGCGATTGGCCCTGTGCGAGCGGGGTACGTGTATTACTGGGGTTCACGGGAAGTTTCCCACGCGATTGGCCCTGTGCGAGCGGGGTACTTGTATTACTGGGGTTCGCGGGAAGTTTCACACGCGATTGGCCCTCTGCGAGCGGGGTACGTGTATTACTGGGGTTCGCGGGAAGTTTCACACGCGATTGGACCTGTGCGAGCGGGGTACGTGTATAACTGGGGTTCGCGCGAAGTTTCACACGCGATTGGCCCTGTGTGAGCGGGGTACGTGTATAACTGGGGTTCGCGGGAAGTTACACACATGAATGGCCCTGTGCGAGCGTGGTATGTGTATTACTGGGGTTTGCAGGAAGTGTCACACGCGATTGGCCCTGTGCGAGCGGGGTACGTGTATTTCTGGGGTGTGTGTGAAGTTTCACATGCGATTTGCTGTCAGAGCGGGGTCCGTGTATTTCGGGGGTGCGCGTGAAGTTTCACATGCGTTTTTGCTGTCAGAGCGGGGTACGTGTATTTTGGGGGTGCGCGTGAAGTTTAACACGCGATTTCGCTGTCAGAGCGGGGTACGTGTATCCAGTGTGGTGCACGGGGAGTCCTACACGTGAATTGGCAGTGTGGGTCCTCCCAGGTGTCCCCTCTACCCCCTCCACGGCGCCTGCAGGCAGCCCACACCACAGGGGCCTACCCTGCACCCCTGGTCATGTCCCGCAGGCAGCCTATCCACCATGGGCATGCCCCCCAGCCAAGCCACATGTCACGTTGCAATATGATCACCATGTTGCAACGTGACATGTGGCTTGCCCATCCACCATACCAGCAGGCCCCACTCATGTCCCCCAGCACCCCCACCCCACAGCAGGGAGGGGCACCTGCCAGCAGGATCCCACTCATGTCCCACTCATGTGCCCAAGCACCCCCACCCCCCAGCAGTGAGGTGCACCTGCCAGCAGGCCCCCACTCATGTCCCCCAGCACCCCCACCCCCCAGCAGTGAGGGGAACCTGCCAGCAGACCCCCACTCATGTCACACTCATGTCCCCCAGCACCCCCACCCCCCAGCAGTGAGGGGCACCTGCCAGCAGGCCCCCACTCATGTCCCCCAGCACCCCCACCCCCCAGCAGTGAGGGGCACCTGCCAGCAGGCCCCCACTCATGTCCCCCAGCACCCCCACCCCCCAGCAGTGAGGGGCACCTGCCAGCAGGCCCCCACTCATGTCCCACACATGTCCCCCAGCATCCCCCAGCAGTGAGGGGCACCTGCCAGCAGGCCCCTAGTCATGTCCCCCAGCACCCCCACCCCCTAGCAGTGAGGGGCACCTGCCAGCAGGCCCCCACTCATGTCCCACTCATGTCCCCCAGCACCCCCACCCCCCAGCAGTGAGGGGCACTTGCTAGCAGGCCCCCACTCATGTCCCCCAGCACCCACATCCCCAGCGATGAGGGGCACCTGCCAGCAGGCCTCCACTCATGTCCCCCTGCACCCCCACCCCCCAGCAGTGAGAGGCACCTGCCAGCAGGCCCCCACTCATGCCCAACACATGTCCCCCAGCACACCCATCCCCCAGCAGTGAGGGGCACCTGCCAGCAGGCCCCCACTCATGTCCCCCAGAACCCCCAACCCCCAGCAGTTAGGGGCACCTGCCAGCAGGCCCCCACTCATGTCCCATTCATGTCCCCCAGCACCCCCACCCCCCAGCAGTGAGGGGCACCTGCCAGCAGGCCCCCACTCATGTCCCCCTGCAGCCCCACTCCCCAGCAGTGAGGGACACCTGCCAGCAGGCCCCCACTCATGTCCCGCAGCACCCCCACCCCCCAGCAGTGAGGGGCACCTGCAAGCAGGCCCCCACTCATGTCCCACTCATGTCCCCCAGGACCTCCACCCCCCAGCAGTGAGAGGCACCTGACAGCAGGCCCCCACTCATGTCCCGCTCATGTCCCCCAGCACCCCCACCCCCCAGCCAGCAGTGAGGGGCACCTGCCAGCAGGCCCCCACTCATGTCCCCCAGGACCCCCACCCCCCAGCAGTGAGAAGCACCTGCCAGCAGGCCCCCACCCATGCCCCACTCATGGCCCCCAGCACCCCTACCCCCCAGCAGTGAGGGGCACCTGCCAGCAGGCCCCCACTCATGTCCCACTCATGTCCCCCAGCACCCCCACCCCCCAGCAGTGAGGGGCACCTGCCAGCAGGCCCCCACTCATGTCCCCCCTACATGAAATAAAGATGCACAATCACGGCCCACTTCTACACCAAAAACACGCCACCCCATTCTTGAGACGCAATGATTTCCCAATCCACCCCACACTGACATGCCTATCTCAAGACACAAACCAAAAGTCAACTATGTACATCAACACATGTCCGTCACACACACACACACTGGTTGGCATTGATTGTGTAAACCCACATTTTCACATGCATTAACCCAATGAGCGAATCCCACACATGGAACTAAAATATGAAAATGTATTATGTACAAAAATAAAGCAATGAAATGAAAGCATAACAACATAGCAAACATGAAATGAAAAGCATGTGCAAAAGATGAGTAAATGAAAGTATAACCAATCCAAAGAAATCCGAAAGAAAATTAGTCCAAACTCTCCCTCCACCAACGCAAATCCAAAGGAAACGTAAAAAGAAAAATCCATTGATCCATGGTGAAATCAAAAGAAAAAGTTCAAAATAATCCATTGTCCAACTATGTACAATCCATTGTCCAAAAGAAAAATCCATTAATCCATGTTCAAAATCAAATATAAAGTTCAAATAAATCCATTGTCCAACTATGTACAATCCATTGTCAAGGGTCCATGAGCCCAACAAAAGAAATGAAACCTACCTAAGAAACTACCTAATAAAAAAACTATATACAAATGTGTGTGGCATAGTCCATTCACCACAAATCAAAGGAAAAGGAAAAGGAAACCTAACTCTAAAAACTATTTACAATGGCAGCTGGCTAGTCCGACGGCTCACTTCCCGATTTCCCGGGCCAGGGCATCATCGAACTCCTGCTCGATGTCCCGGAGGCGGTCCTATTCCAGGGCCCCGAGGGTTCGCAGGGACGATGACATGTGGACCTCCAACTCTCTGCGAATTGCCTCGAGGCACTCGGCCCACCTCAGAACCCTCCGCATGGAGTTCTCCGCCCTGACCATTGTGAGCCGTGCCTCTTCCGCCCGCTGCCGCTCCGCATCTATGGCCTGGCCCAACCGCTGCCACACAGAAGACACTTCCAATCCTGGGTCCTCCTGCCCTCGGCCGATGCCTGCCCCTCTGATGTTGAAGGCCCCGAGCCATCATGGCTCCCACCTTGTTGCTGCTGCTGCTGTGCCTGTGCCCTGGCTCTTGCTGCCTGCATGTCCTCCTCCGGCTGGGGTGCAGTTGTTGAGGTGGCCACCCCTGCTGGACGTCCGACTCCCGACTGTGGCAGGGATGTGAACTCCACCAGCCAGGCCGCAGGGTCAGAGGCAGCTTCACAGGGTACCCAGGTGATACATGGGTGGGAAGATGGCATGAGGACGACTGGCGCTTAGGGGGTTCAGGTGAGGAGGGGGTCGGAACAAGGTCCAGCAAACGGAGGAATCCGGTCCTGGTGACCCGTCCCAGTAGGTCAACGCGGAAAACGAGGCATTCGAGATGACGTGCAGTGTCCTCACGAAAACACTGCAGGTCACCTCGCATGCCCCGTTGACGCAACGCCATCCCACTCAGGGCAGGCTCAACCTGGTCCCGGATAGCCACGTCCGCAGGGAGAGGAAGGCCAGTTGTTGTAAGCGGATCCACTCCCCGAAAACGGGTCTGGACGTAGGCATCCCTGCTGGTGCAGGATGATGCAGTCACAGGATCGGGGACAGGATTACACAAAGGCACCTCCGTGGCGGCCTGTGCTGCCTCCTGTCCCTGCCCCTGCACTGCACCACTAGCACCAGTGGAATCCCCACCTCCAGACCCCGTGTCTGTCCCTTCCACGGCCTCCTCCTCCACCAAACCCCCACCAACCTGGATGACTCCGTGCCATCTTCCTCCGTCGGACCATGTGGGGTCTTAGCTGCCCCTTCTGCTGCCGAGGAGTCCAACTCCGACCTCCGCCTCTTGGACCTACCCTCAGCAGCTGCGGCCTGGGACGTGGCACCGGACTCCTCACTCCCTGACGAGATGACAACCTGGGAGGGGAGCCGTGCCTTGCGTCTCCGGCTGGCGTTGCGATCCCTGCCGCATTGCTCCACAGCACCCTCTCCGCCCGCTTCATCAGTTGACGCTGCAGACAGGGAGAGATAGGACACAGGCATCAGGGCACTGTACAATGGACTGATACACACATGACAGTTGCACATGAGTGGCAGTGTCAAACTTGAGACATGGCATCACAATCCCCAACACACATGTCATTTCAACTCAAACACATGAGCAATTCCACAGCAATATCGCACCAGGCAGCACCATCCATACACATACAACAGCATGAGGAGCCGAAGGTGAGCCTGATATCACATGAAACACAGCGAGTGCACAAGACATGCACACACACCACCACACGTTCATGCATGTGTACATCTCCACCAACTGTTGCAGTGATGAGATCGCCATCTATGTCACATCTGGCATACAGCCTTCTACATATCAGTGTCACATGCATCCATGTTGCATCACAGTTCCACACTTGTCAAATACACACACATGCACATGTACACAGTGCAGATACATGCAGCTGGAACCAACATCCATGTGTGACATCACTACCATGCCAACGTACATACACAGTAATTCAAACATGTGTGCTCCCACATCTGCATTTGGCCTGCATGCTTATCCACAGATACACCATCCATGCGTCTCACACATGAGAGGACTCGTATGTGTCAGCCTCACGCCCCTGTACATACACACCCTGCAAAAAGACATGTGCAACCTGCAGAATACTGGCACACCACGACACACACAGCGTCCAATCAGTATGCATGTACACTTGCCGCTCGACTCCAGACGGGTCTGCCTTTCAAGGACCTGGACATGGATCGCTGGGCCTATGTGTTCCAGGACCCTAATTTGGTGGTCGGACAGGTGGCCCTGGTGCCCCTTGGCATCCGCTGCCCTCAAGTGGCGCCGGGCCTTGTCGAGGGTCCTGGACCTGAAGTCCTCCCAGCGCTTCTTGACATGTTTGATGTCGTGGACTGCCTCCCCCTCCTCATTGATGGCAGTCACGATGTGCATCCAGATCCTGGTCCTTCCTTCATAGTCGGCGCGAGAACTTCCAAAGAGGGCATCACACTGCCCAGGACTTGCTCCACCAGGACACCAACTTCCCTGGCACTGAAGCTGGTGGCCCTCTGCCTCTCTGGCTGGGGGTTGCCATTGGTGCCAGATGGTGGTGTCCCCGACATGGCAACCCCAGAGGCAGGTTTGGGTGGGCAACTGGTTCCTGGGGCTGGGCTGTGGAGCGATGGTATCCCAGTCGGGAGTCTTGAGTTCCAGCAGGGGTGGTCACAACAACTGCACCCCTGCAGATGGATGATGTGCAGGCAGCAAATAGCAGGGCATGTGGGCAGCAGGCAGGCAGGCAGCAGCAGATGGCAGGTGGGAGCGTGCTCGGGGCTCTGGGGGGCAGTAATTCGGCCTTCTGGGCAGGAGCGTGGCCTTCCGTGTGTTGTTGCATGGCTAGCTTGATACAGTGATTTGGCATGTGAAAATCTTGCACGTCTGCGTGTAATTTGAGGAAAGGCCGTTTGCGCGTAAGCGCGTCTGTGATGCTACGCATGCGGGCGTTTCCCTCGTGACATGGGCATAGTGGTTCAGGGCATGTGAAAAAACTGCACGTCCGCGTGTGAATGCGGGTAATCCGAGAAAAGGGCCTACACGTCTGTGACGTGATGTGCAAGGGCGTTTCCCTCAACACGGTTGCATGTTCATCGTACACGTGCAAAAACTGCACATCCGAGTGTCAGCTCATGTAATTGGAGGAAAGGGCCTTAGCGCGTAAGTGACGTTGTACGTGTGGGCCAGTTTAAAAGGTACGTGTAGGACGCCATTTCCTTGTACGTGCTTTTCATGGAGAGCGAGTGGGTGAATTCTGTACTTCTTGTCGGTTCACACGAGATTACTTCACAGCGTTTAAAGTTCGTACTCCCTGTTACCTCTAACAGCGTTCATTTTTTTTGTTGGGCATGTTTCCTCAAATAGCGTTCACTTCTTCTTTTGTCCTGTCTCCTCAGACAGCGTACAATTCTTCTTTTGGCGGTGGTGTTGCCAACGCGCACACGCGCATTTTTTTTACGTTCTTTTTCCAGGCAGACGGTGAGTCGTGCACGTATTTACCAACTGTGCTTGCCCCGTGTGTCGCGTACCCCTTCAGAGGTCATTGTAGGCTGCGTGTAACACGCGTACGCTTATTTTTGTGTTTCTGGGTGCCACCGTGTAGTGCGGGTTCATTTTTCCATGTGGTCTACGAAGGGTTGCGTGCACGTTATTTTTTGTTTTTGGGGTGCCTGTACCTTGCGTGACCCGTCATCTTCCCCCAGGGTTCACAGACAGCCTTGCTAGAGCACTAGGGTACGAATTCCATCTGGTACCCTACCCCTTTCACCCCCAATTGCCCAGGACAATTGTTTACTGCCACTCCCATACGCACAACAACATCAGTACCATGGTTGGGAGGTCGCCAAGCGGTAAAGGAGGCAAAGGTGGCCGATCTCCAAAAGGTGGCCGTGGTGGGCGCAGTAGGGGACGTGTCCAGGATTTGCAGGGTGCCCCTAGACCCCATGTGTGGAGGAGGAATCAGGGACACCCATGCCCCACCCCCATGGTTGTGGGAAACGTAGCTGACACCATCCCAGCTCAGCCCTTGTTGGACCAGCCCATTGTGGCACCTGAACCGGCACAGGATGACTCCCAGGCTGACTTCCAGGTCAGCAAGTCTACGCCACGTGTGGCGGTGCAAGTTGGTGTCACCAGGCCACGTGGATCTAGGTCAGCTATGTCATTTGCTGCCCCAAGTAGGCAGGGTGGGGAGGCTGCAAGGGCAGCTGCAGCTCAATCCACCCCAGCTCTGAGTCTCCCAGCTGGGACAGTGTCGGTCCCGATCCATCAAACAGATGTTACCCCTACCAACATCACCCTGCAGCGAATGCCTGCACCAAGACCTATGGTCATTGTGCATTTGCACACTCCTAGTACCCAGTCCACCGGCGCTTCTGCCCCTACTGACCAGAGCGGCGTAAGCCACTCAGGATCCGCACCACCTTTGAAAAAGAGGAAGAAGGGTGCTCTGGCACTACAGGCTGAGATCCCGGACATGGCTACACACTCCGGCACGTCAAGGAAGCCTAGCTTTAATGACGCCGAACTTGATGCACTAGTGGCCTATGTGTCGGCACATAGCCGCAAAATGGTGGTGACTGCAGGGTGCAAGACCACACCTGGTCAACGTAAAGCACACTGGCAGTCCATCGCGGACATCATTAGTGCCCTTGGATTTGTGAGGGGCTCAGCTGATGATTGCTACAAGCGGTGGAATGACCTGAAACGCAGAGCAAAGAACAAGCTGGCCTCAAATCATGCTTCTACTCTGGTGACTGGCGGTGGGTCTCCACAAGAGGACAACCAACTCACTCAACATGAGTCTGTTGCTGGAACCTTCATCACAGAGGAACAGATCCAAGACGTGGGAGACCTACCAGATTACGACGCATTGTCCGGTGGGTGCCCATGCATGTGTGTAATCCATGTGTATGTTGTGTGGGTGACGGGTTCTGATTGAGTGCCAGGTGAGGGTGTTTGCACCTGAGTGGCATGGGTCACCCATGTGCTTCCTCCAAAACATTCACCGGCCTTGGATTTGGGTATGCAGTATCCCTTCAGCCCACAGTAGCCATTTAGCGCCACATTACTGCAGTTGCCCTTGAACTGTCATCTTGCAAAAACATTGTTCAGAATTTTTCAGTGTTCATTTAGGCTGATTGTTTCAATTCTCCCACTTTTGCAACGCATTTGTCAGCCCTATTGTCACATATGTGACATGCTTCTGTCATTGATTACACCCCACATTGGCCCACATTTGTTACCTTGTTATGTGAATGATTAGACCATTCAAGCTGATTGAGAATTGGCCTGCTCACATTGATTTTTGGTGCCTGTTTGTATGTGGTACATGATAGTTGTTTCCTGTCAAGTTTAAGTGACCAACCATTGATGTGCACATCTGCCTGCAATCACTGTATTCTTGTACACTGTATGTGTTGCAGTGAGTGGCACATGCTTATTCTGTCACACTATGTAGCATTTTTCATCTCATCATGTCCATCTCACATGGATGGCTGACAGTACTCATTCACTGACATATGGCTGTACTTGTCAAATGTACCATGGCTATGCTACATGCCATCTTTGTGCTAGCATGTGTCATGTATGTGTATTGGACATGCCACTCACAGGCTAATGTGTGATGCCAGTGCTACCCAGCATGCAGCAAATGTGTTGCTTTTTCATCTTGGTGTCATCAGTGTCTGCTTTTTGCCTCCCCTTCCAACTCAGTGACAGTGCATGCATGCCAGGGTTATAGTCATGTGGGACATGTGTAAATCATGTACTGGATCTCTGGCTTGTCAGGCCTATGTGTGTGCTATGGTGCTAATGCCTGTTTCCATTTTTTGTCTTTCATGTTTTTGCAGGTGATGACGCACTTGATGCTGTTGAGGTTGAGGAGATGGTGCAGACCCAGGATGAATCTCAGGCACGACCGGGCACCAGTGTGGGACGTGGTGTGGTGGTGGGTGAAAACCCAATCTTACTGCAGACCATACTGTCCAGGGGTGTCTCTGGGAGCACCTCCCCAGACCTCTATTCAGGTGCTGAATCGGATGATGAGACTTATGTGCCATCGCAGGTGAGTGTTGAACCCTCTATGGGGATGTCAGTGTTGGTAAGTCCGCCTTTGGCGGTTACGGATGCAGGGTTACACTCTACAGCATCTAATCATGTTCCTGGACCAGATCAGAGGGGGAATGCAGTCCTGCAGCCTCAGGCAGTGCCAGCACAGCAAAGTGCAGATCGCCTTGCCCTGAACAGGTGTGGTGCCTGCCGACGAGGTGGCCATACGCCACCAGGCAATACTGTATGGGAAATCTCCATGTACGATATGGCAACCCAACAGGCAGCATCAGTTGAAATGATGGCTCAGGCAATGGAGAGGTGGCCACTTCCATTATCCCCCCTGAAAGGCAGATGGAGCAACAAAAGCAGGCAACAGACTCCATTTTCCAATCACACAGGGATGACGTGTTGGCATCCAACAGGGACCGACGGGCGGCACTGGAGACTCTGCGGGAAGCCATTTCTATAGAGTCACAGGGCCACAGGGAAGCCCTGAGGGTAGAACTCCATAACCACAGGGAGACTCTTGTTGAACTTGAGGCTTCCACAAATTTGAGGACAGAACAGCAGCTGGAGCAGCTCACACGTTCGCTCTCAGCTGAGCTGCAGGCAGCTCGGGAGGAGATCCGGGCATCACGGGAGGCCATGCGTGCAGAAATGCAGGCAACCCGTCAGGTGCTGCATGGGGATCTCCGTACTATCATCCTCCAGAACGAGACCTTCCACACCCGCATGCTTGCGGCCATGGAGGACCATACCAGGGCTTTGCGTGGGCTGCCTCCCATAGCACCACCACCTCCTGATGGAGCAGCAGAGGGTGATTAGAGCGACAGCAGCACTTCTCCCACAGTAGCGTAGCCGTGCAGGCCATGAGCCCATGGAGGTGTTTTTTTTTCGCAACATCCACACAGGTGGGTGTTGGTGGGCACCCTGTCCTCGGCCCTCCTAGGTGCCCCCCCTCCTGACCCCCACATGGCCATTTTTGATTTTTTTTTTTTTTTTTTTTTTACAGTGTGTTGCCTTGTGTGGCTCCCGTGGGCATCCACTGTGTATTCCGGCTGGGCACATGCAGGCTTGTCCTGTGTTTGGGTTAGATGCTTGGGTTCCTGACACACACACCCCTCCTGCTTCCCGTTTCCATGGGCTTGCAAAGGGTGTGACCAAGTGACAGTGACTTACACAGTGACATTGGGCTCCCATGAGCTGTATGGGCAGTCTGTAGTCATAACTGTGTGGACATCCCTAGTGGGGTTTGTTTTTGTATTGAACACTGCATGGTTTATTGATAGGTGTTTGTGCATCCATGTCTTCCTCCTTAGCCACAGGTACCTTCTTCATGTCTTCACAAGGCCGTCTCCTTTGCAGATGCAGTTCATGTTGTATGCAGTACACTGACACATTTGCCTGACAGCAATACTCTGGAGTTGGAAGGGTCGATGTGCTGGCTTATTGAGGTTGTATGGCTTACATTACTTTGAGTTTGTACTGTCATATTTTGGCAATGTTTCATGCTGTGTTGCTTTATTGTGTTGCTGGTAAGTATTTCGTCATGTGTGCCGTTTGTTATTGATTACTGGGAGCATAATGTCTGTGGCCTGTTTCCATTTGGGACAGTACACTTTGTGACACTTGCGTCATGTGTTGTGCATTCCTTTGTTTGCTTTCACATTGCAGGACATGCCATGGTGTGTTGGGTGGCCGAGATGGGGAGGGGTTGGGTGACATGGCGCTATTTTCATGTTGTATTTTGCAAGTGGGTAGTCATTCATGCAGCATAAATGTGTGTCTTTTTGTGACACAGCATTGGTTGTCTTTGGGTAGGTAGGGATGCACACAATGTAACACTTCCAGGTGACCAATCTCAGGCTGGTATGGTTGTGACAGTTGACTGTCCCTTATGTCATCATCATTGATTGTCAGCTGGTATGTGCCAGGGCTGTGTGCACTCCACAGGGGTGTGATTTTAGGTGAAGTAATTAGCCACCAGCTGCGTACGGGCTGCCTCACCACGTGCCCTTCCCCTCCCATGCACAGCGGCAGTGCATGTGGTTGGGGATGTGGGGGCAGCACCATGTCCACTGGCAGGCCCCGGCGTGTTGCAATGTTGTGCAGGACACATGCTGCTACTATGATCGTGCACACTACTGGGGGCGGGTATAGCAGCTGCCCACCAGAGCAGTCAAGGGAGCGGAAGCGTGACTTGAGCACTCCGAATGTGCGCTCCACTATGCCCCGGGTTGCAATATGGGCTGTGTTGTATCTTACCTCGGGTGGTGTGGTGGGGTTCTGAATCAGCGTCATCATGTGGGTGCTCAGAGGGTAGGCACTGTCCCCTGGGGAGGTGATGATGGGTATCATTAGTGGGGTTGTGACATTACTCAGTATCTGACATGCATGCATGTGCAGGGGCATTTATACTCACCAAGCAGCCATGTATCACCATGTGTTAGGGAGAATTCTCTGTTTAGGCTGAATTTACTAACCTAGTGAGTCCCCCAGCAGCTTTGCTGGATTTCTAGAGTTGTTTTTTTCCATCCTGCCAAGAGTGAGACTCTTTTTCCTCCCATTCTTGGACATGAATGTGTGTAATTCCTTTGAATATCCATGTGTTCTATGGGCTATGGGGTCTTTTACTCCATAGGGTCTCATATATTTTTCTATGTGTGTTACACCGCACCCTACGTGCCGTAACACTGGGGCGTCCTAGCGGGCCTCCACCATAGACTCCATACCCGGGGACTGACTACTGTCTCCCCGGGCATGTAAAGTCACCATTGGCTTTACTAGACCTAAATTTACTAATAGAACTAGTACAAACCATCTTATTGTGGACGTACTAGTAGGGGTAATTCGATTACTCCTGGATCTGTTACTCGAGGGGGCACTGTCCCGTCCCCCCTCGTCGAGTTTTGGCTGGTGGCAGTGGAAACTACTTGTTATGTTCGACCCCGAACATAACCCTATGGGATTCGTCCCATTGTTAGAGATTGATAATTTCTAACGTACCACCAGTCTACTTATCTTAAATAATTTTATCGGATGGTATTTTCTGCCAGAACTCGGTTTTTAAAATGGCGTCTGTGTTCGTCTCTGTAACTCCTAAACCAAAGGTTGAGCCCTTTGTTCCACTTTTGGCGGGCCTCTGTACAGAGACCCTCCAAAGTGGTGCCATTCTGTCTGGTTTACCACAGGGGTGTGGGAGGGGGTTTAGGCACCCTGGACCGAGTTGCCTTGCCAACTCCGGTCGCACTCTGGTGTGATTGGCCCAAGTGGTGAGCCTCCCCGCTCACCACTTAGCATGTGTTGATTGACAGCTAGGCTGAATGAATGGGGGTTTTCTGCATAAAAGC
The DNA here is from genome assembly GCF_040938575.1 of Ambystoma mexicanum. Lineage (NCBI taxonomy): Eukaryota > Metazoa > Chordata > Amphibia > Caudata > Ambystomatidae > Ambystoma > Ambystoma mexicanum. The sequence goes on from NC_090926.1 coordinate 974,841,877, forward strand.
AGGGCTTTTGGGACTGGATCTTCAGAAGTCACCACAGGACCTAAGAATCCGACGAGGGTAATGCTGAGCCGACCTGCACGACGACACCTCCGGTGGAGCCCTGCGGAACCGACTCACCACTTCCCGACGACAGAGGAGATCTCCCTGCGGAGAGACTCTTCCCCTGACTGGTGGGAACAACCAGTCCCCTTTGCTTTTTCTTCGCCTCAGGATCCAGTGGTCGAATTGCCCGTGCAGAGCATCTCGGCAACCGGATAGTCACTAATCCTGTACCGCGACCAAAAGGTGGTGTCTTGTGACGGAGCACTCCGCGGCTGGTCTCTTCCCTGGTGGTGCACCAGACTTTACTTTTCTTCGACGACGAGATCATCTCTACTCTTGGCAAAGACCCGACGTGCATCCACCACCAGGAACAACTGCCCCCGCCGGAGCTGTCTCTCCACAAACAAGGCACTGTGTCCGCCTGGCTTCCCTTTCGATCGGTTCGAGTGAGGTGTCTTAATCCTCTCCTCTCTGTTGGGTCGCCTCCAAGCTTTCTCACGTATTGTTCTGAACTGGTTCAATCTGCCGATAACAATTTGCTACAAAGACTCGAACGCATTTCCACTAGAGACTTTTTGGGACATATCGCCTTGCCTGTCTCCGAGTGGGCCTGGCCTCTGAACTTTATGATCTATTGTGGTTCTTGCCTTCTTGCCTTGCATTTTTCCTGTGAAGTATTGAACTGTGTTGATTTCGTAACCTGCTTATTTTTCTCTCCCGTCCTAACTAATATTAGAGTGCCATCTAGGTTGAGGCATACACCTCTGTCTGCAAATAAGTGGTGCCGGTAGAACCTAGACTTGTCGACATATTGTTAGGGGGATTGATCGTTTCTTTTTTGTAGAGTAATTGTGATTGAAGTGTTTGCCGTGATAGTGCCATAGTGTTTTCCATAAATGTTCCGTTATAAATAAATACCTTAATATCTTTACACTGAGTCTCGTTGCGTGTTTGCTTGTCTTACTGTGAAGAATTGCCCTATATTGTATACTCCACATACTGCTTAACTCTTCTTGAGGGAAGTCTGACTGCTCAACCACAGCTACCAAGTGAATCTGTGTGGTACAGACTGCTACCAAGTGGGTTTACTGCCAAACACCTGTAGTCCTAAATATTTTGCAGTGGTCCCAGAGGGAACTGCACAGGTTTACGCCTAACACCATGCCGCCCAGCTTCTAGGTCCCAGTTTAGGGTTGACATTCTGTAAATGAAACTGTCATGGGTGGACCGTAGATAGATGGCATATACTGAGGTGATGATTCCCTTGGCATCACATACTACCTGCATGTTGATGGAATGCCAGTGCTTGTGGTTTTTGTAGATGTGCTCAGTTGCCCTGGGAAGACGTAGAGCCACATGGGTGCAGTCAATGGAACCTAGCACTTTGGGGAAGTGTGTCACCCCGTAAAAATCATGGACGACAGCCTGCCTTTCTGCAGGTGTTCTGGGCAGGTATATGTGCCTGCGGAACTGATGGGCGTGCAGTCATGATTGCCAACACCTGGTGCATGCAGCATGACTGTGTGACCTGTGACACCCCCCACTATGGCACTTGTCCGCTGAAATGAACCAGTGGCCAAGAAGTGCAGTACATTGAGCACCTTTTCCAAGGGGCTCAGTGTTTGGGAGCACAGGGTGGGTGATGTGAGTTTATCCTCCCACTCATTCACCAGGTCGAGTATTATGTGAGGTGGAAACCTGTACCTCCCATACCCCTGGTCATCAGGCATCCCAAAAAGGCTGGTTCTGGGTGTAAAAATTCTGGCCCTGACTATCCTCCTCCTCCTCCTGCGGTATCCCACGACCACTGCTGCGAGGAACGGTATATTCATCTTAGCGTCTGAGCTTGTTTGTTGTTTGCGCGCACTTTTATGCTGCGCGGGTCCACGTATACCTGCTTCCTGCTGGCGTACGTGTTTCCGGATAAGCACGTCTTTTTTGGCGTACGCGTTAGCCCCATTCCATTCCATGAATACGTGATGTAGGCGCGCGTGTGGGCGTTCCGCGCATTTGCCTCCTGTACTTCCCCCGTGATGCCCACATTTTCACGCGTTGTTCCCCATTCCGCGTGTTACGCCCCGTGTTACACCTACTTTTGTTGTGTGCGCTGCGCTATGTGCGCTTTCGCTGTGCCCGTAGCGCACGCTGTTTGAAGACGTGTGCGCCAGCGTGCGCCACGCAGGATTTTAGCGCACATCCATGGATTTACACGCGCCCGGACTTCCATGAATCGCTGTGAGCGGGTTTCGCTGCGATTTTCGCACTTGCGCTGCGATTCGCACACTTTCGCGGAAATTTTCAGCGCACATTGAATTGAATTGAACTAACCAAATAAAAAAAAAAATATATATATATATATATATATATATATGTATATATATATATATATATAGTTGAAGACTTATACATACTTTCTTTTTTAACATTTCCCATGGATTAATGGCTTTCTTTTTTCTGGTTATTTAAATCATATTGACATTGGACTACTTTTCGTTTTTCATGCTGGGGGTTTTTGTTCATCATTGGATTTTCTATTTTTTGGGGGAATAGCTTTCATTATTTATTAATTTGCAAGTTTGATTTTCTTTATGTTTTTTCATTATGTTATTAATACATTTATTCTAACTTCATGATTGGTGTTATGTACTATCATTGGTTTTTTGCATGTCTCAATGAACATTGCCTCTGTCATGTGTTGCCACTGTGTGGCTCTGTTGTGCATTTATGCATGAGCATGGTGGTTCTTTTAAGACTGTTATGACATGGGTAATTTGGGAGTGCTTTGTGGGATGTATTAACCCACGTATGCTCCGCCTTGCGGCATCACTGTGTTCTGGTGGTGCCAGAATGATCAAAATGGCCACAAAACCCTTGTGCATGCCAAAACCTATGGAAATCGCACTTTGTGACACGAAAAGATGGCTGCCAAATCTACCATGCATGTTGTCAGTGGTGGAACAGAGAGTGCACTCCTGAAACATGTCACTGGGCTGCCCAACAAGTAAAAATGGAGCACCCTGCATGGAAAGCAGTGCTTTGCTGAAAGAAATCCAGAATCTTGTTTTTAAATCTTTTTCTTGGTTGCTGAAACTGCAGAATTCCAGTTCAAAACACCATCAAACATCCAATATTCTTGCTGGGTGCTACAATTCATTCAATTCATGAAATCAGTATGAACAGACAATGTCCTGAAAAGTTGAATTTGTCATCAAAACATTCACAGCAAAAATGTGCCTGCCTGTGAAATCTGTCAAAATCTGGGCACAGTACCCGTGGCCGTCTGTATGACAGCTGTCATTAGTAGATTGCATGATAGAATTTAAACTAAATCTAATGTCTGAAAACTAAGTGACCTGTTATTGAGAGTAACCTAGGTTGTAACTGTTAAATCCCATGGTTTAGAATCTGGAATAAGTGTTCTAGCTGCTTGTTTGTTTTGAACCAAGAAAAAATGTAACAGAATGACATTAAATTTAAGACTTCCTAAAAGCAACCAAACCAGTCCAACAGCTTTCCCACGGAGGTCAGGCATATCCCTTCTGCTTCACTCCACCAGGAAATCACACCTCTGTGAAGATTAGATTAGGGGAGGAGAATTTGGGGCTGCAGGGGAAGGGGACAATGGACTTCCACCAGCTCAAGGAGATGCTAATTATGAAGGGTTGTAAAAGGCCTCTCCCAGAAGGAACTGGGAGGAGATTGCTTCGGAGCTGCAAGGAGAAGAAGAAGGCGGGGACAAACCACCATTTTCAGGCCAAAAGCACATTTTTAAAAAGACTGACAAATTATTGTATAAAATTGTGAAAATTATAGAAATAACAGCATTGTTAATGTGATTTCTGGATGCACGTTTTGAGAGACGCCAGAACTCTGTGAGATGTTCTGGGAAGTAGTAGTGGAAAATATGGTTATACCCCAAATATATTTATGCCAAAAGCACGAAACTTCATACTCTTATGCCTATATTGAATGCGCATATTTGTACACATTTTCTGGTAAACTGGATATTGTGTTCCGGACAAAAAGGGCAAAATTCTGACAAAAGCAGACACAAGATCCTACAGCGATGAGGTTTGGAGGACTATCTGCTACACAAAATATGGAATCTATATATGTTGCTGTTATAACGATTGCATACATGTAAATATGTATTGCACCAAAAGTAGATTTTATGTTCAAAGGGACAAGGGGAGGATTATCTGACTCATAAACCCACATCATCATGGTGACACCCTGTTTTCTCCTCCAATCATGGTAGAGTAGAGACTCTAGCCAATCGACTGCCTAAGGGGGCGCGCTTAGGATAAACCAGCACACACCCCCTTTATCATAAGCATAAATAGAGACAGCTGAGGACTTAGAAACGGACATAGATTCACACAATATCCAATTGCTGGCAGAGCACCTTGTGAAAGAACCATCCAAATTACTTGCTCCAGACTCCAGAAACTTGGCAAGCAAAAAGGCCCATTCCATTAGTTGAACCATTTTCAACTAGGCCTTGAATTTCCAGAACCAGAAAGAATCCCACAAAACCTAAGGGGAACAAAAGAAACAGCCAGGCTGTGCTGATTTCCTGCTAAACAAATTATTACCAGAACCAAAAGATCCAATCCAGTTGTGCAGTGCTGTGACCAGAGAACCATTGCAGACCTGATCCAGTCCTGTGCCGAGCTGTGACCAGAACCATCACAGACCAGTACAATCCGGTGTGACCAGAATCCCTGATGGTTCCGTTTTAAACATACCTAGTGAGTATCTATAGAATCGAACTGTGTCACTAGCATATGTACTGTCCATAGTAATCCCTGTCTTAAACCCATCCTCTCTTGTATTCAGAACGGGTAGTGTTAGGAGTATTTTTGAATTGTCAGAGGGTTTGATTTTCATTCGTTTTCTAAAACCATAAATCATTAGAATTGTGAATAAATAAATTGAATCCCAGAAAGAAAGTGAGTATCCAACATGTGAAGGGTCTGTGGCCAGGACTGTGGAGATTCATGTGCGAAATTCTCTTTTTCTATAGTCATAATCTAGTATAATAAATCCCATTTGTCTTTTAAAAGCGCATCCCTGTTTTCCCATTCTTGCGCCTATCTCAGAAAAATGACCTCCACTAAAACGTCCATAACTTCCTCAATTGTTATGCTAGAAACAAAATAAAATTTCAACTTCTGCTTATAGCAAACATCCACAGCTTTTCAAAGAACCAAAAATCCATATAGTTCACCCACGATCGTGTTTACCGTGCGCGGAAAAGTTTGCAGCAAATTTTCGTTTTGGCAAAATATTACACGTGTGAAACAGCTTTTGATTGCACCCGACCTCAATTTTGAGATTTCACATTGCTTATTAGTTTCAATTCATTGCTAGTGTTTGCCTGTAACTATCTAAAGCGGCTCCCATAAGAATTTAAACAATTTCAGCAATTTAAGACATATTTAGTGTTTTACCCAATCCATTCTCAAGATCACTTTAAACCATTTTGACAGCTTGCCAATCAATTCTGTTTTTCTCTTGTATTTACTGGGGGGGAAATTGGGATTAACATTTTGTTTGAATTCTGCATTCCTGAATACCGGCTCTCTCTCCTCCTATCTCTTTACATTGTCTGTTGGGGGTTTGAGGGGTGTGCAGGGGGAAATAGTAACCACATTGCTATTTGATTTGAACACACACACACAAAAGTATTATTTGTGTGCTGAATTATTTTGCTCACTATTACTCCTTGTGATTAAAGAGATTGCTTAGTGTTACATCACCCCATTGGTGATTATTGTATATCCATTAAACATAGTGTGATTATATTGTGAAAACATAAATAAATATTTGCACTTTGCAAACCAACCTGATTCTTGGTTCAGTGTGACCGGGGTGGGGGGGTGGTTCCAAGAGAGGGGTGTGATATGAGTGGTACATTGTTCAGAATAAAAGAACCTTTAGACACAAAATAAATAAGGATTTCAGTTGTGCATTACATGATAGGCGTTGAAGTGCCAGATTGAAATCACTTATAGACTGGGGGATCTTCACGAGATCTCTAAATTAGACATACCACTTGTGACAGTCTAACACAGTGTGCTAACCGACGGGGTACATAAACCCTGTTGGGCTACCACCACACTGTGCTACACTGTAAAAACACCCCCCCAATAGAAACACTCTAAGGTATTTGGCCTGTTTTGCAAAAATAAAATAACTCCTGTAAATCAGAAGGTAATTAATATTTCCGGAATGGCGACCCCAGTAGAAAATAATATGGCAAAAGAACACCTACTGCACAAATTATTTGTCAGGGGTGAATGGACAAAGCAGGATGAGAATGTCTGGCTGCAGGAAATCAAGCAACACGCCACTGCCACAGAATTAGATATATGGGAGGATCAGGGTCCATTACACGTGGCACTTACATGGCCCCAAAGGCAAAAGAAGAGCAATGTAAAATTGCCAAAATAGCAGCATACCTGTACCTCCATATTGGAGAAATGCAGGAAAAATATGCCGAAAACCTAGATCTGGCAAAAAGGCAAGTACAATCACTAGAAAAAACCCAAACTGAGCCAAGAATCAGAGATTGAAACCAGACAGTACCTGATAAAAGTAAAAGGATATGTGGATATCCTGCAGCAAGAGAAGGTAGAGCAGGATACCAAATTACTGGCACTGCAAAAAGAGTGTCAGGAAAGTTTGGACTCTCTACTACAGAGCCAACAGAAGTTGGAACAGCCATTAAATTATCATAGGGCCTGCGCAAAGCAGATAGTCACCCTGGAAAATCAGATTGATGAGATAAAAGAAGAAAATAATAAATTAATTCTCAAAGACATTGAAAGAGTGCCAGAAAGCTGGTGCATTCAAAAAACAGAGGGACAACCTGGCTGCACCGAGGGGTACTCTAATTGAGGAAAGGAACACCTTAGGCTAGGAAGTCAGTTATTTAAAAACCAAGATGGAAGAAAATCACCTGTCCCTTTAGAGACAGTTTTGAGCTCAAAAGGGACTACAAAAAACTGTTAGAGCACGACACGAGGGTGGAAGAGTTAAAGAATGAGCAGGCCAGTAAGGACAGGACTCAGGAGGTGACCAACCTGAAGCAAAAATTGGCCCAATACTCCAAAATTAGACAGGAAGCACAGAGAGACAATGAGGCTCTCTGTGAGAAAAATGACAGGCTCCATAGAAAGGTAGCTATGCAGGAACAACTAATAGAGACCAGTAAGGCCTTGATAGAAGAACAAAATGGTCAGATTCTTGCATGCAACAGGGAGTTGGGGCTGAGAGAGATGAGGTCAGATGGGAGAGGGAAACCCCTGAGCATAACCTCAGGAACCCTGGCACCAGGGACCTCAATCTTTTTCAATTCCATGGACTCTGCCACTCCCATGTCCACTGGCTCACATGAGCCAAGGACCATGGGGATGGTAGACTTCAACCCAAGGGGAAATATGGGGCCAATAGGTCAACACCTCCCAGAAATGGATAGGCGGGCATCTATGTATGGGTTCCCAAGTGCTATGGCCATTTTCTCTTATCGGGGAGACTCCAATGAGGGGAGAATCAGAGAGATGGATCCTCAGAAATATCACTTATCCAGAGATCAGACAGTAGCATTTTGTGGGGAATTCCATGACGGTAGGGCCACTAAGAAGATATTAAAAACCTCTTCCCAGCTAGAACAGTGAGGGGGGTACCCCGCCAATCCTGGGAGAAAGGAAGAGTCAGAAGATTCTTCTGAGTGCTACAGGACCCAAGAAACTAGGCCCCCACATTCTGCCAGCCATTCCCAAGCTCGGAGAATCCGGGAGAGCCTAGAAGACCAGACTGCCACCTCTGGTAGCTGTGCCTCTGAGTCAGATGATGAGTGGACCAGGGTGACCCGAAAGAAAAAAGCCAACAAAGTCAAGAGGGTCTTGCTCAAGGATCTCCTGAAACAAATAAAAGCCATTAGGAGCATCATTACGCCCTACCACAGGAATGCAAAATATTCAGTTTGGGAGCACCTTGAGCTATTTGAACAGATGATGGACACTTTCCATCTGAAGGACAGCCAAAGCTGTATTCAGTATGTGAAGTGGACTTTTTCTCCCGAGTACTCCAGCTTCTTTGAGGGCCTGGAGGATCAGAACCATTCCATCCTGAAACATTTTTCAATTCGCAGGAATCCTCAAGAGGCTCGCAAGGTAGCCTATAACTTACAATGTGGGGAAGACCAGGCCCCACAAGAATTTGTTCAAGAGTTGAAACGTGCCTTTGCGCAGACCACTAGAAGGGTGCGCACTGACAGTAAAGAATTTGTAAACACCTTCTTTCATGCTCTCCCTAAGTGTATTATGACCCAACTAGTGAGGGACTTTCACGAGAAAAGGTCACTAGAGAGGGTCATTGAACAAGCAACGCGCATCTATGAGGTACAGAAGCCGTTCGAAAATTTAAATAGCAGCAAAAGTCACAAAACAACCAACACCCCTGCTGCTGCTTAAGTGTCAGAGGTGAAGGTTGCCCCCATTTTAGATCTGGAGATGGGGGGGACTAAAAACCTTCCCGCACAGAATCCAAACAACCCCAAACCCAGAAGGCCCTCGGGCCAATCACAAACAGGGAGTCAGGGAGGCAGCCCCACAAATGGGACCTCTAACTCCCCTGACTACATCAGCCCACGCTACAAGGGAAATAGACCCATCCTGGGTTATGTGTGGACTCCTCCAACCCAAAGGGGGGGATCCAACCAGACACCTGGGAACCCAGGAAAACTTCCCTCCTCACTTTCCCCAGGAGGGCAGAAATCCCCCAAATACCAGACCAAATTTCTTTCCCAGGTACCCACATAATTTCAACCCACAAAACAACCCATCCTTCTTTCCCCACTTTCCTGAGCCCAGACAGCCTAAACCGGGAGAGGGGAGGCCAAGGGTGGAGGGGTACCCAAACTTCCCTAACCCGGGGTATTTTGTGAGGGATAGCTACCCTTCCCGGGATCAACCCAGGGGAGACATGAGGACCCCGTACCAGCCAGAGCGGGTGTCACAATTAGAGTGCCAGGTCCAGAACATGGCTCAGGATCTGGGTTGCATGCTGAGGGCTCAACAGAACCCCCAGATGAGCATGGCGGCTCAGAATGCCTCAAATCCAGCACCTGGTCTTCCAGAGCAATGATGGGGGAAGAACCCCGACAACCCACCGGTTCCCAGGGAGGAAGCACAAGGGGAAGGGGGGAGTAAAGCCTTAGAGGAATTTTCCTTCCCCTCTTGTGAAAAGCCCCTGGAAAACCAGGAACCGGAACCAAAATCTCCTGCCCCCGACAATCTGCAACCCAAGGAATAGAGGGGGGTAGGAGAAATAAAGAGCCCAAAAAGACCCTTTTTGAGGAGGAGGTACAAATCTTCCAGTTTGAAGGAGAGGGATCCTCAGAGGATTCTGGGAAAAGGATCTTCTCCTTGAGGGATGGGGGAAATCCTCCCAAAGAAAAATGGGTCCCAAAGGATCCAAATCAAGAATGGGTAGATTTGGGGACCAAGTTCAAACCGCCCATCATCAGTACCCAGAATGACCATCATGAAAATCCTCTGGTTCAAACCAATCCTGGTGACTGCCTCCAAAAAGGAGGGGAGACCAAGAATCAGAACAATGGGTAACCCAAAGCTTCCCCCATATCTAGCTGTCACCTTTTTCATGCAGATTCCCAAGAGCCCAAACCGAATCCTGCCCAAATCACCTCTCTATCAGTGTCCAAAGCAAAGAAACTAACCCACCAGTTGGGCAAAAATGTGCATTACCTCTGCCCCCTTGAGGAAAAGGAGGGAAGATTCTATGCTGTGGTCCAAATACTGGGGTAATGTACAATTTTGGCACTGGTGGACACTGGATCCCAAGCTACCCTTCTGTCAAAAAGGGCCTTTGATCAACTGAATTCGGGAAAGGGGGAGAAATACCAAATTCCTCTCACCCCTCTCCCTGGACAACTTCAGAACTTTGACGGGAAGGAAATTGCGGTCGATTGGACTGTGGATTTGGCCATTAAAATTGGGCGACACAAGGTGAAGCACCCGGTCATAGTTGTGACTCCAGAGGGCACACGTTGTTTACTAGGGAATGACATCCTGCATAGGTTGTCTGCCCTCATAGATTGTGTAAACAAGGTCCTCTGGACCCAGACCAACCAACCAATAAAATTGAAACAGAGTGTCAACCATGTTAGTTTAAACGGAAAACCATGACCTGACCAAATAGAATTTCACTTCCAGAATAATCAAATCCCAGACATGACAGTAATTGCAGTAGGACAACAAACTGGTGATGGGGAGTCCTCTCTATTTCTGAAAATCAACCTTCCTTCCAGTCTAAGATGGCATTCCACACTGGAAGGAAGCACTCTGAAATTCTTTACAAATTCACAATCAGAAAATCACATTTCTATAGTCCAGAAAGATGAGAAATCAGCTCAATTGTTGTCTGATATTCAGAATATTGGAGAGCAGTTGTTCATCCCTATTCAGTTAAATGAAGGTAAGGACTCTATTCTCACCCGAGTATGTGTGAACAACGGTAAGAGCTTCATTAGCGAGGCTATGTTCCGTAAACTCCCAAAAGATCCAGCCATTCCCACATTTAAAAGGTTAGACAAATGGGAAATGGACCTGGAAACACCCAATTCCAAACATCTACTGCTTTGCAGGTGTATGCTCAAAATTTCCATAGGCAACAAGAGCTTAGTCCATAATTGTTGGGTTGTGCGATACGTCCCTGCGCATTTTACTTAGGTGGTGACATTCTCAATCGCTTTGCCATTAGTTTGGACCTAATAAACTGCAAAGCTTGGTCCTGATTTGCGGGTAATCCCATGGACTTTGTTGACCCAGAGAAAGCATTTAGGTCAGCTCAACTGCTGCCTTATGCAGTTGAAATTCAGATTGGAGAGGAAGTCAACATCCCAGAACGGAGCCGACAATTCTCACTGGAAGTAAAAATTAAAAGAGGACAGAAACAGAAAAATCCTGATGCCTATGTCCATCTGAATGCTGATTTCCAACAGCAAGGTTTGGGGGTAAACTCAACACCATTAGTCAACATAGAACACGACACCATTCCAATAGAGGTGGATAACAGCAACCTAAATAGTATCACTCTGGCCGCAGGCACCATTATTGGAATGGCGGTTGATGACCGACATTTTTCCAAAGATTTAGTTAATGAACTGTTGGGACCAATCCCCAAGGACTGTTTTGACAGTGATAGCGACAATGACGCAACACCAGACACATTCTTCACCCGGCATGGGGGGAATTTCCTGGTGTACATTTCCTGCCCTTATGGTAAGGAAGATGTGACCTGTGACTTCAGGAGGGATGAGGTGATCTTTCAAGTCCGTGAGGACTACCTTCCCCACCTGAAGCCATCAGTCCAAATCAGCAATTTGACCAGGGACTTCTCCACCCAGCTGGAGGAGGCCGCTGAGATAGCAAAACGGATGTCTTTCCAGGCTTCAGGCAGATGGTTGAAGAGAGAGTCAACCTAGTTGATGCCTGTGAGACTCTGGTGCAAAAGCAAAAATGGAAACAATTTTTCTTAGATTTTCAAGATCTCTTTGCGGTGGACTCATATGATTGTGGTCGCACTGACATCCACACAACAACAATCCCCACGCATGACTCGTGTTTGTGAAGCAAGATCGCTTGCCTCTCGCATCAATGGAGTCCCTTACTGAAATAATTAAAACCTTGAGTCCCGTGGGATAATTTGTCCAGTCCACAGCACCTTCAATAATCCGGTGCTGGGGATTTTGAAATCTAACGGCCAGTGGACACTCTGTGCTGACCTAAGGGAGCTAAACAAACAAGTCCATTTCCCGATGGCCTCTTCCCTACATTGATCAAGGGCTGGCCCAGATCCAAGGGTCAAAGGTATTCACTGCCATTGACCTGACCAATGGGTACTGGACTGTACCTGTCAGTAGAGAGGACCAATACAAGCTGGCTTTCACCTTCGGGGGGCAACAGTACACATGGACCCGGATTCACTTTGGATACATTAACTCCGTGAATGAATTTAACATTTTTCTACAGAATGCCATGCCCGACCTGGGTGAAAGGGGTAACCTGGCCTATGTAGATGATGTTCTAGTCAAAAGCTCAACTATGGAGGAACACATAGCGGAGATCCTTTATGTCCTGACACAGTTGAGGGCTGCCGGAGCACAAGTCTCCTTTCAAAAGGCACAGTGGTGCAGAACCCATGTCAATTTCTTGGGGCATGAGATAACTCCTCAGGGTCTCTGTCCCCAGGAAAAGAAGGTGGAAGCACTCCAGAAACTAAAAGACCCTACAACTCTGTGGGAACTAAGGAGCCTCCTTGGACTAACTAATGTCAGCAAAGAGTTCATTGAGGATTATGCAGAGATCACAAGACCCCTGATCAATCTTTTGAAGGGGGGGTGTCAAGTGGGAGTGGGGTCCAGAACAAGCCGGGGCAGTAAGACAACTCAAAAGAAGCCTCTCACAAGCACCTTGCCTAATTTACCCTGTCAAAAACAAGGAGTTCTTCTTGGAGACAGGGTTCTCAAATACATGCTTGAGTGCAGTATTATATCAAAAGCATGACAAGGTCAATAAAGTAATCTCCCATGTGAGTAAAACTTTATCCTCTGTGGAGGAAAAATTCAACAATTGTGAGAAGGCAATCCTGGCAACGGTGTGGGCATTGGAGAATTACTGCCTGTTTATCCAGGGGGAAAACATCATAGTGGAGACTCTACACCAGCCTCTGCAATATCTCCAAAGTGACAGAATCTGAGCCGGAAATGTGAGTAATTCCTGAATTACTTCCTGGATTCTGTCAATGCAAGGCTTTCCTGTGGAGGTCAGATATGGCCAAAACAAGAAGAGTCCTCTTGCGCAAGGTCTGGCTGACTTGCATGATTGTGCCAGAGAAAACTGTCTCGAGGATGAAAGTCTTAAAATCAAGGACAACATGGAGGCATACCTTAATTCCCCACACAAAGTCTATGAAGAAGACCAGTGTGAGGGAATGCCCACTGTCTATGTGGATGCGTGCTCCTACCATGTTGACAACAACGGGGAAAAAGAACTTTGGCTGGCATAGGGAATGCATGGGTGAATGATGCCCCAGAACCCTCCTCTGGGTACAAAATCGGTCCCTGAAGTAGTCAAGTGGCAGAGTTGATGGCTGTGCATTAAGCCATCCTCACTGCTGTCTAACACCAACTCCACGAACTGGTCATAATCACTGACTCAGATTATGTACGGAACGGGTTCGTGGAGCGCCTGGTTAACTGGAAAACCAGAGGCATGCTATGTGCTAATAACAAACCATTGAAACATGGGAAACTGATCCAAAACATTGATGATCTGGTCACCTCGAATGGGATCACCATCTACTAGAAAAAGATCAAGGGTCATTCTAAAGTAGCGGGACCAGACAAAACTGGAAATGACCTAGTGATCGGCTGGCCAAAACTGGAGCCATCCAAGGGGATCTACTTGAGATCGAGTCCCTGTTCGGGTAAATCCGGGTCACTGCTATCACTAGGTCCCAGACAAATGCTCACAAAAAACTCTCAACTTCACAATGATGTAAGGAGACCCCAGATGCTGATTTGATTACGGCTCAAAAAGGGGATCCAATAATTGGTAAGTTTTATCAACACATTGAGGACCTTGAGAACTTTTCCCTGACGGATTCCGATTACATAGGGAAGGAGGACCTCAGAGTGTTGATGAAATGTCCAAAAATTTTCTGCATCCAAGATGGTTTGTTGGTGAGGAGATCCATAGCTGGCCATGACCAGTGGATGGTCCCTACCTCATTCCGAAGCCTGATGCTAAGTCACACCCATGATGCGGTCACAGCTGGTCATCGGGGTTTTCATACGACACTAGAAATCTTGCGAGAGGTTGCATACTGGGCATACATGGGACAGGACCTGAACCAATACTTGAAGGGGTGTCTGTGTGTGCACAATTTCAGCCAACATCACTCACACACCATGCTCCTCTCCAAAGATGGGGATGACACTGCCTTGGTCAGATTTACAAGTCGATTTTATCGGGCCCGTGATTCGCTCCTCTAGGGGGAACAAGTACATGTTGACTGTAACATGCTAGTTCACTAAATGGGTGGAATGTCTCCCGGCCCCAAATTGCAAGGCAGAAACAGCAGCTACCCTGATGATCAACCACATCTTCTGGTGTTTTGGACTACCCCAAAGGATTGAGTCAGACCGAGGTAGCCACTTCACAAGCAAAGTGATGACAAAGATGTGGGAGATAATTGGGGTCAAAAGGAAACTACACATTGCCTACCGGTCATCCTCTAGTGGTTGAGTTGAGAGATACAACAAGACAATTGTGAGCATATTAAAACAGTTTGTGGTAGATTCTGGGACAAGTTGGGACATTCGACTACCTCTTGTCCTGATGGCCATCAGATCTACCCCTTCTTCTGCAACGAAAATGTCACAGTTTGAGCTGTTGATTGGACCAAGGATGGTGCTTCCCCAGCATCTGCTCTACAGAACCCAAGAGCAGACTTTGATAAATGTCTCCACAACTCATGAGTATGTTTAGAATTTGAGAAAACACCTTCAACATGCTTTTGCCTATGCTCAGCGGAATCTAGAAAGATCTGCAGACAGTATGAAGACCCACTGTGACATTAAGACAACTAGAAAAGAATACAAAGAAGTAGACCGGGACTACTTGTACAATTTCCAAAGGAACCAGGCCAAACAGCGCAATTGAAATTGTAGACAGAATCCCACGAGTCGCCTACACAATCTGTATCCACAAAGACAGTTTGGCAGAAGGGGAAGATAAGTGTGTCCACATCAACCAGCTGAAGTGTTGCCATACTAGGCATACTCTGCGGCAATTAGAAGAGTCATCTGGAAACCCAGAGGGGGATATTCCGGATCCCTAGAAAATTCCAACTGTAATACCATTCCACCTCATCAGTAGTAATTACAGGCGGGAAAGATTGTCAATTGTATGTCAAATGTATGCATCTACCCCACTACATGAACAGTGGTGGGGAAATGTCCATAACCATGCTCTGTTCTGTCATCATATACTGGAACCAAGGATTCTAAGCACCAAGGAGGACCACTCAGGGACAGGGAGGAAAGACCCAAGGGGCCCGGAGTATCGCTCCATACTCCCACCTGGAACGGGCGAGGAGAACCTATCGATCCAGCACTGATGGGAGAAGCAGACACATTTTTCCACTTGGACCAAAAAGAAAGAATGACATCCCAATCTCCCGACTTCCCCTTGATGGGCGGTCAAATTCAAGTAGTGAGGGGGGGCTTTGTAGGATGTATTAACCCATGTATGTTCTGCCCTGCGGCATCACTGTGTTCTGGTGGTGCCAGAATTATCAAAATGGCCACAAAACCCTTGTGCGTGCCAAAACCTATGGAATTCACGCTTTGTGACACAAAATGATGGCTGCCAAATCCACCATGCAAGTTGTCAGTGGTGGAACCAAGAGCGCACTCCTGAAACATGTCACTGGGCTGCCCAACAAGAAACAATGGAGCAACCTGCATGAAAAGCAGTACTTTGCTGAAAGAAATCCAGAATCTTGTTTTTAAATCTTTTTCTTGGTTGCTGAAACTGCAGAATGTCGGTACAAAATACCATCAAACATCCAATATTCTTGCTGGGTGCTACAATTCATTTAATTCAAGAAATCGGTATGAACAGATAATGTCCTGAAAAGTTGAACTTGTCATCAAAACATTCACAGCAAAAATGTGCCTGCCTGTGAAATCTGTCAAAATCTGAGCGCAGAACCCATGGCCGCCTGTAGGACAGCTGTCAGTAGATTGCATGATAGAATTTAAACTTGTTCAACTGAAATCTAATGTCTGAAAACTAAGTGACCTCTTATTGAGAGTAACCTAGGTTGTAACTGTTAAATCTCATGGTTTAGAAGCTGGATTACATGATCTAGCTGCTTGTTTTGAAATTCCAAGTTTGTTTTAAACCAAGAAAAAAATGTAAGAGAATGACATTGAATTTAAGACTGCCTAAAAGCAATCAAACCAGTTCAGCAGCTTCCGCCACGGAGGAAAGGCATCTCCCTTCTGCTTCACTCCACCAGGAAATCACTCCTCTGTGAAAATTAAATTAGGGGAGGAGAATTTGGGGCTGCAGGGGAAGGGGACAATGGACTTCCTCCAGATCAAGGAAATGCTAATTATGAAGGGTCGTAAATGGCATCTCCTAGAAGGAACTGGGAGGAGTTTGCTTCGGAGCTGCCAGGAGAAGAAGAAGGCGGAGACAAACCACCATTTGCTGCTTAACAAAGGCCAAAAGCACATTTTTAAAAAGACTGATAAATTACTGTTTTTGTGAAAATTATAGATATAACAGCATTGTTAATGTGTTTTCTGGATGCACGTTTTGAGAGACGCCAGAACTCTGTGAGATGTTCTGGGAAGTAGTAGCGGAAAATATGGTTTTACCCCAAATGTATTTATGCCAAAAGAACAAAACTTCATACTCTTATGCCTATATTCAATGTGCATATTTTTACACATTTTCTGATAAACTGGATATTGTGTTGCGGACAAAAAGGGCAAAATTCTGTCAAAGGCAGACACAAGATCCTACAGCGACGAGGTTTGGAGGAGCATCTGCTACACAAAATATGTAATCTATATATGTTGTTGTTATAAAGATTGCACACATGTAAATATGTATTGTACCAAAAGTAGATTTTATGTTCAAATGGACAAAGGGATGATTCTCTGAATCATAAACCCACATCATCATGGTGACAACCCTTTGTCTCCTCCAAACAAGGTAGAGAAGAGACCCTAGCCAATCGTCTGCCTAAGGGGGCATGCTTAGGATAAACCAGCCCACACCCCCTTATCATAAGCATAAATAGAGACAGCTGGGGACTTAGAAACGGACACAGATTCATCCTCTAACCGATTGCTGGGGGAGCACCCTGCAAGAGAAGCATCCATATTCCTTGCTCCAGACTCCAGAAACTTGGCAAGCAACTAGGCCTTGAATTTCCAGAACCAGAAAGAATCCCGCAAATGGGGGAACAAAAGAAACAGCCCAGCTGTGCTGTAACTGCATTCCTGCTAAAAGAATTATTACCAGAACCAAAAGATCCAATCCAATTGTGCTATGCCTTGACCAGAGAATCATTGCAGACCCGATCCAGCCCTGTGCCAAGCTGTGACCAGAACCATTGCAGACCAGTACAATCCGGTGCGCCCAGCAGTCTGTCCCAGGACCAGAATCCCTGACGGTTCTGTTTGAAACATATCTAGTGAGTATCTATAGAATAGAACTGTGTCAATAGCATATGTACTGTCCATAGTCAGCCCTGTCTTAAACCCATACTCTCTTGTATTCAGAGCCGGTAGTGTAAGGAGTATTTTTGAATTGTCAGAGGGTTTTCTTGCGCTAAGTTTCTCTCATTTGTTTTCTAAAACCATAAATCATTAGTATTGTGAATAAATAAATTGAATCCCAGAAAGAAAGTGAGTATCCACCACGTGAAGGGTCTTTGGCCAGGACTGTGGAGATTCATGTGTGGCATTCTCTTTTTCTATAGTCATAATCTAGTATAAGAAATCCCATTTGTCTTTTAAAAGCGCATCCCTGTTTTCCCTTTCTTGCGCCTATCTCAGAAAAACAACCTCCACTGAAACGTCCATAACATCCTCAATTGTTATGCTAGAAACAAAACTTCTGCTTGTAGCTAACATCCACAGCTTTCCATATAGTACTTACGCGATTACCACTCACAGAAAAGTTTGCCACAAATTTTTGTTTTGGCAAAATATTAAACATGTGAAACAGCTTTTGATTGCACCCGACCTCAATCTTAAGATTTCACATTGCTGTTTAGTATCAAATAATTGCCTGTAACTGTCTAAAGCAGCTCCCATAAGAATTTAAACAATTTCAGCATTTTAAGCCATATTTTGTTTGAATTCTGTATTCCTGAATACCTGCTCTCTCTCCTCCTGTCTCTTTACATTGCCTGTTGGGGGGTTGAGGGGTGTGCAGGGGGAAATAGTAACCGCATTGCTATTTGATTTGAACACACAAACAAAAGTATTATTTCTGTGCTGAATTGTTTTGCTCACTATTACACCTTGTGATTAAAGAGATTGCTTAGTGTTACATCACTCCATTAATGATTATTGTATATCCATTAAACATAGTGTGATTATATTGTGAAAACATAAATAAATATTTTAACTTTGCAAACCAGCCTGGTTCCTGGTTCAGTGTGAACGAGGGGGTTCCAATAGAGGGGCGTGATATGAGTGGTATATCGTTCAGAATAAAAGAACCTTTAGACACAAAATAAATAAGGATTTCAATTGTGCATTACACGCTAGGCGTTGACTTAGGTGAAGTGCCGGTTTGAAATCACTTATAGGGTGCAGTGGATGGTTGCATGCTTGTACTGGGGGCCAAGTGGGATTTGGGTTGGCATTGGGGCCATCGGTCTGTTTTGTTAGGACATGTTATTTGGTGAGCCATGAGTCGGGGCCTGCTGGCAGATGCCCGTCAATGGGGGGCAAGGGGGGGAAATGAGTCGGTGCTCCCGATTGCATGGTGACATGTGGCCTGCCTTTGGGGCATGGTATGGGGTGATGGGCTGACTGCGGGGCATGGTATGGGGTGAGTGGCTGCCTGCGGGGCATGGTATGGGGTGATGGGCTGCCTTGAGGCATGGTATGGGGTGATGGGTTGCCTGCGGGGCATGGTCTGGGTTGATGGGCTGCCTGCGGAGCATGGTCTGGGGTGATGAGCTACCTGTGGGGCATGGTATGGGGTGATGGGCTGCCCACGGGGCATGGTCTGGGCTGATTGGCTGCCTGCGGGCATGGGGAGGTGGGGCACACCCGGGTGGGCACACACTGCCAAATCGCGTGTAAAAGTTCCTGCTCACCTCCAGAATACACGTACCCCTCTCACGCTAGCGAAAACATGTGTAAAAGTCCATGCGCACCCCCGGAATACTCGTACCCAGCTCGTGCTAGCGAAAAAGCATATGAAAGTCCATGCGCACCCCCAGAATATGTGCAGGCAGCCCATACCCCCCTCCCCATGGCCCGCATGCAGCCCATCACCCATGGGCATGGTCCACAGGCAGCCTATCACCCCAGTCCATGGCCAGCAGGCAGGCCACACCACAAGGTGAACTTTTACCATCAATGTTACCTGATGCAGCGGGTACGCGTGCTCCGGGGGTGCGTGTGTACTTTTACATGCGTTTTCGCTAGCGCAAGCGGGGTATGTGTATTCCAGGGGTGCATGGGGAGTTTTACACGTCTTTTTGCTAGCGCGAGTGTGGTACGTGTACTTCGGGGTGGTGCAGTGAGTTTTACTGTGTTTTTGCTGGTGCTAGCGGGGTACGTGTATTTCGGGGGTGAGCGTGGACCTTTACATGCATTTTCGCTAGCGCGATTGGGGTACATGTATTGTGGGGGTACGCGTGGACTTTTACACGCATTTTCGCTGTTAATATAGATTGCATTGCCGTGCATAGCCATCTGACTAAATTATTAGTGACTCCAACCGCTATCAAAATATGTCAAAAATGTCGAAAAAATGATACCTACCATTTTTTTTTTTCAAATGTCTTATTTTTTAATTTACATGTTAATTTACATACGTTTTCGCTAGCGCAAGCGGGGTCTGTGTATTCCAGGGGTGCATGGGGAGTTTTACACGTCTTTTTGCTAGCGCGAGTGTGGTACGTGTACTTCGGGGTGGTGCAGTGAGTTTTACACGTGTTTTTGCTGGTGCTAGCGGGGTACGTGTATTTCGGGGGTGAGCGTGGACCTTTACATGCGTTTTTGCTAGCGCGATTGGGGTACATGTATTCCGGGGGTACGCGTGGACTTTTACACGCATTTTCGCTGTTAATATAGATTGCATTGCCGTGCATACCCATCTGACTAAATTATTAGTGACTCCAACCGCTATCAAAATATGTCAAAAATGTCGAAAAAATGATACCTAAGATTTTTTTTTTCAAATGTCTTATTTTTTAATTTACATGTTTTTTTTGTTTTGTGGGTAAACAAAAAGGGCAAAAAAAGAGGGGGTTTTGGGTCATTACCCAATGGACTAGCCTGCATTTCTCCAACACCCAATGCCTAACCCACTCGTAATCACCATACCCTTTACCCACTCTTAACCAACTCATTCACCTCCCGAGAAGTTTACTTCAATAAAACATGCCACCCTCTCCCCTTTGGTCCCACAATATTCCACCCACGCCATTTCTACCGGCGCTCTCCATGGGTAGTAAAACTCCTAGTCACACCCTGACCCGCCCGTGTAGTATGCTCACCCACACCACCACTCCCCCTAAACCACATATCATTACACAAACTAACACGCGCCCCATGCCTTTCTACAAGACAAACAAGAGATTAGGCTGCCGCTCTGCCCGCTTCGCATCCCACACCAAGACCCTCCCTGCAATGCACTCCCAACACCCACCGCCACCAACCGACACCCGCGCTCCAACCTTAACAAGCAAAATCAGCACCCTTGATAGTATACATGCTAACTCTAAACAAAGGGGCAACCAGAAAATACAGTTCCAGTGTGCACTCATTAATGCCCTACCAGAACATGGGACGGAGATCCATGATCTTATTCAGGACTTAGACCTAGACATACTAGCTATCACAGAGACCTGGCTACATGAAGACTCCGGACCAGCCATCTGCCAAACTTTACCACCAGGGTACACCATCCTACGCCAAGAAGAACCTCTAGTAAAGGAGGAGGGGTTGCTCTAATCCTCAAGGAAACCCTCAACACTAGGCAGCTAAAGACTAATGAAGCTGATAACTTTGACGCGCTATCTGCTAAAATATCTCCCTCACCTAATGACACCATTACAATACATATTGTCTACCGCCCACCAGGCTCAACACTAGACTTCCACTCCAACATCATCCACATCCTAGGAGACAACATTAAAGCTAACTGAAGAGTCATACTCTTAGGTGACTTAAACCTAGGCTTCAAAGACCCAAAAGACAAAAAAAGCAAAGCCTTTGCAAAAGCTCTTCTAGACTTAGGTTTCACCCAATAAGTGAACAAACCTACCCACACCAAAGGTCGTATCCTAGACTGGATCGCCGACCATAACTGTGCTTCTGACATCAGCTCTAACACCCCTTCCCCCTGGACAGACCACCACCTACTACACTTCTTCATAGCATTAAAAACAGGAGGTAACCCGTATCCACCCGCAACGGACACCATGGCCAGATCAAAAAAACTGCTCACTGTAGACAGGTTACTCCCACTCTTGGAAACGTCAGCACTTGCCCACCCTACTTCTAACGATCCAACAACACTAGTTCAGATCTACAACATCACTCTTAAAGAGATGGTGGAGGCCATAGCCCCATTGGAAAAGAAAAAAGCCAAAAAAATACTCCATGTTAACTCCTGGTTCACTCAAGAACTCAAGGATGCACGGACCGCCAAAAGAGCAGCACTAACGTCCTGGGAAACAAATACCACCTCTCTCACAAGAGAAACATACCTCACCGTCGTCAAACAATACAAAAAAGCCATCTCCACAGCGAAAGCGGCCACATACAACGCCAGAATAGAGAAAGCCAACTCACAATCCAAAGAGCTATTCGCCATATACAATGAGCTTACAACCCCCCCCCGACCTCGGCACAATCTACCGAAAAAAATGAAACCTGGTGTAACAATATCCAACACGCCATGTTAAACAAAATCAAAACATTTAAAAACAAAATCAAAACCCATTTCAACAAACTGCCTAAAACTAGTTCACCACCACCTAAGCCCCCCACCAACACGCCAGAGGGAAACGCTAATCACAGAAAAACTCCACCCAAACCCTTCAGATTTAGGCAAGTAACTATCCCCGAAGTCCTTCATATCATGAAACACACTAAACCATCGATATGCAAAGGTGACATCTGCCCAGCTGACTTAATCAAAAACTGAACCACAGCTCTTGCCCCTTTGTCACCACCTTCATCAATGCCTCCTTCACCAACAGCACTGTCCCACCCACCTTTAAGGAAGCCTGGGTTCGACCCTTAGTAAAAAAAACTACCCTCGATCCTGACTCCCCAAACAACTATCGGCCTATTACCACTGTGCCATTCCTGTTGAAAATTCTAGATAAGGCTGCACACTTACAAATTCAGTCCTACCTAGAAACGCACAACATCCTAGGAAAAAGGCAATCAGGGTTCTGCCCCCACCATGGCACAGAGTCAGCTCTACTTGACCTCAAAAACCAACTACTTGAGGCTATGCAGATCCTCTGTAGACATCTGACTAAAACAGCCCACTTCTGCCAAGAAGCAACCGCCTGGATCACCTCCTTCTTGGACGGTAGAGCAATGAGAGTATTCTCTGACCAAGCATCTGCCACCCCCTCACCCATCGAGCGTGGAGTCCCACAAGGCTCATGTACCTCCCCTACACTCTACAATCTCTTCACCCTCCCCCTCTTCAGTGACCTAGAAAAATTTGGCATAGCCTTTACAAACTATGCCGATGACACACAAATTCTAGTCCCACGAACAGGCAACTACAAGCAAGACCTCAACACCCTCTAAGACATATATGCCCGCATCCAGGCGTGGATGGCGGCCAATGGCCTATGCCTAAATGTGGGAAAAAAACTAAATACTGTTGGTAGGCCCCAAAGAAGCCCTAAAAAGACTAGACAACTCATACAACTCATTCATCATCGAAGACACAGTTATCACCACTTCACCGGCAGTAAAAACCTTAGGCGTCTACCTGGATTCCACTCTTTCCATGAATAGGAAAGTCAGCGCTATCTCATCCTCAGCAGCGCTCACATCAAAAATCATTAATGCAGTGAAACCTTAACTATCACCAAAGAACTGCCAAAACATTGCTAGAGCCACAATTGGAGCAAAACTGGACTACTGCAACATTCTACTTCTTGGCACCTCCGCAAACAACATCAATAGACTGCAAATTGCACAAAACAATGCCCTTAGAGCAGCCCTCAGCATCCCTAAGAGAGAACATATCTCCCAGGCAAGGAAAGATGCCCACTGTCACCCATTCAAAGAATGCATAACCTTCAAAGCCCTCACAATCACACACAGATGCCTTGCCCAGACAGCCTATCTAATAGAGAGAATACACCAAGCGCCAACCCACAGACCTAGACGCAACAAATACACACACCAACTTACAATCCCAACATTCAACAGAGCCAAAGCCGGTGGATCCAGCTTTGAAGTCCTAGCCCCTAAAGCCTGGAACTCCCTCCTGCCCAGTCTAAGAAAAGAAGAATCCCTCCTCACATTCAGAAAAGCACTAAAAACAAAACTGTTCAACTAAACTGTGTACTATTCTGTACTGCCTCCTACATTGTTCCACTGTAACCACGGAACACCCTTGATATTGTAATAATACACATGTTTTTTTGCTTGTAAACAATGTTAATAACATGCACAAAGCTGAATATTCTGTAAGAGCGCCACAATGCCTCTGGGCCGCTGGGCGCGTAATAAATCCAAATAAATAAATAAATAAATCATTTGTACATGGTTGTCTACTTCTCTTTATAAAAAAACTCCCAAGTTGTAGTCCTCGTTCATGCCCCTGGGGGATAAGCTGTTCATCTTTCCCACCCAGTACACTTCTCTCTGATTCTACCATTTTGTGTGATTTACACCTCTGGGGGCTCTCTTTACTACTTCTGAGATAATTACTTTCAGTTGTGACATGTTGTGTTTCTTTTCATCAAAATGACGGGCCACAGGTGATCTAATGTTCTTCGTCCTGATGTTGCTCTTGTGTTCATGCCACCTTTCTTTCGCTTTCCTGTTTGTCTGTCCCACATAGAATATGCCACAGGGGCAACTTAGTCCATACATGACTGATTGTGTATCATATGTGGCATAATCCCTCAAGCTGATTTTGGTTCCATTATATGGATGTCTTACGTGAGTGCCTTTCATTATATTATTGCAGTGCCCACAATTGAGGCATGCAAATGTGCCTGTCTTTCTTGTTCTTAGTATTGTTTGTTTCTCCTTTGGAGTTCTTTCAGCCTTAATTAGTTGATCCTTGAAGTTACGGCCCCTCTTTATTTGCTATTATTGGCGGATTTGGGAACAATTTGTTCAATTGAGGATTGATTCTGTGGTGGCATTGTCCTGAGTAAATCAGTGCATATATAAAAGGTGCCACTTCTGGCTTGTCCTTAGGAGTTAATAACTCATTTCTTATCAATCTCTGGCCTTTTCAATGATGTTGGCCGTATAACCTCTTCTTCTGTATTTCTCAGTCATGGTTAGGTTTTCCTCCTCGAGTGTTGCTGGTGATGATATGATGCACTTTAAGCGTAGAAATTGACTGTAAGGTAGATTATTACGTAAGTTTTTCTGGATGATGGCTCAAATAATGTAAAGAGTTGTTGACATCAGTCTTCTTGTGGTATATATTTGTTAATTTTACCTAGTGGTCGAATCTCAAGTTCTACATCCAAGAAATGGAGTTTGGGTGCGCCCACTTCCATAGAAAACTGATGTCAACAACTTTTTACATTATTTGAGCCATCACCCAGAATATTTACGTAATAATCTACCTTATAGTCAATTTCTACGATTCCTGAAGCTGTTATAGTTCCTTTCAAGCCTTAGTTTGATTGGGAGTCTGTTCCAGTTTTGGGCTTCTCTCACCGGAAACGCTCTTGCCAGGCCATTTGACTGTTTAAAGGTCCGCACTTGATCTGCCCCAGAGCCTCTGATCTTAGGGAATTTGAAGTATATATTGGGTGATCCTTTCTTTGAGATAAACTGGGGCGTGTCCAAACAAACATCTGTGTGCTAAAGCAATACTTTTGAAGATGCTTTTGGTGATATGCTCTCTCCTTGTTCTTCTCTTAATTATTCTCAAGGCATGTTTAGAATAATCTGAATTGTCAGAACGATTTAATAAGCAACACAAATAAAGGGCAGCACCCTATATGAACAGGACTCTCAAGATTGGAGAATAGATTGTCAATGTATTGACAGAAGTGTTTCCAGTTGTTCCACATAGCTATGAGCAGCCCAGACAGTCTTGTGTTTCTTTGAGCCCTAGGTAGGGCTGCCTGCCTTTATCATGGACAACGTACAAGTGCCAGAATGCAAACTGAAGGCCAGAACTGGATGAACTATGGGACAACGTGCCATCTCTGCTACATGTTCCTTCTAGTGAATATTATTTCAGTATGCAAGCATTTTCCAGAAGAGTGACTCAAAACCAACAAACAGAGCCTGCATGTGGTGACCTTCACATCCTCGTTCTTGTTGTATCCCAACAAAATTATAACATGTTGGGGCAATAATGTACCTGTACACACGAGACTGCACACGAGACTGCACTTGGCCTTTGATGGCTCACAGAGGACTGTATTTGATATATCAGGTTATATCTAGCATAAGGGGGCAGTACTTGCCCATAGATGGCTGCATATAGCATATAACAAAAGTACCTGAGACTTTGAGGCCGAACGTTGTATATGAAGGAAGTACAGATGCATGTAAGGGTGACTCTAGCATGTAAAGGCTGTGCCTGAAATATGAGGCAACCCCTGATATTAGTTGGACCTGCCTGGCCATAAGAGGTTGTGTAAAGGCTGCACTTCGCATATAGAGTTAGTACATGGTTGTGAATGACTGTCTCTATGAAATAATGGCAATACCTGTCACAGGTTAAACAAGGCTGACTCCATCATATGATGCCTGTGCCTGTCACATGAGGGTGTACCTGAAAGATGCTGGACTTAATTGTACTTATGTGGCTGTACACAACATTTCATGGTGGAACATGGCCGTATGGATGCACATTTCTGCATCATATGATGATAATAACTGGTATGTGTTGAGTGAGTATTTCATTGTTCTATTTCTCTCGTTCTGAGCGGAGACGCTACACGCCGTCACCTAGGGAGACAGACTCCTCCTTCAGTCAGCGTTCGTAATGAGAGACGCCACGCTGAAGCGCTACACCATTTTTTCCAATCCAAATTTGGCCACACTCGATACTATCTTGCCAATCTTGCACTGATGTGTGGGTGCCATTCATTGGGTTTTTCCAAATCTATTTTCAAGTTTGACCAGATCATTCATCGCTGGAGGTTTTCAATTACTTCAACCGTGGGCCAGTTTTATGCCAGCAAGCCATTCATACCAAGATGGATGCCACATCTTACTGTAACACTGGATAAGTTTTAGATAGAAACCCCGGGACCCGAACAATCTATATTTACATCCTGAACAAGGCCTGCATAACAAAGCTGCATTCCACAGCCCTTATTATTGGCCGAAACACCTTGTGTCGACAATCACTTTTTATGTTCATCAAAGCAATGTTCAGTTGATTTCTATATGTTCATTTGATTTGCTCTTTTGTCATCTGTTGTATCTGCTTTACTTATTTTCCTCACATATTTTATCAGATTTTGTTAGTTCCATTTGAATCCCGTTCATTAACCCGGATTATACCTACCTGTATTGTGTGTGTTTATTTTTCTCTTGGTTTTCTATCCCAATACTGTGTTATCACATATTTTTGATATACTAATTAAAATGTATTAAGTCAAGACATGAACAGGTTTTGACTTCTACCAGATTTTCAAGAGAAAAGAAGAAAAATAGAAAAATCGGTTATGTTTTGGTGTGACCTCTCACCCTGAAAATTTGGTACCATATTAAGAAACACCACTAGACATACAAAACTGATGCTAAAACTATATTTTCACCCTTTGTACAGTTGGGTTTCTATTCTTTATCCTTCCGGAATTGGGAGTGGCTTCCACTCTGGATCCTTTAATACTGGCTATCTAGAGATTACTATAGACATTATAAGACATGTTTAATGGTGTTCCAGGAATGTATTGAATTGAGTATTGTACTCACCATTGTAAAGCAAGATATTTACCATGGCATAGATTTTGGTGTTGTGATATTGATGAATTGATCCACATATCTTATTGATGGATTGTTAATTACTTTGTAGAACTGTGCATTTTCACCTGATGAAGGGATTGTAATGTGGAAACACGTTGTGCTGATACCAACGAACATAAAGATACATCTATTAATCAAACTGCATTGTTATTGAATTGAATTATTGGAATCACTTCAATGTAATTACCATATGATATGTTGTTCAAGATACTATATACCTTTCATCGAATATCTGGCTGATGTTTTCCACAATAAGCTGTGCAGGGGACGGGAGTACATGATACTCTGGATACTTTTTTTGTTACTTGTTTCTCCAACCTCTGTTCAAGGTTGCGTTACCTCCTCTGCTCCCAAAATAATCCTAACATTCACGACTATTTGACCCAATTTTTCCAAATGAAAGGTGTGCACACACACTGCTTCGTATTTACGTAAGCCTGGCCAAAGCTGCCTGAATGCCCACTTTGTGGCAAAGAGGTTTATGGTCTTTCTGCTGTTTTTTGTTGTTTTTTTGTCCAATAGCAGAAGCAGCATGGGGGCGCGGGGAAGAGCCTCCCAGGTACAGCCCAGGTTTGCCCTGGTGAGGCCTCGTAGGTCCTTCTTGGCTTGGCTGGGCAGCATATGGCTGTAGTATCCCAGCTCGATGAGCAGCAGCGTAGAACCCCAGGAAAAATGTTCCTGCCAGGCCACCAATGACAGGAGCAGCCTAGCACGTTCAGCACGTGGCCCCACAAAGTCTTTTCAACTTGACCATGTAGCTGGAGAGTCCTGGGGATTCAGCAGTGACATGCCTAGGAAGCGGCGGTACCAGCAGCACACACACAAATGTCCCCTTCCTGAACGCTGCGTGAAACAACTGAGGGGGGAGGCAGTGCTTGGTTGATGCTTCTCCTCCACTCAGGGAGCACCCAAGACTGTTGCCAGGGCCGCGGAAGTGATCTTTGGTCATGCGTTCCTCCTGGCAATGGGGCACTCATAGAGAGAACCTGGGCCGCAGCAGTGACTTTAATGGGCGGCAAACCTCCTGCCAATGGATCACCACACTAAAAATGTCCGGGCTGCTGTGGTGAAGCTCAGGGTGCAGTGCCTCTGCTAGACACGGGACACCATGCTGAAGAAAAGCAGGAACTGATAGATTGCATGTGCGCTGAAACAAGCACCGGCTCAGCCCCTCATGAGTGAGGTTCGGGCCCCTTTCCAGCTGACATAATGGCAGTCTACTCTCGCCTTTACAGATAGTATATTTTTCGTTTTTCAAGGGACAACCTCTCGGCACATGCTCATGGGGACACTTCCAACAAAGGTGCAGCCCTGGGAGGCACTCCCTACATTTTAATATTTAAAAAACATGTGCCTTACAATCTCCCATAAAGGGTCGGGGAGTACACGTGCACTTAGCTTATGATAGGTCTATTGGAGGTGGGCCTGGCATATCATGACTTAAGCCATGGCACACCAGGACAGACAACGTTAATAACAAAAGAAACAAAAGAAAGGTGCTGTCTTCTTGAATATCCATGTTTACATTAATGTTTCCAATGTCATCAGATGCGTGATGCCACTTCCATGGCTCCAGGCATTTTGTTGAATCAATGTCACTGATGAATGTTGACATGTTATATTTTGGCATCTATTTGCACAGGGTAGTTCACTCTCTGTGTAGAGGGTAGGTGTATTGTGGATATGGGGTTAGAGTAGCATAAAGTGACACACAAAAGGCTGAGATAATTCTAAAGCTGAATGGATTCCTAGAATTCACCTCACTTTGGGCCTCATTTCAAGTCTGCCTGTTGGCAAATACCAGCAAACGCACCTACTGTTTCTGCCGCCTGCAATACCGGTGCCAAGAAAAATTGTTGTTTTATGCCAGTGGTTACCCCCCTCTGGCATACTTGTACTCTGCTGGTTCAGTTAAGTGCCAGTGGGCCTCATTACGAGTTTGATGGTAGCCGTGCCTGTAACACAGGCGCGGCTGCCGCCAAACCCGTGATTATTCCGGCACCCCGCAATGGTGACGAACGTTGGTATTTCAACATTGGCGGACCTGATCTGTCCCCATTGCTGGGTGCCGGTAAAAAGGGACTCCCCATTCCCATTCGGCGCCATAGGGCTGAATGGAAATGGGGAGTCGGATGCACCAGCACCGTTCATAACATTGCCGGTGCATCCGACGAGTTGTGCTTGCGGGTGCCGCACATCCCGCCAGGTGCGACCTGGCGGGCAGAGTGAGACCCACGAGCACAACCTGTAGTATGGCGGTAGGGTGACAACGGTGCCGAACCTGTAGTATGGCGGTAGGGTGACAACGGTGCCGGTAAGCTGTCCGGCACTGTTGTCACCATACCGTCAGGGTCGGAATGAGGCCCAGTATATGTTAATAGCGGGACATTTACCAGACCGGCAGGGTCATAATTAGGCCCCATGTACACAGGGGCACTTCTGGATAAATCACGAGTCTTCGTTGGAGCCGTTACCTCTCGCACAGAACGCTGGCAGACATGGCTCTGTTCCCACTGTGACGTTAAGCAAACAGGCTGTGCATAATGGATGGCAAGCGTCAGAGAATTAAACACTTACAAATGGCCCTAGCCTTTCTCGAAATGCCATGCCTACTGCTGAGCTGTTGTCTGATAGCGGGAGTTTGTTTACTGCGCTTTGGTTCCCAGCTGGTTTGAAGATGGGGGCCCAGTTTCTCAGCCTGGAAGTGGGCACGGAGGAGGCGTAAATAGAAATGCGTGATTGCGGGATATGCTGTGACGCAAAAAAAAAAACTGCTATAATAAACGGGCCTAATAACCAGCATATGCTGAATTCTTATGTGGCTATTATTTACTTGGAGACGCTATAGTCACAGTTAAAGCTCCCGGCCCTGTTCTCGCCTTCTTATTATTAGTTAACATAGAACAGACATGTCCAGAATATATCTGCATTAGTCGATAACGTGCCCGCCCCTCTTTACTGTCCTGGAAAGTTAATTGTACCGTATTTCATATCATTAGCGCCATAAAACATACGCAGGCGTTTGCGTGAGCACCCCTCTGTGTCCCACGAACCGAGTCCGAGCCCTTCAACTTGAAAATGTAGCACTTGTTTAGAACAAGGGATTGATTAAGTACGACTCAAATTATTTTCTGATGCCGCCACTTGACGGCACGTGGTCCTCTTTGTATAGGACTTTTACTTGATTACATGGGATAGGGAGGTTTCATTGCAGGAGATTTGGGCAAATCAAAATCCATCAAAGTGTATTGGCTGAATTTGGCCACAAATATATGTGGCTGGGGGATAAAGGTACACATTAATCTGTAGGGGTAATGGGTGGGCTGCGGGTGGGGGGCTCAAATGGCTTAAAAGAAAAAGAAAATCCATGGATTTGGATTCGATCTACTCTCCTCAATGAAATCACATAGAACCAATGAAATCCTTCACCCTGATGCTCTTGCCATGGAATCTCCCTTCTTGAGTTGGTTCTCCAATCAATGGGTGTTCATCCAACTCCGCGCTTCAGAGAACAAATAATGGTGCTTAAACATCCCTAAGCGCGGTGTGTTATGTAGTGTCCACCTCGTGGAATAGGTTTGCACAGCTTGATTAACCACAGGCCAAGCTCAGCCACGTTCAGACCAATGAGCGATGTTGGGCGGAATGGCTGTCAAACAATGGAATATGAGTACTGCCACGTTTAGATCTTTTGTGGCATTTACAATGGACAGAGTTTAAGGGAAAACAATTACGGATAACCACATTTGAGTATCTGGGGACAACCTAAGGCATACTGGCCTGAGGCATATATATAATGGTATATTTTGTTTTACTGTTGAGCCATCTGTCCAGTCTAATACTGATACAACTCTTGTGGGCGCAAGAGTTACTCTAAAAGCTCAGACAGGAAGAACCTCCAACCATCTCTCACCCTCTTGTTTGGCTCTACAGGGAGTCCACGCCATGTCATCATTTGTTGACAGAATTAGTAGGAGACCACCTTGCGCCAGCAGAGAAGCGGACCGCGATCTCCATACCAGTGGCGTCCTCTGTCACATACTTACAATCGACCCTTATCTTGCGACAGGACTATTCTTGTGATAGCACAGAGCAGTTCTCCAACTCCCAAAAGACATTTCTGCCTGTATGGATTCCAATTCTTATTTCTACAGATCGGGAATTTCCACTGGTATCGGTCACTCCAGCAACCTTCTGAATCAGACTAGGGTTTCCCTCCAACGATGCACCAGGATACTAATAGTTTGTAATTTACGAAACTTCAACTTTTAAAAATAAATAAATAAATATGGCTGCCATGGATCGTGAGGAAGGGACTATACGTAGTATCTTTTCCCTTTCCATGGCGGCCTTGATGACGGCACTGTACCAGGAAAACTATTGTTCTCGGCACAGCCAACGGACAAGGAGCACGAAGGTAAGTGGGGAGGGTTGAGCGGTTCCTTATTAGGTTGAGAAGAGAGGTGGGTGCAGGAAAGCGGCAGTACACTTACCTGGAAAAACTGGTGAGAGAAGATAGCAGCCAGCCGCTCTGAGGAGGCTCGGAGTGGGCGCTTTACCGTGTGGTAAAGTGCCCGCTCCAAGCCTCCTCTTTGGCTGGGGGGCTTCCACACACCCCCTCGCCGGGTACTAATGTGTTTTAACAATGTCCATTTCACCAACAGTTAGGCTATTGTATGTCTGTGAGTATGAGATTTATAAAGCACAACCATAGCTAGCAATTGAGTTCTGTGCATATGGGATGCATTCAGGTGTTTGTAAGTAGGAATCAGGGGTAGCAGAGGAGTTGCAATGAGTAGGGAGGTTTTTGAAAGGGAAGCACCAGAGGGGGCAAAGTTGGTTTGAGTAATCAGCTAATTGGTCAATGTTCTTTGAAAAATAGGGTCTTCATTTCTTTCCTGATGTGTAGATTGGTGGGGATCAGTCATATTTGTGTTGGTAACTTGTTTCAGACTGCATAGCAGGAACATTTCTGTTTCCTAGTATTCTTCCCTCTTTCATTTATTTGTTTCTTTTCTGGCGATGTTTTCTTTTTGGTAGTGCGTTAGAGATGGTCAGTTTCTCAGCCAGCTCAACTTATTTATGTATTTATTCATTTTTTACATTTGTATCAGTGCACAAAGCACGCGGGCATCTAGGCACTAGTTGCATCTCAGGGAACAGAATTCAAGAGGGCAGGGAGAGGGGGAGACAGTCAGTTAAACAGAAGTGTTTTGAGGTGCTTTCTGAAGATGTTGTAGAAGGGCTCCGATCTCAGGTGTGATGGCAGCTTGTTCCATAGAGAGGGTGCCTGGACAAGGAAGCTCGTGCCTCCTGCTTTAGCCTGTTTGATTCTGGGGTTGAGGAGGCGGTGGCTGTAGGCTGCTCTGGTAGGTCTTAGCGAGGCGTGTCTTTTTAGGGATTCCACCAAGTAGCCAGGCGCATCATTCGAGAGGCAACGGTGGGTGAGGGACAAGATTTTGAAATTAATTCGGTCTTTCACTGGGAGCCAGTGGGCAGATCTCCTGGCATCTGATATGTGATCCCATTTGCCAATGTTCAGAGCGGCTCGAAGTGCGTTGTTATGGGTTGCTCGTGCCACTTCCAGGTGGTTGGTGGTAGTGAGGAACGGTTTGCTAGCGTTGATGAGTTTGATTGCATGGCTTGATGCAGAGTCAATGTGGTTGACATGGCGGCACATGGAGAGGGACAAGTCTAGGTAGACCCAGAGGGTCTTGACATGGGGTGCAACAAGAATCTTATGTCCGTCGACAACGAAGGAGGTGTAGTCTTGGGGAAGAGTCTTCAGAAAGGCCATCAATGCTTGACTGGTTTTGTAGATTTGGTTGATTTTGAGCGTGTCTTTCATGTGGTCTCCAGTCAGGTGAATAAGGATTTGGCCGGCATAGTTGGTGTACGAGATACCCAAAGCATCAAGACAGTCAAATAGGAGCTTGATGTAGACGTTGTAAAATGTGGGTGAGACGCATGCTTCTTGGGGCATCCCACAGGAGATGGGCATTGGAGAGGCATTGGCTTGCCTGCAAATACTCTGGAGGATCTGTTAGCTAAAAAGGACACAAACCATTTGGTGCCATCAGTGGAAAAGTGGGCAGCTGAGGTTAGGGTTTGACAGAGGAAGTTGTGGTCCAAAAGTTCGAAAGCTGCTAAGAGGTTGAGGAGAAAGAGCAGGGATAGGGAACCTGTGTCAATGGTGGTTTTGAGCTGGTTTTAAGGTCCAAGAGGGTTGTTTCAATCCCATGTTGGGGGCAGAAGCCCGACTGGTGGGCACCTAGAATGTATTGGATTTCGAGGAATGATTGCCTTTGTAGATATGCTAATCTATGCATGATTTTGAGGAGAAATGGGCACAGTCGTTATGGGGCGGTAGTGTGGATGACTGGATCAAGGGAGGGTTTTTTCAGGAGTGGTGAAATGCAGGGTTTTTTGAGTCAGAGGGGGAGGAGCAGGATGTGAAGGTGGAGTTAATGATGGTGGCTATGGGTGGGAGTAAGGGCTCACCACAGTCTTTGACTAGAGATGCTGAGAGTATGTCAACCTTGCACCCTTCGGGTTTAAGACCCAAAATAATGTTGGAGAAGTCGACGACGGTAGTAGGTTGCAATTTAAAAAGTGGGATATCATCTGGTGTGGGGTGGGAGGAATGCAATGTGGCTTGTTTGGCGTAAAATTCGGTTCGGAGTTGTTTGATTTTTCCTGTGAGGGTGTCTTACAAATGAGGATGTCTTAGAACTGCATTGTAAATGATGCACAATGTCTTGCAAATGATGTGTGCTTGAAGGGGTAGTTGGTGCAGGTGCTTTGGTATGAGGGTGAAGGGGTGAAGGGGTTAAATATTAATAATCCTGTGATAAGGTCGTCGTTATGATGCATCGTCCTTTTTTTCCACCCCCTAAAATGGATGGGGAATAAGGTCCTCTCACCCTAAAATCCTCTTGTCATTTATCTATCTGACTTGTACATGGACCCAAGGGATGAAAGCAGACGTTTTTAATGTTATTAAAAACTATAAGTTCTTCCCTTCCCCCATACATAACACTTGGTCACTCTATTGTATGCCCCAACCCATCTGGTGATCCTTAACCACATAAAAAATAAAAATAAAAAAATAAAAACTCAAATGAAGCTTTATGTTGAAAACTGATCAAGGCAGTTACAGTGTGGGCAGTGGAGGTTGGGGGGGGGGGCACTGCAGGAATAATCGTGACAGTGATGGCCTGGGCATATGATGGCAAGCTCAAAAATGATAAATGAAACCTGGCAAATGTCTCTAGAATGCCTATACAAAATCCAAAGCTATTGGAATTGTCAGTGTTTGTCAGGTTTGGTGAACATAACACGTTATAACCGCATGCTTTTGGTCATGCCTTCAAAAATATATATATATATATATATATTGTTTAGGCAGAAACTTAAGCTAAATACAAAAAATATCATTAAAATAATGCTAGGCTGGCAAAGTGAAGCTTGTGTGTTTTGAGCGTCAAGGGAGTGCGCATTCGCTGTTGCTGAGCCAGTGATTAAAACCGGTGCGCTTTTTACCTGATTGGGCGGGTAGGGAGCGCTGCCTTTACATAACCAGGGGAAATAAAAAGTGGCTTAACACCTTATGTGTTTTGCCACTGTAATTAAAATGAAACGAGAAAACAAACAGCTGAAGAGCATAACCTTTCTAACAAGAACAGAGATACCATCAGTGCAAATTGGGAAGTGGGAAGATATCACGCTCTGATACATGTGAAGGAGGCGTGAGTGGAAAGGTGAATATAGGGTTTTGGGAGGTGATTGGCTGTGATGCTTCTATTTACCTGTTCAGTTAGTATACACATCTCCGCACACAGTCATCTTGACCTAGCCTACATTTTCCCTTACATTCTCGGTTGCATTTTGCAGGCTATTTTCATTTGTTTTCAGTGTGGCAAAGACTATCTCCACTGCCTCCATCTTCCATTTTGCCAATTAAACAGCAGTATGTTTGTGGGAGTGGTAGCAGGGTGTATGCTGTCTAAAGGAAATATTTCCGGGGTAACTATAAGCAGGGTTTGCGGGTTCCATGTGTTAATAGCCCCACTAAAATATTGCAATACTAAAATATCACCATATTTCTGTGGCGATATTGACCCACGGACCCTGCGGGGGGCACCCCCGCAACCCCAACATTATTTTAAAATGTGCGGGGTACACCCCTGCAACCTCTACTCCCACAAATTAACCACCCCCAAAATATTGCCTACGGCGAGACAAACGGCCTTATGTACAGCAATATTTTTGGTGGGGATATTTTATAGGGATACCGGTTCGCGGGGTTGAAGCTGTCTAAATTAAATGAAATTAAACTCGGTATTTATATCACGTTTCATGCCAGACTCAAGCCTCTAAGCAAAGGATCAGGTTATTGCTCAGTGTTGTCTTGATCTCAAGATGAGCATGCTGCCTATGAGTTATCCTTGCTGTCCATGCCAAAGAAAAGATGTTGCAGTCACAAGCCCCACTTCCTGAACTCACAACAATTATCTGGTGGGTGGGGTGGCTGGGTGCCACTTAACTGCTAGAGTGGGCAGAGCCTACACTGAACTATTTTGGGAATTCGGGACGAGCATTGATGCTCTTAGAACCTAAGATGTTGGAAAGATATTGGGGTTACTCAACACATTTACTGAACTGAAAGTTACATGGTGGTGGGCTGGGTGGCAGGTGGAAGCTGTTAAAGGAAAGATGTGGGGTTCACTAAACCCACTTACTGAAATCACAGCAGTAGAATTTTGGGTGGAGTAGCAGGGTGGATGATGCCTTCAGGAAAGATGTTGGGGTCATTATTCCACTTACTGAACTCACAGGAGTAAGCTTGTGGGTTGGGTACATGGTTGATTCTGTCGGAATAATAGATTTTAGAGTCGCTAAACCCACCTACTGGACCTTAAGCTGTAATTGTGTGTCTGGTGGGTGCTGTCTAAAAAAACGATGTAGAGTCACCTACTAAACGTACAGCTTTGAACTGGTAAATCGGATGTGGATGCTGCTAAAAGGAAAGCTGTTTTGAGTCATTAAACCCACCTACTGATGGTACAGATGCAAGCCAAGGGCGTAGTGGATGAGTTACTAAACCCACTAAAACTATGCGCTGAAGTCAAGCCGAAAGACGGTGGGTGGGGTGTTAAGATAGAAGCTGCCAAAAGAAAAGATGTTGGAGTCACTACACCCACTAACAGAACTCAAAGATGAATGCTGGCGTGTTGAGTGGGAGCAATGTGGATGTTGTCTAAAGGAAAGATGTTGGAGTCATTAAACCCACCTACTGATGGTACAGCTGCAAGCCAAGGGCAGGGTGGATGTGGTACTAAACCCGCTAAAACTATGCGCTGAAGTCAAGCCGAAAGACGGTGGGTGGGGTGTTAAAATGGAAGCTGCCAAAAGAAAAGATGTTGGAGTCACTACACCCACTAACAGAACTCAAAGCTGAATGCTGGTGTGTTGAGTGGGAGCAATGTGGATGTTGTCTAAAGGAAAGATGTTGGAGTCATTAAACTCACCTAATAACTTAAAGCTGCAAACCTGTGGGTGGGATGTCAGGGTGGATGTTGTGTAAAAGTAAGATGTAGTCAGTAAACCCACCTACTTTTTTAAGTGTGCTTTGGTTTAAAACAAACCTTTCACAATTTTACATCTTAATATCAGCCCAAGTATATAAGCAATTATCATAATAATCACCTCAAATGAAACAACTAATCACAAGATATAAAATAACCGTTACATTTCATCACATTTTACTAAAACACCATCCATAAAATTCATCACTGCTATTCACAACAAAATCTAATTTGCCCTCATTTTGTGTTTCCATATCTTTAAAGCCTTTCAACGTATCTGCAGGCACTTACAGCATCCATATCAATTAGGCGATTTCCTCAGATAAGTTCATATCAAACCAGGCCCCTTTTTCGACTGTATGCGGAAGAGCTTATCATTCATAAATGAATCCCTTGTATTAATCCAAAACCACTCTGGCGCTTCTTTTTGACTGGGAGAGAGGATTCCCTCAAATCGTTCTCAAAAGCCTCTATATGTTCTACTAGAACCTGCATCTCCCCAATCCATTCCTTTAAAACAGGACACACAAGAGAGACTATGGGAGGCATCAACACCTTGTTACATCAGAGTACTGATTTACATTAACTATAGGCTTCTAGAGAGTTTAGACCCAGTTTGTAAAATATAGCTACAATCAGTACACCTTTAGGTAAGTTTAGGGTAGTTCGCCACATCTTGTCTTCAATTTTGTCCCAATAGAGTCTAATCAGCTTAGTTATGGCCCCATACAGCAAACAGGGGCCAGGTTTGCCTTTATAAAACTTAATCATAGGCAGGATATACAAGTCCCCATATGTATTGACTATTTCTTTCATTTGTGCAATATATGGCAAACTTTTCATTTTTAGTTCTTTAAATACGGCCGCAGAGGAGCTGCATTGTTCATAGATGCTACCTATATATTTCCACGTCCTTACCGGTACTAACTTGATAATGTTAAAAAAATAAAAAATAAAATAAAAACAGGCACAATTCCTTTGTCAGTCGTTTTAGGTTTGAGAAATAAAATATTTGTTTTAACTGATGTTGCTTCAAGTTCCAAGTCACATATACTTTTGGAAATAGAATTTAGGAAACACGGGACAACCTTTTGTCATTTGGTCATTCAATATTATATATCTAAATACACCTAATGCCGAATGTGCAGGTGACCCAGCTTCGGGTGTAAAGTATCTCGTAACACAAGTGCTGATCCTAGTTCTGCAATGTATAGATTCACATCAGAGCCAGGACGCACTGCTGCCGAACACCTCTATAAGTAGGAAATGCTTCGGTTAGACCTCCCTTTGATCCCAAACGGACTTGATTGGCACTGTCAGTATGCAGATACGTGAAGATGTTAATAATTTGTAGAGGATAGCCCACGAAACACATTTATCCCATAGCGTATCCCTATTAACTCTGTCAAAGGCTTGAGACAAGTCTATGAAGGCCGCATACATAGGTCATCACAAGTTCCCTGCTTGCTTTTGAAACAGAGAATGTGCATATTCAGGGAGTTATTCAAATCCTATCTAAAACCTGATTGGTTGTATCCCTTATGTTGTACTTTACCATTCAGTTCCTGAGATTCTTTCAGACAATGAATGAAAATATCTTGCTTGTAGAGTTCAGCTAGGTGATAGGTCTATAATTTCAGGGACAATCCATCTTGCCCTTTTTAAAGAATGGGATCACTATAGATCTTTTCCAAGAGTCAGGCATATTTTTAATCTGCAAGATTGGTGTTACGCTCACCTGGTCTCTGCGGAGGCGTTGGGGCACGGTTGCAGCCCTCCCGGGGATGAGGTTGCTCGGGTCCGACTTCGACCTCTGCGCTTATGTTGTGACTCGTGGTAATAGGTGATGCTGCTCGGGACTGCTACTGCTTGGAGAATAGGGGGCGTTAGTATGCCAGCTTGTATGCCTGATCCCCTTCCAGATCCCTTCTCCCAAATCGTGGTACCCATGGGATGCGCCCTCCCTGGAAAGCTAACCTGTTGATTAGTTTTGGCGAGCTCTCCATCCTGCTGCTTCTGGCAGGGGTGCTTGTATGATCTGGACAGAGTATCTTCACTGGTCCCTTGCACGTGGTAGTCCAGTCCTGCTGCGACTAAGCCACTATACTTCAGGTAAGTGTTCCTGCTTGTCTTTGTCTTTCCTCGTCTGTTTTTGTTGTATTCTAAAGTTTGTTGTCTTGTATTGCTGTCTGTTACACTTTTGATGTTTGCCCTTTTGCTTTCTTCCCTTGCAGGTGATATTGCCGGCCCCGCAGAAGCTGCGGAGCTCGAGGCGGCAGCCAGAGAGAATAAGGAATGAAGCTGCACCGGTACAGTAGCTGGTAAGTTGTTAAATAGGCGGCACGCGGGGTTCAAATGCGGCGTGGCCCTAGGACAGATGTTCTAACCTTGTCTTTCTTCTTATTCACAGGGTCCGAGTTTGTGGATGCGGAGTGCAGTGCAGCAGCATCGGGATCAAGATCACTGGTTGTCAGGAGATGAGTCTGCAGATGAAGCGATGAAGCACCGGTTTCGTGGAGGTGAGTATGCAGGAGAACACCTGGTTTCAAAGGTAAGTAAACTGATCTAAGCGGCAGTGAACGTCACGTTGCATGTGAGTGCACAGTAACGCAACGCACCAGCCTTAAGGATGGTGCAGCTTATATAGCTGAGCTTCTGAAGCCATGCCCACCAGGTTCAGCCTGCCTGCGACATCCTGCCACACCCGATGAGTCAGCACATGAAGACCAGGCCTAGGGAGCCATACCCGATGAGTCAGCACATTAGGGTGTTCTTTGGAATGAAGGCTGTCGGCTCCTGGAAAGTTCTTGTAAAATGAAAGCACTCCTGCACTGAAATAAAGTAAAAGCACTACTGCACTGAAATAAGTGTTCCTGCTGACATATCTATATGAGCCTGGTGCCAAAGGCGCCAGGTCTGAGTCAAGCTA
Source organism: Ambystoma mexicanum (assembly GCF_040938575.1). Taxonomy (NCBI): domain Eukaryota; kingdom Metazoa; phylum Chordata; class Amphibia; order Caudata; family Ambystomatidae; genus Ambystoma; species Ambystoma mexicanum. Next base: position 974,881,451 of record NC_090926.1, read on the forward strand.
GGGTCCCTGTGTTTATGGTTCCCAAAGGGACATAAGTGAGTCAAGTGACCCATTGCCCCCATCACTAGATGGTGTGGTTTTTGTGTTCTGGTGCCTGTGGCATGACAATCTTGAATAAATCGTAAAGGATCCTAAACCATACCATCTGATTTCTTTTAAATAATACCTTTGGAATTCAATCAGGCCCAAGGACTAGCCTTGATATTAGTGTGGTAAAAATCCTCTATAAGCAAACATAAGGAACTGGTTTGTTTGTTCCTCTATTCTTTTCCTTATCCCATAACAAGTTTTATTGGCATATATCTCAGAAAGATACGATTTCCATACAGGTTTCTGGGTAGTGTTTATGTGGGCATGCAATTTGGATGATTATTCTTTGTTAAGAAGTTCCCAAAAACATTTTGTCTGTCTGGACGTAAGGACCTTTAACGTACCTTCTGCATTATTTTGGTACATTATCATTTTATGGGATTTTAACCAATGTGTGTAATTGTGTTTCAGTAGTTTTCAAGGTAATAATAACCCAGTTTGTTAGGGTGTCTTAACTTTTAAAATTGAACTTTTAGTTAATTCTTTCTAATTGCCACTGCCTCATCAAAACACTGGTACCCACGTGGAATGGAAAATGTAGGCAGGCCTGTGCCCCTCACAAAGGAACACACTATTGAATCCACATTTTCTAACATTGCTATAGGCCCATTTCTCTTTCTTTGAGGATTATTGTGCAATATCCAATCTATTTCCGATCATGTCCAACTTTATCACTTCGGCTAAGCACTCCAACCTATACTCTATCCTAAATCTCCTTCACCTACCCGCTGCCTTCAACACTGTCGATCACTCTGATCTCCTTAATCCCTGATCTGCCAATGGTTTCCCCCCCAGTGCCAAGCCCTGTTTTGGTGTTTTTGGTATGGCACCATTCAATCCCTTATAACCTTTTTGTTACAATTGATATCTCACCCACATTTGGCTTCCTTTCTTCCTACATGTAGGCATTCATAATACCACCAAGGAATCCTAGTTTGCTGTGTGGGGGTGAGAGAAGATAAACAATAAGTGAGCAAATGTGTTTTTTTCAGAAAATGCCAATACAATGATGTACAAAAAAGCCTGTGGTGTTTTCCTTGCAAGAGATAGGAACAAATGGTTTGCTGTGCTGAATTTGCCATTGTCCAGGCTTTCAGGAACAGGTTGAGTGGAAACCAAAAAAACTCATTTTTATAAGGTTACCATCAGTTTTGAGAGAGGTAGGCGATTATTCCCTTTTTTTCCAATCATACATGCGTGGACGGAATGGAAGAGGAGGGAAGGAAAGCTGAATGGGAAAGACAGAAAGCCATACATTTTTGAAAAGTAGACACAATTCTGAGTTTAGAAAGGTGTGATTTGTGCAGGTCAGGCAATAACTATGTAGGGAAAATTCCCATAGTTCGGGTACAAATTGGAAAGAATTTCAGATAAAAAGGGTATGTGCTGGACATGGTTGGATCTATAAGGTAATGGCTTCTGTGAGTATTGAGAATAGCAATGCCCCACTACATCTCCCCTACTCTTCTAGTGAGGAAATCACTTTTACGTAATGTTTCACAAAAATAGCAGTACCACAAGCCAGAAACTGAACAATGGAACACAGGATTTTTATGCTGATGGCCTAAACAGACATACTTAGCATGTGTAAATAAGGAACACAAATGTGGTGAGGGATGGCAAGCATACATTTTCTAAAAGAGCATAGGCAGACCTTTTGAAGGGTAGGTGACGTGTGCAGGTTACAAAAGCGTACAGTGCCTAAAGCAGCGACTAAATGTAGGTCACATTTGGGAAATGAAAGGGTTGTGTAATAAAGTGCAGTAGCACATGTATGACATTGTTATGAAAACCAAGAGAAAACAAAAAATGTCCTACCTTCCCTCATTTCCACAGGTGTCCTGATGAAAACTGTACCTCACATGTGCGCGTGCACCTACCTGGGCGCAAATGGAGAAGGTCATACAACTGTACATTGAAAGCCCTGCAGAAGACTGGATTTGGCTTTGTGGACAACCCACTAATTTGGGCGTGGGGTATCGCAGCCACCAAGGAAAACGGGGAACCACATGCATTTCTGAAAAAAAGACACACGTGGGAATCCACAAAGGTGTAACTTGCGTGAATCGCCGCAGAATGTATTACCCAGAAACACCCGGGCAAAGTCTGAATTTTAGCGAAAAAAACAAAATGTTCACCCATTTACCACCTCCAAACCACAGAAACACGCTGCCAACAACAAATGTCCTACATTACCACGTTCCCACAGGTGTCCTGGCAAAAACGGCATCTGACATGTGTAGGTGCACCTAACTGGGCATAAAGGGAAAAGGCTAAAACACTCACTAGTAACCCCAAGTGTTTCAGCAGTGCAGATTTTGCAGGAATTTGCTCTTGTGGACAACCTACAGATTTGGGCCTCAGGTGTCGCAGCTACCAAGGAAAATAGGGAACCCCATGCTTTTCTGAAAAGAAGAGACACGTGTGTATCCAGAGAGGTCTGACTTGCCTGTCTCGCACGAGAATTGATTACCCACAAGCCCCTGCAAATTACAAAATATAGGAAAAAAATTACATTTTCAGACAGTTCCCAGCTTCAAACCACCGAAACATGATACCAACAACACATGTCCTACCTTCTCTTGTTCCAACATGTTTCCTGACGGAAACAGTTCCTAACATGTGTGGGTGCACATACCTGGGTGCTAAAGGAAAAAGCTAAACCACTAGTAACCCCAAGTTTTTCGGCAGAGCAGATTTTGCAGGAATTTGCTCTTGTGGACAACCTAGAGATTTAGGTTGCAACTACCAAGGAAAACAGTGATCCACATGCATTTCTGAAAAGAAGACACCCATGGGAATCCACAGAAGTCTGACTTGCACGAATTAGCCCAGAGTTTTTACCCACAAACCCCGGCAAAGTGCAAAATGTAGGAAAAAAACCAAAATGTTCAAAAATGTCCAACCTCCAAAGCACCGAAACACACTGCCAACAACACATGTCCTACCTTCCTGCGTTCCCACAGTTGTCCCGACAAAAATGGTACCTCACATGTGTAAGTGCAACTACCTGCTCGTAAAAAGGGCAAAAATTAAACCAATGTTAACATCAAGTGTTTCGGCAGAGCAGATTTTGTGGGAATTTGCTCTTGTGGACACCCTACAGATTTGGGCCTGGGATGTCGCAGCCATCAAGGAAAAAAGAGAACTTTATGCATCTCTGAAAAGAGAACACCCATGGGAAACCACAGAGGTATGACTTGCCGAATTGCCCCAGAATGTATTACCCACAAGCCCCATCAAATTCTGAAATTTAGGGGGGAAAACACATTTTTGAGACATTTTCCACCTCCAAACCACTGAAACACACAGCCAAACACACATGTCCTACCTTCCCACGTTTCTAGAGATGTCGCAATGAAAATGGTACCTCACATGTGTTGGTGCACCTACCTGGGCACAAAGGCAAAAGGCTCAACCACTGGTAACCCCAAGTGTTTCGGCAGAGCAGATTTTGTAGGAATTTGTTTTGTGGATAACCTACAGATTTGGGCTTGTGGAGTTGCAGCCACCAAGGAAACAGGGAACCCCATGCATTTCTGAAAAGAAGACACTCGTGGGAATCCACAGAGGGCTGACTTGTCTGAATCGCCCCAGAATGCATTACCCACACGCCCTGGCAATGTCCAAAATTTAGGAAGAGAAACACAATTTTTAGACATTTCCCACCTAGAAACCACCAAAAACACACCTCCAGAAACACATGTCCTCCCTTCCCGAGTTACCACAGGTGTCCTGATGAAAACAGTACCTCACATATGTGGGTGCACTTACCTGGTTGCAAAGGGAAAAGGCTAAACCCCCGGTAACCCCAAGTGTTTCATCAGAGCAGATTTTGCAGGAATTTTCTTTTTTGGACAACCTTCAGATTTGGGCCTGGTGTGTAGTAGCCACCAAGGAAAACAGGGAACACCATGTATTTCCGAAAAGAAGCCGCATTTCCCTATGAAATCCACCAAAACATGCAGCCACAACACATGTCCTCCCTTCCCACCTTTCCACAGGTGTCCCGACAGAAACGATACCTCACATGTTTGGGTGCACCTACCTGTGCGCAAAGGGAAAAGGCTAAACCACTGCTAACCCCAAGTGTTTCAGCAGAGCAGGAATTTGCTCTTGTGGACAATTTACAGATGTGGGCCTGGGGTGTCGCAGCCACCAAGGAAAACAGAGAACCTCATGCAAGAACACCCAATGGAAACCACTCAAATCGCCCGAGAATGTATTACCCACAAGCAGATTTAGCAGTAATTAGTTTTGTGGACAACCTACAGATTTGGGCCTGGGGTGTCGCAGCCACCAAGGAAAACAGGAAAAAAGGAAACCCTTTGCATTTCTGAAAAGAAGACACCCGTGGGAAACCAGAGACTTCTGACGTGCGCGAATCACCCCAGAATGTGTTACCCACAAGCCCCGGCAAAGTCCGGAATTTATGAAAAGAAACACAATTTTCAGACATTTCCCACCTGGAAACCACACCACCAATGACACATGTCCTCCCTTCCTGCATTCCCACAGGTATCCTGATGAAAACAGTACCTCACATGTGTGAGTGCATTTACCCGGGCGCAAGGGAAAGGCTAAACCACTGGTAACCCCAAGTGTTTTGGCATAGCAGATTTTGCAGGAATTTGCTCTTATGCACAACCTACAGATTTGGCCCTGGGGTGCCACCGCCAACAAGGAAAACAGGGAACCCATGCATTTCTGAAAAGAAGACACCGGTGGGAACAGAAGTCTGACTTGGGCGAATTGCCTTAAAATGTATTACCCACAAGCCCCAGCAAAGTCTGAAATTTAGGGCAAAAACACAATTTTCTGGCATTCGTCACCTGTAAACTACTGAAACATGCTGTGAACAACACATGTCTGACCTTCCCACATTCCCACAGGTGTCCGGTTGAAAACAGTACCTCACATGTGTGGGTGAACCTACCTGGGCCGAAAAGAAAAAGTGTTGACCATCCACAAGACCAACGGCAGTCCCAGTGAACCCCAGGAGGGTCTCCATCCGTTCTCGGAGGGAAATTCTGTAATGTTGCCTAGCAGGAGCTCCAGTATGGTTGGGGCGATGTGTCTGCCCTCGGGTGGCTGTCCCTCATGTGGGTTGACTACCCACAAGTCCAGCGCAGTTTCAGGGAGCCTTGGTAGGCTCCCCGTCCTTTCCCAGTGGGAGAAGGTGCAACGCAACCCAGCCAGAGCTCATGACGTGATGATGCGATGATGTCATAATACGCATGACATCATCGTGGCACCAACTTCACAAGCGTGATACGATAAATAAGAACAATCAATATGGTTCCGGTGCTCCTGAACTCGGGACGCGGCTGCCAACTAAGCTGAAATATTGCGCACAATTAAAGGTGAGTCTGAAAGGAAGGTTTGGATATCTAAGTGAATATAGTGATTTCAAATTTTTGATACAGAGGCAGCACAATGCCCATTGGGGCTATGCACTATATACACACTGAAGTGCTGAACTTAATTCTATTTAAGAATACAATAAATGGCCAATTAACTATAATTATATGTACTGGAGTGAATCTGACCTCTAGTCTAAAATGATGATTTAAGAATTGTACCACTAACATACACTTTTAAAAACATATCTTGTTCAGTATACCCTATGAATTGGATGATAGAAACCAATATGAAGATGGGATTCCTTATGCACTGACGCACAATGGGTCACTGATTAAAGAATATGATGCCATACAGGTACAGGAATTCTATACAAATGAGAAGTATTGACATAAGTGTGAGAACAAGTTAAAAGACATTACATGTAGCAGTCATCAATGATACTTCTATTATTCTGTAGGCTTTAGAACTCAAAACCAATTATTTGAATCACAGTGACCTTAGCATTTAATATGTTTTAAATGAGTAAAAGTATTAAGGTAAGAAGGGGCTCTTACAATTAATGTTATCATAAACTCTAATTTACTTACTAGTCTTGGAAATAGATTAAAAGGAGAAGTGCACAAGATTGTTACAATTTGCTCACAATTAATCTTAGAATAAACTCTAATTTGTTTTACTAGTCTTGGAAACAGATTAAAGGGAAAAGTGCGCAAGATTGCTACCATTTTAAATCTATATATGTTTACTCTGAGAGTGTCCGGTTGAGATGTGGACCAGGAGTGGGAAATGCTGAACCAGGGGCTAATAATGGGGGCAACAAGTTAGATGTAGGTGTTTAGATTGATGTAACATATTATAGACATATGAAATGCAATAGTGTTTGTTTAAACCTAGAATATAAGATGGTAATAGCTATCTCTCACAACCACTCACTACCAAGTCTCTCTCTTTTCTATGTTATTTACAGAATATACTTTGGAAGTGAGAGAACAAATAGTAAATGTACTAATATTCGTGTCAGGGACACTATTGGACTACAATATGAATGAATGTGCAACAATTATTGTCAGATAGTTGAGCCTGGACAAAGCCTGAACAAAGAGGCGAAACTTTAGCATGTACTCGCTAATGAGTTTATGCTTTTTTTTTAAAAGTTTGTTACAATTGAGTACTAATGCACAATTACTTTGGAGGAAATCATATAATGTTTGGAAACAACTATCTCCAAGGATGTTTTTCTGAAAGTTGTTATATTTGAGTATACGTGCACAATTACTTTGATTAGTTTAGTTTAGTTTAGTTTGTTTATTTATAGAGCGCATCCGAACCCTCAGGTAGCGGGACGCATAATCATGAGGACAACATGGTTACATAATGTTACGCGAAGCACAAAGGTACATACATTCAATCAAAAATATACAGTAAATGAATAGTTGAAATTACATGTTGTTTAGAAACAACAGTCTTTAAGGATTATAACATAATTTTTTGAGACCCTCAGCGCTTGGTATGGTCTGGATTTCTGTTTCCTCAAATTCTCAATATTGGTTGGTTTTGGAGTGTTACAAACACCAGATGACATACATACATAAGGTTTTACAGTGCAAATGTATTGCAATGAGCAATGGCACATTTCAAAATAGAATAAGGTCTGCCCAGTTTTACCATCCGTCCTTGAAAGCAAGGGACTTGGCAAGAAATACACTTTGAGGAAAGAGAAAACAAAACAGCAATGGCATTCAAATAATTGTGAATTGACATGCACATTTAACATCGACAGCACCTAAATTGAAATGAGCTATCTCCCTGACTAACTGACCAACAGCAAACCCAACAACCTCTGACTTTAGACTTATATTTACCCAAATATACTGGCAATATTTCTGGCTCAGCTAAACATGGGAATCCCCATCAGTTTTTTTCGCCTGTCTCACTCAGGGTCGGCAACTCAGATAAGGACTGCTACAGCACCAGACATCTTGCCAGCACTGAATTCTATTCTCTAGTCCTCCCCTAGTTCCATCGTCACTTCTCAGTACAGTGTTGAAGGTTGTCTGATCTCACTACACCCACTCACAGCCTTTTTAAAAGGTTCTCCTGTCGGTCAATGCAACATCTCCCCATCTAGATCCACCCACATCACCCGATCAGCTCTGTGTATTTTCCAAATTATACTAACTGCTTTTCAGAAAAATAAATGTTACATTAATTTTTCGACTTCCTGATTCCACAATGCTTCGCTTCAGCAGAGTGAAAATTCATAATTGTTTAACTTACTGCACAAAACTAGTCTGCAAAAAACTCCATTTTACAAAGCACAATGCATTTTCCAAAACTTTCCAGGTTATTTCCACACAGACTTATTTGCACTATATGTTATTTAGGGAACATGTTACTGCAGTTAGATTAATATATTACTATATTAGTATAATAGTACAAGTCAGTCAACTGAAATATCATCCTGAAATAATATGCACTTTTAAGCATGTGCTCAGCATTTTTGTGCTCTATGCATTTCTGTCTGAGACTCACACTACAGCTACATAAGCTACATGAGCATTACCACACTACAATGATAAGCCCCTATCATTCAGAGCCCCTGCAACTCCTACACTCCCTCTTTTTTTTTTACTGCTGGGATACAACCCAAAATCACTACAGGAGAAAACAAAAATAAATGTTCTAAAATGCACCTGAAAATAAATGACAGGTACATGGAAATTCAGGTATGATAAACATAATGTACGCATGGGTACATTGACTTCTCAGAGAGCTTCTGCTTACAAATTAATACTTTCAAACCCAATGATTAAAATTGTCAGATGTAAAATAGTGAATCCTTCCACGTTTGTAGCTGAGCCAGTGACTGAAAATGACCATGTGCATGATGGTGCTAACTATGTAGAATTCTATGAGGATATTCCGTGCATAAAGGAAAATGTGCTGTCAGGAGGAGAAATTCTCTTTATTGATGCTTGTTCAAAAATGTATCAAATTAGTGGAGAAAGGCATTCTGGCACAACTGTCGTGAGACATAGAGCAAATGGCAAGTTTGACGTTGTAGTAAGTGCAAGACTACTTCTCAATTTTCAGCATAAGTGGCAGAATTGGTAGCGCTTTTTGCCACGCTCGAGAGTCATGAAGGGCAGGAAGTAAAGTTGACTCCACCTATGTGACGTCAACCGCACAATCAGGGATTGCACATTGGAAAATGTTGGTGAAAGAAGGATTTAATCATTTGCAGAGAACTCAATTAATGGAGATTCAAGAGAGTGCACCGCAGGAAGAGCAGGAATTATGCAAGCGAAGGTGGTGTTCTTTATCCCCCACTGAAGCATTGCAGAGACAGGACAACACTGGAAAGCCAGTGATGCCAGTATCTTTGTTGAAGGTAGTGCTTCAACAGCTGCACTACCCTACGCAGGTAACTAGGGAAAGTCTTGCTTCAACAATTGTAGAAGTTTAGTTCACTCCAAAGTTGTTAGAACACAATGCATTTTATATAGAACTGCATCATTTGTCAAACGTTTACCGCTGGGCATACACTGCAAATGATTAGCGGAGTAATTCCTCAACCAAATGGTCCTTTTCAGCATTTACAAATTGACTATGTTGATATCCTGCAAGTATGTAGTAGATATAGATATTTGATAGTGGTGGTGTGTCCCTTATCTAGGTGGATTGAAGCAGATCCATGAACACACCCTGACGCCACTTGCGCAGCAATGTTTTATTACATGAAGTCTTTTCAATATGGGGAGTGTGTGAAGTGCTGAGATCTGATAATGAGCCACATTTTGTCAAAGAAGTGTTCAAACAAATAGGACTATTGTTGAGTATTAAACATATGTTTTCTTCTGCTTATCACCAACAAGTGAAAGGGATATGTGAGAGACTCAATGGCCTCCATAAGGAAAGGATTGTCAAGCTTAAGCTGACGCTGAAAAAGGGATGGTTATATTGCCTGTCTGTGGCTGTATATGCCCTAAGGAATCACCTCACACCCCATGAACTAGTGACAGGACAGCAAATGAGAATGTCTTTAATTCCTTCATCGAGGAATAGAAGTGATTCCCAGAGTACAGCAAACATGTTAGGAAATGAGTTACGTGAATAATTGACATGTATGACCTCTAGCATCTCTCTCATTTCAAATCAACTGAAGCGTCAGGGGGGTTGGTTCAGAACACAGATGAAAACCATTCAGCAACCGGATCTTCTGAACTTTTATCAGCACCAAGACTATTTTCTGGTGACACCTTGCTAATTGAAAACTTCACTAGAAAGTGGCACGAGCCAAGATTTGATGCCCCTTTCTTTGTTGAAAATGTTACTCCATCAGTAGTAAAAGTCCAAGGCAGACGAGTGTGAATACACCTGAACTACGTCAAGCTATACGCTGGTGAGACCGCAGCACCCCCCAGCTATTGATTCAGAAGCAAGACAAGAAGAAGAATTTCAGAGTGTGAAGACTCTATCGATGACAAAGAAGAAGGACGATAAAGTTACTGATTTATAAATGCAGATTTGCATTTGAACTGTTGCTCCCCCTGGACACTCCTTATAGCTATTATAGCAGGCATGCAACTCTAGCTTGAGTCACAGGAAGCCTTTGAAAATGAACTTTAGAGAAATGCTGATGTATCACAATTATGCCTAAATGACAATTGATTAAGAACTGGAAACATGAGCAATTACCCAACTCGTTTCTGACTGAGTATCTTTTTGATTAACTCTATGGTCCTCTCAGAAAGTGATGTGCATCGCCTTGTGCTTGCTGTTTTGTTTTTATTCTTCAAGCTTATCCTGCTCTGGTCAAGCAAGATGTGGATATCCACACTTTTTTACAGGATCCTAAGAACGGCCCTGTAATCAGAAGGCTGCTTATAGCAATAGTAGATACATCACTGCAGCTACCAAATTCATTACAGTTATCGGAGTAAAGTGTTTTTCCTTTCCGATTTCAGAGAATGAGCAAGCTTAAGAAACTCCAGAATGGCGCAAGTGGGGGGATTAAAATGTTGGTTTGTGATACACATATTCACCATTTAGCATATGTGTATGTGCACAGCTTTGTGTTTTTCTGTTTCTTCTGATCTTCCTTTTCTGTCTCATTGATTCAAACATGGCAGAAATCCCTTTGATCCTCCCCATTCCAGGAACTCTTGTAGATTTGCTAATTACCGATGCGCCAAGGCCCCTTGTGTTGTCCCCCCAGCATGAGGCTGATTTAGAGTTGTTTCCATGGGCTGCAAATATCCTGATAGAAGATACAGGAGGAGTGCATAGGAAGACAATGATCGGATAAACACTTATTTAGATAGTAAAGCACACTTGGGTAATAACATTTGGTACCAGTACATGAAAAAAGTGGGACAGAAAACATCAAAGGAGAGTTGTTACGTTTGCACTCTCATACCTTATGCCATGAAAACTGGATGAACTTTTTTCTCTAGAGAAACTTCAGAACACAATGCCAGATGTCTCATTCATCTTGCAGAATGTACAACCTGAGGACAGTTTCAAGGAAGTGCAGAAACTTTGCGATGGGGAGCGAAATGGTTGATTCCATTTCAGGATGATTATATCAAGACTACACAGAAGGAAAATGATCCTGAATGGAAAAGCAAAATGATCACATATCCAGCGGCATGACGAGAAGAGGAAGTCACATAAAGAAATGGAGAAACTGAACTGTCCTGATAAAACAGAGATACCTTGGATGCCTGGATGCTGGGAACAATCACAGCGGCTAATCTATAGGCAAGTGAGAACCAATAAGGGATGGGAAGACGGGTTGGTGTCCTGCACAGCTCACTTACGAAACAATGAATATATATACGAGAAGTACAGAAAGTGTATAATGAATGTTCAAAGTCGTGGGCCAAGTATGCCAAACTACTAACATGGGTCAAAGATGAATCAGGTCCAATATTTGTGATCCTATTAACACATTCAACATTATGCTTTAGAAAAGGAAAGAATCATGTGGGAAATAACAGAGGCTGCAAAACTACAGTTGATGTTAATAAATTGTAAGCAGGAACAGCAGTCCTGATGGACCAGTATTGGGATTGTGGGTCTAGGGATTACATGAAGCTTCCCAAAGGTTGTGGAGGGATGTGCACCATAGTTCTTATTTATGTTCCAGCAGTAGTGATTCCTGAGAGTGGCCTCAATATTGGAGAGTTTCCAAAATCAGATGCCCATTTGAGGAGGAGATCACTCAAATTTCTCAATCAAAAAAAGAGGGAGAATTACTTTTCAGCCAAATCGATAGAAGCTTTTGATGCTGTTCCAAATGAGCACAGGTTGTTGAGCCAGACTTCAGCAATATGAGTGACTATCTTTATGCCAGGGATCCAGACGATGGCCAATCCAAAGTGGCTGCAAATCACTTTCTGGAAGCTCCTGCAGAAAATCAACAATACCATAAAGGGATTCAATGCTATCAGGGACTAATTAAGGGCCATAAGACTGATGACCCTTCAGAGCAGATTTGTCCTTGATATGATCACAGCGATGGATGGAGGAGTTTGCACCAAAATCTGTGAATCATGTTGCACATTCACACCTTCTTATGATGACGAGAATGGGATGTTGACAGAGGCCATAACATAGCTGACGAAACTGAACGATCAGATGGAAGATGAGAGAGAAGACAGTGCAGTTGACAGTCGGTTTGCGTCCATCTTCTCACAGGTTCCACAATGAATGGCCAATATCTTCAAGTCCCTAGGAGCAGTAAAAGTGATGATGATGTTTGGATTCTTTGTGATCAGGATAATAATTATACAGTGCAAGAAGACAGCAAAGAAGGCAGTAGGAATGATCAATGTCTAATCAGGATTTGGACCCACAGAGTTAAGAGATGAGATCAGAAAGTATGCAGAAGCCAGCATTTTAGCACCTGAGGGAACAAAGTTCTAGCATCCAAGAAACCACAAGAAGTATGTAGGTATGTAGGCCAATGGATCTATTGTAATCCGAAAGGACAGTGCAGCCACATAACCGGGAGCATTGATGAACATGTAAAATCAGCAGGGTCCGTGAAGGGAGTGGTACAGATCTGGACTCCAAAGAAGCATTTCTTCAAGAGAGGACACCAAGATGTGAAGCTTGATGAAGGAGTGGTCAATGAATTAACCGGAGGGGGGAGTGTAGACGTGCAGCTGAATTCCTCTGCAGGAAGTCCCGCCCCTATCCTCCCTATATTTTGGAAGACAGATATTGCAACATGCCTATTCCACAGAGTGCCTTGACAAAATGTATCCCTTGATGTCTCTAAGAAGTCACACTACCAGCTACACCTCCTCACAGGTATTTTTCCTTTCCTCTCCTTCCCCAGAAGCTCACTGTCTCCAAATCCCTGGTTCTCTCTAGGCTCTTTCTAAATCTGCCTGCTTCTACTATCTGCCCTCTGCAACTCATCCAGAACAGGACTGCAAGACTTGTCCTTGGCCTCAAGCCCAGGGATTGTATCTCTCCAGGACTGAAATCTCTGCACTGGTTCCCAGTGGCTGTGAGGATTAAGTTCAAAACTCTCTGCATTGTCCACAAGGCCTTCTGGGGACTGGGGCCTCAATTCCATCAACTCTCTCTTCCTAAATATCTTCCCTATCGAGCTCTTCGCTCATCTGCCTCCAACTCCCTCAGGGTCAGTCAATTCTCAAAGCAACAAGTTGGTGGTAGATCTCTTTCTTTGACTGGGGCCTCCCTCTGGAACAGCCTCCCTGCCTCCCTGAAAATTGAGGAGGATCATCTCCGGTTCTGGAAGCACCTCAAAACCTTTCTCTTTGCTTCTGCTTTTTTTTCTCCTCTCCTCTGCTGAATTTCCTGGCTGAAACTGAAACTGCACTGGTTACCTGGCCACCCTCTGTTCTCCGGCCCAGGTCCCCTTCCCCACCAGTCTCACACCTGCACTGCCTTCCAAGCAACCCCTGCACTTGGGGACTTTTTTCTGTATCCCTACAGTCCCACCACCATCACTTGACACCTGATGTCTGCCACAAGCTAGCCGTTCTTTCACTTATTGTTTATTTATTCTATTATCCCATGTACTGCACTGTTACCTCCCCTTCCCCTGTACTTTCAGCCTCCCCCTCCCCATGCACTTGTGCAATCTGACTGACACCTGGCCTAGTAGGATTGTTGTCTTTGTCTTCCCTCTGTGCCCCTCCCTTGCCTTGTCACGCCTTGAAACACTTGTGTATAGGCACGTTATAAATGCCATATCAAATCATATCATATCATATCATTGAGAAAACCCTATCTGATGTATCCCCGTAGAGATGACAATCTCTTGGAGGCGATCTCCGAATGAATATGAAGATGAAAAAAGAGAAGTTGGTGATGTCACAAGAAGCAAGCATGACACACTGAAAAGAGTGGCTGAAGATTAGGATGTATAGACCTCATAGAATCTGATGACAAAATAAGGAATCAAGTGAACCTTTGTATGCAGAATGAAGATTGCATGTGTAGAGAGCACTGCAGAAAATACAAGCCATTTTATAACTGTACAGATGCAGCAAGTAGGCTAAGTGATTTTAAAGGCTAGCTATACATAGCGTATAGACTGCAGGCGGTACCATCATTAAATAGAATTCTGGACATCAGCGTCATATATTTAGTAAGCTCAGAACCCTGAAGAAAGAGGGATCGGTAAGCTGTGCCATAGCAACATGAAGCTAAGAGCATTGAAAGGCCTGGAAGAAGCTGTCTGCCCTGGAGTCAAAGGATGAAGTGGCCAAGAACTGGTTATCTATCCGTAAAGACAGTGAACATGAGAAGCCGAATCAGCCCTTGTTAAGGTACGAAGAAAGAACACAATGAGTGCCAAGCTTATTAATTCAAGACAATTATATGCTGCAAAACAGGCTGAAATATGTTCACCTGTCACATGAGCTAAGGATGGAAATAGAAATTGGCATGCAGCACCAGACTTGAGATAAGCGTGTGCTCACACTCCCATATATTCTCAGGATCAAGGATATTTTTCAAGGCCAAGTTAAAAGACAATATGAATGGCAGAAGGCAAGAGCCGAGAGATGTTGGGCTAACTGGGTGAGGAGCCATGGTCAAGTCCTCCCACTGACACCTGTGGTACCAGCTTACGTGCTGCCAATGAGCTGAATGTTCCAGAAGGGCACGAGTGTGCCAACCAATTATAGAAGGCCATATAATGAAGGGACTTATAGTTTGAGAGAAAATGATATACTGTGTAATTAATAACTGATGAAGATAACTTATATAGAAAGTATACTTAGATGTTCCCCTTAAACCAACCACAATACCTCATATGTTATTCTTGTATGCCACGTAGTATGATGTCACATACAATGAGTAAAATTATTGTTTTTTATGAAATACTTCTAGAGATGTGCTGTGCAACATCTGTTGATGTCTGTTGTAACTCCCTATTTTATATAATTAATAATAAAACAGTCAGATAAGACTTTGCGAATAACCCGTGTCTCGAGTGCATTTCAATCCTGATCCCAGTGCCTAAACACGGGATTCACTGCCTTAAGACGGCCGCCACCTCGAGTGCACCCTGTGCCTGACCCTATCCACATTGGCTGCCTGACTTCCCTGCCTGCACCTACCTGCTGATTGGTCCCCTGCGCCTACCTAAACCAATTACGGTCACCGGCAGGCGAGAGCCGGCCCTTCTAAGTAAGGCCATTGAAAGAAGGCTCCCTGCAGAAGGAGCTGAGTCCAGCTGATGCTTCCAAAGGAGCCGCAGCTCCCCAGCGTGGCCGCGCATTACTGCAGGAGCAGAATCCCCCACCTGCATCCATCTTAGCTTAGAGTTAAGCTGTAGGCATATTACCTGCTGCCTACCAGCCCCTCCACGCTCTTCTACCCACGTGCCAGCAACCTGATGTGTAAAAGAATATTGGCTTTATTATATTAGCAAATCTGCCTCAGATGTGTTTGTTGCCAATAACCCGTGTCTCAAGTGCATTTCAATCCTGATCCCAGTGCCTAAACACGGATTCACTGCCTTAAAATGGCTGCCGCCTCGAGTGTACCCTGTGCCTGACCCTATCCACATTGGCTGCCTGACTTCCCTGCCTGCACCTACCTGCTGATTGGTCCCCTGCACCTACCTAAACCAATCACGGTCGCCGGCAGGGGAGAGCCGGCCCTTCAAAGTAAGGCCATTGAAAGAAGGCTCCCTGCTGACGGAGCTGAGTGCAGCTGATGCTTCCAAAGGAGCCGGAGCTATCCAGCATCGCTGCGCATTGCTGCAGGAGCAGCAACCCCCCCCTGCATCCATTTTAGCTTAGAGGTAAGCTGTAGGCATATTACCTGCTGCCTATCAGCCCCTCCACGCTCTTCTACCCACGTGCCAGCAACCTGATGTGTAAAAGCATATTGGCTTTACTATATTAGCAAATCTGCCTCAGATGTGTTTGTTGCCAATAACCTGTGTCTCAAGTGCATTTCAATCCTGATCCCAGTGCCTAAACATGGGATTCACTGCCTTAAGATGGCCGCCGCCTCGAGTGCACCCTGTGCCTGACCCTATCCACATTGTCTGCCTGACTTCCCTGCCTGCTCCTACCTGCTGATTGGTCCCCTGCGCCTACCTAAACCAATCACTGTCGATGGCAGGTGAGAGCCGGCCCTTCGAAGTAAGGCCATTGAAAGAAGGCTCCCTGCTGACAGAGCTGACCGAGTGCAACCGTCACTGCGGCAAGGTCCTTATGTCCATTTTGCTTCAGGCCATTGCGATCACTATTGCCCCGTCCTGCCTATCGAACCACTGTTGCAACTCTCCTGCGCAAGGTAACCTATGCTATCCTGATCCCAGCCTCAAGGTACATTACCACCATTCTGACCCCTACCGCACACCAGCCCACCATCCGCCTCCTTCAAAGACCCAAGGACTTACTTCACTGGTCTTGCATTGCACGGCATTACCCCCACCACACTATCCGATGTGCCCTGCACCTGCATCTGAATTCACCCTGTGTGCCTTGCATTGTTTAGCCTAGTGGCGCCACACACCTACATTTGAATTTAGCCTGTGTACCTGCATTGACTAGCCTTATGTGCCCCACATCTACATTCGAATTTAGCCTGTGTGCCTGCATTGTCTAGCCTTTATGTGCCCTGCACCAAATCTGGAATTTAGCCTGTGTACCTGCATTGACTAGCCTTATGTGCCCTGCACCGACTCTTGAATTTAGCCTGTGTGCCCTGCATTGACTAGCCATATGTGCCCCACATCTACATTCACATTTAGCCTGTGTGTCTGCATTGTCTAGCCTTTATGTGCCCTGCACCAAATCTTGAATTTAGCCTGTGTACCTGCATTGACTAGCCTTATGTGCCCTGCACCAACTCTTGAATTAGCCTGTGTGCCCTGCATTGACTAGCCTTATGTGCCCTGCACAACATCTTGAATTTAGCCTGTGTGCCCTGCATTGACTAGCCTTATGTTCCCTACACCAAATCTTGAATTTAGCCTGTGTGCCCTGCATTGACTAGCCTTTATGTGCCCTACATCTACACTCAAATTTAGCATGTGTGCATGCATTGTCTAGCCTTTATGTGCCCTGCACCAACTCTTGAATTTAGCCTGTGTGCCCTGCATTGACTAGCCTTATGTGTCCTGCTCCAACTCTTGAATTTATCCTGTGTACCTGCACTAACTAGCCTTTATGTGCCCTGCTCCAACTCTTGAATTTAGCCTGTGTACCTGCATTGACTAGATTTTATGTGCCCTGAACCAACCCTTGAATTCAGCCTGTGTGTCTTGCATTGCTTAGCCTAGTGGCACCTGCATCTTCATTTGAATTTAGCCTGTGTGCCTGCATTGTTTAGCTTAGATATGCCCCTGCCTTACAATCGAATCTAACCCTTGTGTGCTCTACATCGTCTTAGCTCTATTCAGTCTAGATGTGCCCCGCAGCTCCGTTTGATGTTAGCCCATCCATACTCTGCATTGTGTCGGCTCGGCCACATGCCTTCGCCTAACTACCTTTCTGAATCTCAGGACGGACTGCAACACTAGTTAACGACCCCTACACCTGCTTGGTGTCTCACCATTAACCCATTCTCTTAACACTGGTATCATGCTACCACACCCCTCTTCCCAAAGGCCTTTTCTCTCCTTACTGAGAATACCCCTCTTATTGTGGGCATCTACCTGTGCGTTCCACTTATCATCAGCCAGCCCAGCTACACTTAGCACTCTGTGCACTGGAACAATGGCTCCTACATACAGACTTTCGGTCTACCTGAGCACTGAGCCGCAACATCCCAACATTTACCTTAATGCACCAACCTTATGGCTTGACCATTTCACTAAAAAACCCACACCAAACCAACCCTGCTCAACCTTCCTAAGAAACACAAGATTAGGCTCCAGACTCCTGGGTATGAAGGGACACACTATGTACCCTAGAGCATATCAGGAACCCCTGATGCACAGCCTGTCCCCTCAGACCCTCATCTCACCCACTCTTCAAAGCCCCCAGACAAACCTTGCCTAGTAATGTCGGATCGATCAAGGCCGCTTGGGTCAATGCAAGGTCCCTAGCAGCCCGCGCATTGGATATTGCCGATCTTATCAAGACTCAGGAGCTTGACCTCATTGCCATCTCCGAGACCTGGCTGCACCCTGCCTCGGGCCCAGCACTCTCCATGGCCATCCCCCCTGAGTACTCTATTACCAGGTGCGACCACACCTCCAGAGGCGGCGGAATTGCTTTCATCCATAAAAATTCACTAGGACTTAGAACCCTACTGTGCACTGATCTGGATTCTGCTAAACTACTCTCTGTCAAACTTCCACTCTCTGCTACCCAAACAACCACCATCCACTTAATTTACAGACCCCCGGGTCACCCACATCCTTTGTGGATGACATCACATCCTTATTACTCGACAAAGCAAAAACCAACTCTCAAACCATCATCCTTGGAGACCTTAATCTAGGCCACCATGACCCTAATGACCCCGTGGCTCTTGACCTCGCCAACACCCTAACGGATTTAGGCTTCTCATATCATATACAAGAACCCACCCACATCAAAGGGCGGCCCCTAGATTGGCTAGGCAACACCAACTGTAACATCAGCCTGCTCTCAAACATCCCTTGCACCTGGTCAGATCACCATATCAATACCTTCGACATTGAAGCTGTTCCTCTTCCTATGCTTCCTGTCGCTCCAGCCATCCCTACCAGAAACAAAAAGAACATAACCCCTGAAGAATTACTCCCCCTCATCCTTCCTACCCTCAATAACGCCACTGACTCCTGCTCGGACCCCACTATCTTAGCTGACACCTATAACCAGACAGTGCTCACAGCTATTAACTCCATCGCCCCGCTCAAACTCAGGAGACCGAAATAAAAGGTGCACCTCAAACCCTGGTTCACACCACAGCTTCGAGTACTACGCAAAGAGAAACACATGCTGGAAAAGTCACCCTTCTAATGCCCACAAGGATAGCCTCTTCTTAGCCACTCTCAATTATAAAGAAGCTATATTCCAGGCTAAAAAGGAATCCTACAATAATCGCATCGTGTCTGCACAATCAAATTGAGACACCTGCAGCCCCCCCTGACTCGTGCACTAAAGACAGCAATTGGTGCACTAATATACAGACAGCACTCTTGGGCAAAATTGCCACCCTCCAAACTAAAATTAGAGATACACAAAATTCCTACAGCCAGACCAACCATTGGCCGCCCCCACATCCAGTACTCGCCAAGCCAACCTGACCTTTAAACTGTTTGCCTTCTCCCCCTCACTACCCTTCAAGTAGAAGGAATTATAAACAACCTCAAGCCTTCTAACCACCAAGGTCACCCTTGCCCGGCACCCATCATCAAGGAAGCCTTGCACGACCTAGCTCCCTTCATCACAGCCTTCATAAACGCCTCCTTCAAAACAGGCATAGTCCCTGACAACCTCAAGGACGCCTGGGTGATCCCACTACTTAAAAAACCATCCCTTGACCCTAACATACCGACCAACTTCAGACCAATCACTACTGTCCCGTTCCTGCTCAAGATCCTTGATCGTGCAGCATACCTGCAGATTCAAGACTACCTTGAATCCAACAATCTCCAGGGGCTAAGACAATCTGGCTTCCGCCCCAAACATGGTACTGAAACAGCCCTGATTGATCTAAAAACTCAGATGGAAATACTAAAGGACAACAGGAAATTAGCGCTACTCCTCCTGGACCTTTCCGCGGCATTCGATTTGGTTAACCACCAAATACTTTGCTAACATCTTAAATCTGTGGCCCACTTCTCAGACTCGGCCAACGCCTGGATCCACTCCTTCCTCAGTAACAGGTCCATGCGGGTGTTTTCACCCACTGCTTCGGCAGACCCCTCCCCTATTCACTGTGGCGTCCCCAAAGGCTCTTGTGTATCGCCCACACTATACAACGTGTTCACCAAACCCCTTTTTGACGTGCTCGATTATCTGGGTGTCTCCTATACCAACTATGTGGATGACACCCAGATACTCATTCCCATCACTGGTGATTACACAGCCGACACCAAATCCTTGAATGATGTCTATCTGGTCATTCAAGCCTGGAAAAACTGAGCTCTTACTACTAGCCTCTACTCAACGTCTCTACAAATTAGACCAAGCATACAAGTCTTTCAACATTGACGGCAATGACATCAAGGTCTCTAAAGACACTAAAATGTAGGCGTCTATCTGGACTCCACCCTCTCCCTGAACATTCTGTACCCTCATAACTGCATTACCCTTGCAAGAACACTTGTTATGTCCAAAATCGACTACTGCAGTGCCCTCTACTTGTGGACCAGCCAGTTGAACCTCAATAAACTGCAAACCATCCAAAATAATGCCATAAGGGCAGCTCTCAATATCCCCAGACGGTCTCATATTTCTAACGTCAGATCGGATTCACGATGGCTCCCGGTAAAGCAAAGAATTGCCCTGAAAACACTAGCCTTAACACATACATTCTTGGACAACAATGCCCCACCTTACCTCTACTGTCGCCTTACACTCCACACCTCCTCTCGACCCACTAGATCAGCTCAAACTCACAGCCTATTCCTGACTAGATTTAAACTCCAAAAAGCAGGTGGTGTGAGCTTCCCTGTCCTAGCTTCAAAACTTTGGAACTCACTGCCTACCTCCATCAGAACTGAGCCATTGTTACTAACTTTCAAGAATAGTACCAAATCTTGGCTGGTCACGCAGAACTAATGAAGCTCCTATACTTAAGAGTTGCTACCGACTGTTAATATCTCTTACTTGTGTATATACGCTCTAATGTACTTGTATTATAATCTGTAAATTGCAATTTGCTGTATTGTATGTATGTAATTTGTATATATTGTATATATCGTAACCTGTATCGAAGAATATGCGCCCGGTTGCCCAGGGGCCTAACTGAACTTTACAAATAAACTAAACTTCAAACTTCAAACTTTTTTGCCAACTTCCTGAGTCGTCCTGCATGACGTGTCATTGAATTTAAGGACCCTCTGGGTTCAATCCAGTCCACCAGGGATGTCATTTCACCAAAATGCCAGGGGTAGTGGAAGTGAAATCGCATAACCCTTGACACCTGATGACATCATAGGAAGTAATGCCATTTAACCCCACCCCCAAGTGCCATCACAGGAGGTGATGGCACACGACCTTTCAGCCCTTGACAAAACAGACGTGGCATCACATTGCATTGGTCCTCAGTACACTAAGAGAAATATGGTTATATCACTGTAATATCATATTATTTCATACAACAATGGATCACCACATGTAGCGTTAATATCAGTGTATATAGGACCATATTAACAAATTACTGAGAATGTAAGCAGAGGTCCAACACAACAACATGGACAATTGTACATCACTCGGGCCAAACTGTAAACAGACAAAGAATCTCAAAGAGGCCTAAACCCCAAAGCGCAGACATCCATTCCATGCCAAGTGTCTGGCCAGACTGGAAACAGCAACTGACCAACACAAGTCCAACCAGAAAAACGATGGGATGGCGGTTTGCCCAGAGTTGTGCCAGTGATTATGAATGATTTAAAACCTTCTCGCTATCACCTTTGAGTTTTTGCTTTTTTTCTAAGTAACACAGATATTTTTTTTGTTAGATGGTAGAGAGAGGGTAAGGATGTGATGCAGGTGGCAGTGATTGCAGGTTTAACAAAAAAAATGTATGTAAACAGCAGCAGCCACTCTGTGACATCACCCCTAGGAAAGGATCATTTTATTATTATTGTATTCTTTTTTACAGGAACTGAACTCATGTTGCACTGCATTCGTTGTTCCCAAAGCAAGTGCGTTGCCCCTGAGGAATCCTTCCAAAACATTTGTTTTGCTTGTGGATGAAACACATGGCTTACTTTAAAGGCAGAGGCCTGCTTCATTTAAATTAGTTATCTCTACAGTTTGCCTGTGATGCAGGTCTGGCAGATCTGGGTCAGTTCACACGGTGGCCAGGCAGGATTGGTGGCAGATGTCACTGGGGCCCACCGCTCTCATCACAGGCACAGCGGCTCCCTGGATGTGCAAAGCAGACGAGAAACACTGATGAGATGCGCGTTCATACTGTGCTGTCACAGAGTACTGCAGGCTGCTCTTACATATTCCCAACTAAATAGAAACTAGCCCCCATACCCTTCCTGTTCCTACAGTGCTGGGTATGGGCTGCACAGACAGCCGCGCCTCTGTACCCAACCATTCAGGCATTCTTCAATACTGTGCATTTTTTGAAAATGTACTTGCTAATGTATAGGATAATGAAATAATATTGGACGAGATAGTTACACAAATTAAAATAACCTTAAACAGTAAATGTTCATTTAAAGACAACACCACATCACCACATAACGGGGGTTGGGAGGTTTGTCAACACCACTCTATGGGTTTCTCACACAAGGGCTTTCTCAAGAGTGGCCACGAGGTAATGCTGCTATTTTGATCAGGGCCCAGCATACTTAAAAATATCTTATTCTTAAGATCAGAGCATGTACTTAAGTCTCATCTGGTCAATAAGGGATGCGTAGGCCAAACCATCAGTCCCTTTCCCTTTTGATTGGATCTTGCCTAGAGACTTTTCAGTTTGCAATGTATGCATTATAAGCTACACGGCATAGCTCAACATCATTGTTGAACACAAGCATCACATTTCTATTCGATGTAGGCTTTGTAAAACACATGGACATCCTTTTCCATTATTCATTTTCTCTAATAATTATTTCCCATGAAACTGTAAAAATACATGATTCACATGAAGGTTCATTTTGCAGGATGCTAAGCTAGCTGTGCTACATCAGGCATAGATACTTTATGAATTTTAGCAATGATAACAATGGTTTAGGATATAGATAACAGTTTAAGGAGCCTCACATCTAGGAGCTGTTTTTTGTTTGCATTCTCATTAATGTTTTTTGAAATGTACCCTTTCCCTCACTCACTTTTGGTATGGGTCGGTGGCCCAGATTTGATCCTTTTAATTGTTGACACTAACGCCAGATAAACAACTCCTTCCTTGTTGACCTTTTTGAGATGTTTTCGTATAGCTAGAGGGGCCATTGCTGTTGTACCAGAGTGGTGAAAATCCCATCTTTTGCATCAGTGCAGTACTCTCATAGACAACACAGTACTGTTTGGTGTTCATGCATTAAACACAAAGAAGCTCAATGTTATCGGGGTGTAACGTTAATGGAAGGCATGAAAGCATGAAAGCCTGGTGTGCGGTTTTTACTGCTTCCATTAACATCACGCCCCATATTCCTGCAATTATATGTGGAGAGGAGGGACAGAATGCAACGTGCATTTCTCCTGCCTCCCCGATGCTGCAGTATTTGAACCCGGCATGCATTTTCACGCTGGCGCAAATGCTGGAGATGGCTATGGATCCCACCCGCTGTATGCGCCAGCATCAGGGCTCCATTGTACACACTCCCTGCCATGCTCGTATGGTAGACACCATTTAAAATGAATTGCTGCCTGCTATGCAGCCTTTGCAGGCAGTGTTTTCAATGACAATTAAACGTTGCCTCCTATGCGATCATGGTAGGGAGCGTTCACTCATTTGCTGGACAAATGTGCAGGACAAAAGGCAGTGAACACACATACATGTACATCGACTTTTGCCCTGCACATTTGCACTCCGCCATACAAATGACCAACATTTTGGAGCAGGGAGCAACATACATGTATCTATATGTAAGGGCTACCACGGCCAAATACTGCACTAGAGCAACATTCTCTCCAATGGGTTTTAAGCTATGGTTGTTGGCATCATAGGCAGCCGTGAACGCCCAGTTCCCTTGTCCTACCCAAGAACACATGCTCCCTGCTGAGATGGGAGGCAGCAATTACCTTTAAGCCACTAAAAAGCGATCATCTGATCCCTCCCTGATTCCTTCTATTCCTTCCTCTCGCATAACATGATAGGGATTTGTTGCATCTCTTCTTCCAACATTTAATCGTCAAAATAAGCCCGCTCCTATTCCAGGAAGCCTTTTATTCTATTCTGCACAGCATCTTTTAATCCAGTTCTCCACCTGAAATTGGGCCGAGTTCAAAAGCAGGGCTGCGAGTCCTACGCGTGAACGTCAGACCCACTCGATCACGTTCTGTCAGAAGAAAGAGGCACCATCAAAGGACCTCTTCAATTGTTTATTACTCCCAGACTCAGAATTCGCTATTGCAGTTTCACTACTTGGAGACCTTTGAAACCCAGTATTTTAAGAAGCATATGAACAGATTTCAATCACAGATATCTTCCGCCAGAGGCATGACCTGTGCCATTTGTCAATGTTCTGCCCATTCAAAGCTTAGACAACAAAAGGCAGGGGTATGCAATCTTTGGCTACCGAATGTGTTTTGATGTCAAGTTCTATTATGCCTCGCTGCATAGACAGTTGTGAGGGATCATGGTAGCCATACTATAAAGTAGGCATGAATGACCTTCGCTGCAACTAAACAAAATTACCTGAATTATAGGTAATTTGTCAATGATGAACCTCAGATGAATATTTGGAGAAGTTTGTCGGAAGTTCATTCCCATTTGTTTAAAGGGGTCCTGTGGCTAGAGCTACATCTCGACAGTTCCGACATTAGTGGAGCTCCAGATTTTTTCCAGACCTGGCTGCACCCCTGCAGGAAGTCATTGCTGTAGAATCTTTAGGGACATTTTGCGTATATTTTGAGCAGTTGTAGGAAGAACACAGTGATACTGTGTTAATTAGATCACTACTGTGTTACTGTCTGCCCCACAAAATTCGTATGTTTCCATAATCCTACGAAACAGCGCTCTGATGAGTCTGAGCCAGGGATGCCATTTCACCAAAAATTCCAGGGGTAGCGGAAGTGACATCACATGACCCTTGACCTCTGATGACATCACAGGAAGTGATGTCATTTGTCCCCGACCCAAAGTGATATCGCAGGAAGCGATGGAACACGACCTTTCACCCGTTGACAAAACAGGAAGTGGCATCACATAGCATTGTACACTACAAAAAATATGGTTACGATAACACTATAATGTGATATACATTTCATACAAGAATGGATCACTATATGTATCGTTAAGATCAGTGTGTATAGACCCATATTACCAAATTACTATGAATGCAAGCAGACTTCCATGAGCAAATGATAATGATGTGTTATTATATAGCACCTACGCTTAAGCGCTTTATATACAAACAACATTCACCCAAACTGTGTTGGTACTCATTTATCAATGATATGAAATAAGGATGAAAGTCTGAGTTGAGGCGTTTAAGAACAGGCTAAATCAGTGTCTCTCCCCCTGAAGTGTGCTTGAAATAAACCTTTAATGCGTCTAGCAATTATTGTATAGAATTCCAGAAAGACACATTATTTGGAATTTAGGGTCAGTGCTGAAAGTGTTAGTCGTGTGGCTCTCCTGGACATAGTGCTGGCCATAACCCACAGCCCAGGAGCTTGCATTGCAAAAAAAACATTTTTTTTCCAGAGGTTGCACGGGAGACCACACGAGGGACCACAGAGGTTGCAAGGGAGGCAGTTGCGACCTCTGGCAACCCCTATATGACGTCCCTGGTCTGAGCTGGGTTCGTTTGATATATTTTATATCCACTACTGCCAATTCACTCTTTTTCTTCACAGCCCCCCACTACTACCACATCATTTTTCCTCATCACAGTGCTGCCCCATTGCCACAACTTACTCTTCGACATCACAGTACCACCTACAACCAACTCATCTTCCAATTCACAATCCTTTAGTACATCTACATCACTCTTGCTCATCACAGTACCCCACTACCAACATCTCACTCTTCCTCATCACAGTACCTAATAACTACAAATCACTTTACCTCATCAAAGTAGCCAACTCTCACCAACTCACTCCTCCTACTCACAGTCCCCCACTACCACCATCTCATTCTTCTGCATCACAGTTATCCACTGCATCACTCTTCCACTTCACAGTACCCCACAATAACCACATCACTATTACTTACGACAGTCCCCCAATATCACCACGTCACTCTTTCTCATTACATAACCCCACTACCACCAATTCAATCTTTGTCTTCACAGCCCCCCACTACCATCACATCATTCTACCTCATCACAGTGCCCGTCTACCAGGACCTCACTCTTCTTCATCACAGTACCCCACTACGACCAACTCACTCTTCCAACTGACAGCCCACCACTACCACTACATAACAGTTCCTCCTCATAGGAAACCACTCCCATCACCTTACTTTATCCCACTTGCACAAACCCAATCTTCCTTATCACAGTACACAACTACCACAACATCGCTCTTCTTCATCAGAGTACCCAACAACCACCACTTCAATCTTCCTCATCACAGTACCCCACTGCCACCAATTCACTCTTCCTCATCACTGTCCCCCACTACCACCATGTAACTCTTCCTCATCAGAGTACCCCACTACCACCTTGTCACTCTTTCTCATTACATTACCCCACTACTGCTAATTCACTATTTTTCTTCACAGCCCCTCACTACCACCACTTAATTCTTCCTCATCACAGTGCCATCCTTCTGCCATCTCAATCTTGATCATCACAGTACCTTACTACGACAATCTCACTATTCCAATTCACACCCCCCACTACCAGCACATAACTCTTCTTACTCATAGTTACCCGCTACCACCGCGTCACCTTTCCTCATCACAGTACCCCCTACAACCACCTGACTCTTCCTCATCAAAGTCCCCAACTACCACCACCTCACTCTTTTTCGTCAAAGTACCCCACTATCACCACATCACTCTTCCTCATTACAGTGCCACACCTTGTAACAATACCACACTATCACTGCATCACTCTTCCTCATTACAGTCCACAACACCACTACATCATTCTCATGTTTCAAAGTAACCCACTACCATCACTTCACTCTTCCTTGTCACATTTCCCCACTACCCACACCTCACTCATCCTCATCACAACACCTCACTACCACCAAATCAATCTTCCTCATCACAGTACAGACAACCACCAATTCCCTCTTCATCATCACAGTAACCAACTTCCATCACCTCGCTCTTCCTTGTCACAGTCATTCAATACTACCACATCACTCGTCCTCATCACAGTACCTCACTGCCACCAACTCAATAATCCTCATCACAGTACTCCACTACCAAAAACAAACTAATCATCATCACAGTTACCCACTACCACCAATGGACTATTTCTCTTCAGAGCCCCCCAATACCACCATGTAAGTCTTCCTTGTCACAGTTCCCGACTACCACTATATCACGCTTCATCATCATAATCACCCACTACCACAATACACCACTGCCACCATCTCAGTCTTCCTCGCCACAGTACCCCACTACCACGAGCATATTCTTCCTCATCACAGTGCCACGCTGCAACCACCTTGCTCTTCCTCATCCCATTCCCCCAGTATCACTACATCACTCTTCCTCAACACAGTATCCTAATAGCACCACATCACTCTTCATTGTCACCTTCTTCCACTACCAGCACATCACTCTTCCTCATCACAGTACCCCACTACCACCAAATCAATATTCCTTGTGACAATCCCCCACTAACACCACCTCACACTGCCTTGTCACAGGGCCATTGTCATACCACTGCATGACTCCTCCTTGTCACAGTACCCCAATACCACCGCACCCCACTGTTCTCATCACAGCCCCTCTACTACCACCTTATATGCCATCCTTGTCACAGTACCCCACTACTACTATCAACTAACTCTACTATATCACAGTACTCCACTAAAACCAACTCACTCTTCGCCATCAGATAACCACAATACTAACACATCATTTCTCCTTGTCACAGTACCCCACTACCATCAACTCATCTTCTTTGTCATAGTATCCCACTACAAACAACTTGTTATTCATCATCACAGTACACCACAACCAACACCTCACTCTTCATCATCACAGTTGCCCAGTACCACTACACCACTCTTCCTTGTCACAGTACCCAACTACTACCAATTAATTCTTCCTTATGACAGTAGCCCAATACCACCGAACTAACATTTTAACATCACAGTACTCAAATACCTCAAGCTCATTCTTCCTCATCAGAGTACTCCTCTATCACCAACTCACTATTCCTCCTCACAGTACTCCACCACAACCATGTCACTCTTCCCCGGCAGAGTCTCCCACTACCATCATCTCATTCTTCTGCATCACATTCCCCCCACTACCACTGTGTCACTCTTACTGGTCACTGTACCCCACAACTACAATGCCACTTTTCCTCATCACTTTCCCCCAGTTCCAGCATGTCACACTTTTTAATAATATTACCCCACTACTTCCAATACATTTTTTTCTTTTTTCTTCACAGTCCCCCATTACCACCACATCATTCTTCCTCATCACTGTGCCTGTCTACCACCGTCTCATTCTTTTTTGTCACAGTACCCCACTACGACCAACTCACTTTTTAAATTCACAGCCACCCATTACCACCACATAACTGTTCCTCATCATCATACCCCACTACAACCAATGCACTCCTCCTCCTCACAGTACCCAACTCCCACAACCTCATTCTTCCTCATCACAGTAGCTCACTCTCACCACATCACTCTTTCTTAACACAGTGCCCCCACAACCACCACATCACTTTTCCTGGCCAAAGTGCAGCGCTACCGTCACATTAAGCTTCATCATCAAGGACACAACTAACAATTCAATATTTGTACCCACTACCACCACACCACTCTTACTGATCACAATACATCCTACAACCAACTCAATCTTCCTCATCACATTATCCCACTCTGACCACGTCACTCTTCCATGTCACAGTACCCCACAAACACCACCTCAACCTTTCCAGTCAAAGTCCCCCCTCCCACCACATCAATCTTCCTCATAATAGTACCCCACTACAATCAACTTGCTCTTCCTCATCACAGCCCCACACTACGTATCACTTTTCCTTATCACAGTACCCCACTACCACCTTATCATTCTATCTCGACACAGTGCCCTCACTGTCACCATTTCACTTTTTCTCATCACAGTTCTCCACTACCACCATCTCACTCTTTCTCATGACATCACCCCACTACCGCCAATTCACTCTTTTTCATCAAACTCAGCACTACCAGCAAATAATTTTTCCACAGTACAGGGCCCCGCTGCCAACAGTTCACTTTTCCTCAACACAGTACCCCACTAC
The DNA here is from genome assembly GCF_040938575.1 of Ambystoma mexicanum. Classification (NCBI taxonomy): domain Eukaryota; kingdom Metazoa; phylum Chordata; class Amphibia; order Caudata; family Ambystomatidae; genus Ambystoma; species Ambystoma mexicanum. The sequence continues at coordinate 974,910,615 of NC_090926.1, forward strand.
CACCAAGTAATTTAGCTCACAAACCTTCCTTCACATGCACTCTCTGCTTACCCCTGACTCTGTACAACTGGCCTCCCCTGGCACTCGCTTTCTCACGGGCCCTCTCCCCCACACTTCGAATGTCACAAGGCCTACTAGGATTGTTTGTTTGTCCTCCCTTTTCCCACACCATTTTATCTTGTGTCTCCTCGAAACACATTGTGTGTAGGCCATTATAAATACCAAATAAATAAAAAAATAAAAAAACTCAACTACTTTCTCACTCTTCCTTGTCACAGTCACCCATTACTAACACATCACCCTTCCTCATCATAGTATCTCACTACCACCAACTCAATATTCCTCATCACAGTGCCAAACTTCAACCACTTGACTCTTCCTTGTCACAGTCACCCACTACGACCAATGTACTTTCTTCAGGAAAATAATTAAAAGGCTGCTATTCTTTTAAGCACGTTTTCTATTCATCTGCCCCAAACACACATATATAATAATTCTACCAAAATGACTGGGGTGAGGGGGCACGATTAGACTGCAAACGAGGAAAGTGACATTGTTAAAAACACGGTATATGGACTTGCACATTCAAGAAGATAGATGCAATTTACATTTTAGGGAGACAACATAAATGAGTGAAATAGGGAACACCCCCAGGTTCAACAAGTAAATGTTTCACTGTTGAGTCAAAAGTCAAGAAAATTACCAGGTCATGACCACATACTGAATTATTTATTCAAACATGAACAATTAATTGGATCCCTTTCTTGTCTATCTTTTTTTTAACATGTTTTTGTTAGAGTATTATAAAGGCAAATAGTACAAGAACAGTTAACCATGTTTAAGCAATTGTATGATTTCAAGTGTCAATACCTATATATTTGATGTGAAACATGTTGAGTAAGTTAATTTCCAAAAACGTATTAGAATTGGGTAATGATTAAGACAAAACAGGTGGGAACAATGACACAATAACATGACATAAGACAGTAGGAAAGGGTGGGGTAGAAATACATGACTAAAAGAAGTTGAAATCAGTTAATCATGAGTGTTGAGATAATATATGAACATATTCCATTTTCAATTAAATGTATGTAAATGGTAAAATGTAGAAGCATGAATTTTTTCCAGTATTATGCAATAGATTAGTTGTATTCTTCCAATTAGATGTAATATTTTGAAAAGCAATACTTATAAACAAGTTATACAGAGTAGGAGAGACAATCTGTCTTATAACTGGATTAACAATTGAGGCAATTAGCAAGAGTTAGTGGTTCTCCCAAATGAAGAATGGATTGAATGTGTGATCAGATCTTGGACCAAAAAGCATGAACATATTTACAATTGAAAAGTAAATGAGTAAACTCTGCATTAGGTTCAGAACATGACCAACAGTTGTTGGATAAACTATCTACAGCTTAGGCGATAGGTATAGGAGGAAGAAAAACATGGATAAACATGAAACAGTAGGTTTGGGTAAGATTGGGGGCAGAAGATGTAGATTGACATATTATCCACATTTTGGTCCAATGATCTGAGGAGGGTTGAAGGTCCCAATCGATTTCTAATTGTCTGATAATACTGAGATTAAGTGAGTTTGGAGAAGGGGGAACATTTAGAAACATATAAAGTTTGGCGGCATTAATAGAGGGATTATTAATTAGGAGCTTTTAAAAAAGAGAAGGGTTTTTTTTGGTTAAAGGTAGGCAATGATTTAGTAATTGACTTGATTAGAAATATGTAGAGGGGGAATTCTGAAGTAGGGATATTACATTGCAGGCAGATTTTCGGGAAACAGACTATTTTTGAGTTGTGGAATAGATGTTTCACAAATTTGGTGCCTGAAGTGTACCATCTGAATATAGTGGACAGAATTTGGTAGAATTTTGCTTATTAAACCAAAGAGAAATCTCACTAGTGTTAGTTTTAGTGAAATAATTAACAGGGAATTTATTCCAAATGATTTTTAAAAAAGTGTCGTGAAGGAAAAGTAGTGATGTTAGGCCAGGAAGAGGTCATTAGGAAGTGGGAAAGTGAGAGCGGAGAAATAGAGCTCGCTTCAATATTGATCCAAAGGGGAGCATTCTCAAGGTGGTATTCATAATGTTTAAAGATGATTAATGGTTTTAGGACAAAAGCTTTGTTATATAATTGGAAATTAGGAAATTTGACTCCTCCCGAGGATTTGGGAAGTCTTAATTTATTTATGGCAATGTGCAGTACTTTTTTATTCAATAGGAATTTAAGAAGAAGGGAATCAAGTTATTTTTAGAAAGAGGTGTGAATTACAGTGGGAATCATGGATAGTGAATAGAGAATAATGGGGTTGATCATCATTTTAATAGTATTGAGGCGTCCCCACCAAGATAGAAAAAGAGGAGACCATATTTCAGTCATTTCTGTAGCTTTTTTCAATTAGAGAGTTAGTATTAACATTGATAGTAGTGTGGACATCTTTAGCGATGAAAAGCCTCAGATACCTGATATGAGATGGTTGCCAAGACAAACCAGACAGAGGGGTATTGGTAGGATTAGATGCATTAGTGAGAGGCATCACATCAGATTTATTAAAATTCAATTTGTATCATGAAGCGATGGAAACTTTATTTATAGTATTTATTAAATGTTGTATGGAGAAGGCAGGCTCAGAGAGGTAAATTAGGATTTTGTTGGCATAAGAGGGTAATTTGATTTCTATATCATTTATAAAGATACCTTTGATACTAGTGTTCATTCTAATGCTTTGAAGAAGGCGAACTAAAGCCAGATTGACTAGTAAAGGAGAAAGAGGACAGCCTTGGTGAGTTGAAAATGAAGAGGAGAGATAATTATTGACAAGGATACAAGTGGTAGGTGAGGAGTAAATCATTTTAATCAGGTTGATAAAGTATGGAGGAAGGCCATGCCAGGTTAAAAAGTGGAACATGAAATACCAAGAGACACGATCAAATGCTTTCTCAGCATTGAGGGCAAAAAGGGCTAAAGGTTCATGTGAATTTTGAGAGTAAGCAAGGGTGTTAAATAAGAGTCTGGAGTTAGATGAAGCAAGGTGACTTTTGATAAAACCGGATTGATTGGGATGTATACGTTTGGGGAGGTATAGTTCCAATCATTTTGCAAGAATTTTAGCAAACATTTTTAAATCCGAATTAATGAGAGAAATGTGTCTGTAGTTTTTAATTATAGATGGCTATTTGTCGGGCTTGGGAAAGAGTATTAATATGACCTCACCAAATGATCCAGGGCTTTGCCCAATTTCAGTAAAGTAGGAGTATAATTCTAAAAGCTTAGGTGCAATGGAATCAATGAAAATGTTGTAAAAATCCAAAGTGAATCCATCAGGACCAGGGGCTTTATTGGGTTTGAGATCCAATATGGCTTGTTTGATTTCAGTAAGGGAGGTAGGTGCAGCAAGGGGTAAAGATCAACCGGGTTAGAGACATTTTTCTTTGTGTTAGCTTTGAAGAAAGAATTGATTTCAGCGGTATTGGTAGAGGGATCAGAGGTATACAATTTAGAGTAGAAATCAAGAAAAGCTTTGTTTATGTCTTTTGGTCTTGTTAACATGTTACCCTCAGAGGAGTTCATATGTGTTATATGGGATTTTTGTTTTTTTCTTCTTTAGATATGATGCCAACATTTTGTCAGCTTTGTTGGATCCATTGTGGAATTTGGTTCTGGACCTGAGTATGGAGTTGGCAGCTTTGTCGGTGCAAATTGTATTACATTCAATACGTTTAGCCATAAGAGCTTTCATGATGTTTGGATCCAGGTTTTCATAGTTGGATTGCTCAACGCATTTGATTGAGGTTTTTTGGGTGTTATGGGTGGATTCAGATTGCTGTATTTTTAATGGCAACACATTGGATTATGAAACTACATAGGGAAGTTTTAAAGGTATCCCAGTTGTTGTACATTGAGGTGTGCTCAGGACGATTATTAAAGAGAAATCTTTAATGAAGGAGAGAATTTAGTAATGGGAGTCCATTCAATAGTGGTGGAAACAGGGGCATGGTCTCAGATAGTTATAGGGCCAATTTCACAATTTAAAATGGATGAAGTTCACGAAGAGTTAATACAATATAATGAAGTCTGGAAAAGGATTGAGGAGGTGGGGAATAGAATGTCAAATATTCAGCCTCTGGATGACAGAAGCGCCAAGAGTCAATTAAGTTTAAGTTTAGTAATACATTTAGAAAACTGTTCTGAGATTTGGAGTTGATAAAATTTGAGGAGGATTTATGATCAAGGGCAAAGTAAGAATGGTTCATATCACTACCAAAAATTAGCTTGTCAGGGCTCTTCTGTGACAGTTTTGTAAGAAAATTGGAACGAAATGGGGGGTTTTGAGCATTGGGCCATAAACATTAACAATGGTAACAGGTAGGGTATTAATAATTGCGTCCACAATGATCCATCAGCCTTCTGGATCTTTTCCTTTGCTAACTTGTTTGAAGTTCAAATGCTTATTAATTAAAATCCCACCTTTCTTATCCAAAGCATTTAAAAAAGGTGTATGAATGACCCAGGTGGCTCCAATCTTGATTTTTTCACTTTCAGAACTTAAATGAACCTCTTGGAGACACATAGGGGCCAATTCATAGAATTCGGCGCACAAGTGGCGCACGCGGCTGGCGCACAGTGTGCGCGTGCGGTAGTCTGCGCCAGCCGCGTGCGCCGAAACACATTTCCGCGCACAGCGTATTCATGGATTCCAGCCACCAAAACCAGCCGTGGCGCACAGTGGCGCAGCGACCTTGCAGCAGCGCCAGTTACGCCCCCAAGAACGCCTTCCGCGCAGGGAAAAGCCATCAAAATCCCCAATCCAGCGCAAAGGGCTGCGCTAACCCTGTACCAGCACGGCAAGCGGGCTACGTGTATTCCAGGGGTTCGCGGGAAGTTTCACACGCGATTTCAGCAGGGTACGTGTATTTCAGGGGTGCGCGGGAAGTTCCACACGCGAATAGCCTGGGCGCGTGTATTTCAGGGGTGCGCGGGAAGTTCCACACGCGAATAGCCTGGGCGCGTGTATTTCAGGGGTTCGCGGGAAGTTTCACACGCGATTTCAGCAGGGTACGTGTATTTCAGGGGTGCGCGGGAAGTTCCACACGCGAATAGCCTGGGCGCGTGTATTTCAGGGGTGCGCGGGAAGTTCCACACGCGAATAGCCTGGGCGCGTGTATTTCAGGGGTGCGCGGGAAGTTCCACACGCGAATAGCCTGCGCGCGTGTATTTCAGGGGTGCGCGGCAAGTTCCACACGCGAATAGCCTGGGCGCGTGTATTTCAGGGGTTCGCGGGAAGTTTCACACGCGATTTCAGCAGGGTACGTGTATTTCAGGGGTGCGCGGGAAGTTCCACACGCGAATAGCCTGGGCGCGTGTATTTCAGGGGTGCGCGGGAAGTTCCACACGCGATTGGCCTGGGTACGTGTGTTTCGGGGTGCGCGGGTAGTTCCACACGCGATTGGCCGGGGTACGTGTGTTCCGGGGTCCCGTGAACTTTCACACGCGATTGGTTGGGATCCACATGTGTACTGTCATCACGTGCAATGAGGGATACTCCCTCGCACGTCACGTCACAGACGCGCTCACGCGCTGAGGGCCTTTGGTCCAATGAAAATGCGTATGCGTGCAGACGCGCTTACGCGCTAAGGGCCTTTCCTCGAATTACACGCTGAAGTGCAGAATTTTCACGTGCCAAATCACTCCGTATCAAGCTGGCCACGCGTAAGCACACGGAAGACCACGCTCCTGCCCAGAAGGCTGAACTACTGCCCCCCAGAGCCCCGAGCACGCTCCCACCTGCCATCTGCTGCTGCCTGACTGCCTGCTGCCCACGTGCCCTGCCATTTGCTGCCTGCACATCAGCCAGGGGTGCTGTTGGTGTGACCACCCCTGCTGGAACCAAAGACTCCCGACTGGGATTCCATCGCTCCACAGCCCAGCCCCAGGACCCAGTTGCCCACCCACTCCTGCCTCTGGGGTTGTCATGTCGGGGCAAACTCCATCTGTGACCACTGACAACCCCCGGCCAGAGAGGCAGAGGGGCACCAGCTTCAGTGCCACCGAAGTTGGTGTCCTGGTGGAGCAAGTCCTGGGGCAGTATGATGCCCTCTTCGGAAGTTGCCGCGCCGACAAGGAAGAACGGACTCGGATCTGGACTGACATCGTGACTGCCATCAACGCGGAGGGGGTGGCAGTCCGCGACTTCCAACATGTCAAGAAGCGCTGGGAGGACTTCAGGTCCAGGACCCTGACCAAGGCCCGGCGCCTCTTGAAGGCAGCGGATGCCAAGGGGCGCCGGGGCCACTTGTCGGAAGAACAGATGAGGGTCCTGGAACACATATCCCCAGCGCTCCACGTCCAGGTCCTTGAGAGGCAGACCCGTCTGGAGTCGAGCGGTGAGTGTACATGCATCCTGATTGTGAGCAGTGCGTGTGGTGATTGTTCAGTAGTGTGCAGGTTGCACATCTGTTTGTATGGGGTCGAGTATGGGTGCGGGTGTACAGGGCCGTGGGGCTGACACATGCGAGGGCTGTAATGTGTGAGACATGGATGGTGCCTGTGTGTGTGGGCTTGCATGCCAAATGCAGTTGTGTGGGCACACAAGTTTGTATGAATGTGTATGTGAGTAGACATGTCCGTGATGTCACGCATGTATGTTGTTTTCAGCTGATTGTATCAGCGCTGTGTACATGTGCATGTGTGTGTATTTGACAAGGGTGCAACAGTGATGCAACATGGATGCATGTGACAGCGGTATGTGGAAGCCTGATGGGCAGATGTGACATGGATGCCCGTCTGAACACTGCGACACTTAGCAGAGGTGTACACATGCATGCAAGTGTGGTGGTGTGTGTACATGTGTGGTGCACTTCCTGTGTTGCATGTGATGTCTGGCTCACCTTTGGCTGCTGATGCTGTTGTATGTGTATGGATGGTGTTGGCAGTTGCAACATGGCTGTGGTATGGCTCGTGTGTGCAAGTTGTAATGACATGTGTGTTGGGGATTGTGATGACATGTCAGAGGTTTGCCAATGCCACTCATGTACAACTGTCATGTGTGTATGTGTACATTGTACAGTGCCCTGATGCCTGTGTTTTGTTTCTCCCTGTCTGCAGCGTCAACTGATGAAGAGGGCGGAGAAGGTGCTGTGGAGCACAGCGGCGGGGATCCCACCGCCAGCCGGAGACGCAAGGCCCGGCTCCCCTCCCAGGTTGTCATCTCGTCGGGGAGTGAGGAGTCCGGTGCCGCGTCCCAGGCCGCAGCTGCCGGGGGGAAGTCCAAGAGGCGGAGGTTGCAGTTGGACTCCTCGGCAGCAGAAGGGGCAGCTGGGACCCCACAGGGCCCAACGGGGGAAGATGGCACAGAGTCATCCAGGTTGGTGGGGGGTTTGGTGGAGGAGGAGGCCGTGCAAGCACCGGAGACGGGGTCTGGGGGTGGGGATCCCACTGGTGCTAGTGGTGCAGTGCAGGACCAGGGACAGGAGGCAGCACAGGCCGCCGCGGAGGTGCCTGTGTGCAATCCTGTCCCTGATCCTGTCCCTGCATCATCTTGCACCAGCAGGGATGCCCATGTCCAGACCAGTTTTCAGGCAGGGGATGAGCTGACGTCAACTGGCCTTCCTCTGCCTGCGGACGTGGCTATCCAGGCCCGGGTTGAGCCTGTCCTGGCTGGAGTGGCGTTGCGTCAACGGGCCATGCGAGGTGACCTGCAGTCTTTTCATGAAGAGACTGCAGGTCATCTCGAATGGCTCGTTGACCACGTCAGCCTGCTGGGACAGGTCACCCAGGCCGGATTCCTCCGTCTGATGGGGCTTGCCACGACCCCCTCCTCAGCTGGACCCCCTACGCGCCAGTCGTCCTCTGTGCCATCTTCCCACCCATCAGTCACCTGGGTGCCCTGTGGAGCTGCCTCTGACGGTGCGGCCAGGCTGGTGGAGGAGGCATCCCTGCCACAGTCGGGAGTCGGACGTCCAGCAGGGGTGGCCACGTCAACGACTGCACCCCAGCCGGCGGAGGATGTGCAGGCAGCAGGAGGCAGTGCAGGGGCAGAGGCACAGCAGCAGCAGCACCATGGTGGGAGCCATGAAGGCTCGGGGCCTTCGACATCGGAGGGGCAGGCATCGGCCGGAGGGCAGGAGGACCCAGGACAAAAAGTGTCTTCCGTGTGGCAGCGGTTGGGCCACGCCATAGATGCGGAGCGGCAGCGGGCGGAAGAGGCACGGCTCTCAATGGTCAGGGCGGAGAACTCCATGCAGAGGGCCCTGAGGCGGGTCGAGTGCCTCGAGGCAATCCGCAGGGCTTTGGAGGTGGACACGTCGACGGCCCTGCGGACCCTCGGGGCCATGGAGGAGGACCGCCTCCGGGACATTGAGGAGGAGTTCGATGATGCCCTGGCCCGGCACATCCAGAAGTGAGCCGTGGAACTAGCCCGCTGCCCTTGTACATAGTTATGTAGGTAGTGTTAAGTTTCATTTTTGTTTTTATTTCATTTGGACCTTTTGGACATTGGCCACATTTTTGTATATAGTTTTTTTTATTAGTTAGTGTAGTTAGTTAGGTTTCCTTTATTTTGTTGGGATGATGGACCCTGGCTTCTTGCATTGTACATAGTTGTGGACTTGTACATACTTTCTTTTTTGACATTATCCATGGATCAATGGCTTATAATTTTTTTTTCACATTGGATTTTGTTTGGTGGACATTGACTTTGTACTACATTACTTTGGATTTCTATATTCTTTAATTTTTTTCTTTTTTTGAACGGACATGCTTCTTTTCATTTTTTTCCATTCACATTTCTGTTTCTTCATTTTTGTTTCTATTCATCTTTCCTTTAATACATTATTTATTTGTTGCACTTCAATGTGTGGTGTCTCATTGTTTTCATGCATTTCATGTTATGTGTTTAGAGAATCACTGACACCCATTGGGTGTATGTGAGGGACATGTGTTTGTTTTGGAACTTGCAATTGGTGTTCTGTGATGTAATTGCAGAATATGAGTGGGTGGATGCAAAACTCGGGTGGGTGTTTTGCATTTGGGGGCTGACCATAGAGACCAGGGATCTGGACTGTGATGACATGTTGGGTGGGGAACATGAGTTGGACATGGGTGGGGGCCTGCTGGAGGCTGCCCCTGGTGGCTGGGGGTTGGGGGTGGTGGGAGACATGGGTGGGGGCCTGGTGGAGGGTTCCCCTGGATGCTGGGGGGTGGGGGTGCAGGGGGACATGGGTGGGGGCCTGGTGGAGGGTTCCCCTGGATGCTGGGGGGTGGGGGTGCAGGGGGACATGTGTGGGGGCCTGGTGGAGGGTGCCCCTGCACTGCTGGGGGGTGGGGGTGCAGGGGGACATGAGTGGGGGCCTGTTTGAGGCTGCCCCTGCACTGGTGGGGGGTGGGGGTGGGGGGAGACATGGGTGGGGGCCTGCTGGAGGCTGCCCCTGGTGGCTGGGGGTGCAGGGGGACATGCGTTGGTGGGCAGTAGTGCTAGTTGATATGTGGGTTGGCTGGTGGGCATGGCCATGGTGGATGGGGTGCCTGCAGGACATGTGCTGGGTAGGCCCCTGTGGTGTGAGCCACCTGCAGGGGCCGTGGAGGGTGTAGAGGGTACACCTGGGAGGACCCACACGTGCAATTCACGTGTGCTACTCCCCGCGCACCCCCGGAATCCACGTACCCCGCTCAATCGCGTGTGGAACTTCCCGCGCACCCCCGAAATACACGTACCCCGCTCAATCGCGTGTGGAACTTCCCGCGCACCCCTGGAATCCACGTACCCGGCCAAATCGCGTGTGGAACTTCCCGCGCACCCCCGAAATCCACGTACCCCGCTCAATCGCGTGTGGAACTTCCCGCGCACCCCCGAAATACACGTACCCCGCTCAATCGCGTGTGGAACTTCCCGCGCACCCCCGGAATCCACGTACCCCGCTCAATCGCGTGTGGAACTTCCCGCGCACCCCCGAAATACACGTACCCCGCTCAATCGCGTGTGTCACTTCCCGCGCACCCCCGAAATACACGTACCCCGCTCAATCGCGTGTGGAACTTCCCGCGCACCCCTGAAATCCACGTACCCCGCTCAATCGCGTGTGGAACTTCCCGTGCACCCCCGAAATACACGTACCCCGCTCAATCGCGTGTGGAACTTCCCGCGCACCCCCGAAATACACGTACCCCGCTCAATCGCGTGTGGAACTTCCCGCGCACCCCTGGAATCCACGTACCCGGCCAAATCGCGTGTGTCACTTCCCGCGCACCCCCGAAATACACGTACCCCGCTCAATCGCGTGTGGAACTTCCCGCGCACCCCCGAAATACACGTACCCCGCTCAATCGCGTGTGGAACTTCCCGCGCACCCCTGAAATCCACGTACCCGGCCAACTCGCGTGTGGAACTTCCCGCGCACCCCTGAAATCCACGTACCCGGCCAAATCGCGTGTGGAACTTCCCGCGCACCCCTGAAATCCACGTACCCAGCCAAATCGCGTGTGGAACTTCCCGCGCACCCCTGGAATCCACGTACCCGGCCAAGTCGCGTGTGGAACTTCCCGCGCACCCCCGAAATCCACGTACCCCGCTCATTCGCGTGTGTAACTTCCCGCGCACCCCCGGAATACACGTACCCCGCTCAATCGCGTGTGTCACTTCCCGCACACACCCGGAATACACGTACCCCGCTCAATCGCGTGTGTCACTTCCCGCACACACCCGGAATACACGTACCCCGCTGAATCGCGTATTTTACTTCCCGCGGCGCCACTTTTTTGATGCGCTGGGACTCTACCGCCTGCCTTCGTGTGGCGGACGTGTTTCAGCTTGTGCGCGGCTTTGGCTGTGCGTGGGTTTGCCCTATTCCATTCCATGAATACGTGTGGTTCGTGTGCGTGTGGGCGTTACCTCTGCTTCCGTGCAGTGCATCCCCAGTTACGCCCTTATTTTCGCGTGTTGTTCCCCATTCCGCGCGTTACGCCCCATGTCCCGCCCACTTTCTGCTGTGTGCGCTGAGGTTGTGCGCTTTCACTGTGCGCGTCGCGCACCGTCGCGCACGCCTTTCGCGATGTTGCAGTGACTTGTGCGCCATGCACGGGTTTGGCGCCCATCCCGCGGTGAACACGCGCAGGGACTTCCATGAATCGCACGCGTGGGCGTGCGCCTGTTTTTTTCCGCTTGCGCATGCTTGCGCATGCTTGCGCCTAGATTTCCGGCGCACGTTGGTTCCATGAATCGGCCCCATAATGTCAGGTTTTTTGCTTGGCCAGTTGGGAAATAATCTTGCTACATTTGATAGGATGGGCCAGTTCTTTAAAATTCCATTTGATACGCTTACTAGATAAAAGGAAAAGAAAGATAATGACATAAGTAGAGTATAAAGAATAAAGAAAAAAAAACACTAATGCGCAGCCATAAGTAAACTTTTAAACATTTCAAAACATCAATGGAATAAAGATTACTAAATGTAATTGTAACATGGAGTATAAGGGGAAAAATATAATAAATGGAAGATGACAATAGAAAAAAGAACATGCAGGAATATATATGGTGGATATAAAGGATGTATAAGAACAAGTAATGACAAAAGGATAAAGGTAAGATTAGTTGGAAAGTAAGTGAGCACGAGTATCCTGAGGGATACCAGAGTACGGAGATGGAATAGCACAGGTGAAGAGAAGCAAGAGCAAGAGGTATTAGTTTCAGTTAAAGTTGTAGCAGCATGAACATAGACAGTAGCCATTAAAAACAACGATAAGGTTGAAACAAATTATTAGATAAACAAAGAGGAAATTGCATGTGAGAAATGGTGGTTGCAGAGTATTAGTATCTTTAAAATTAATTAAGTTTGCAGAGTTGGGAAAAAGGATCGCTAGATTGAATGGGAGATCTTGATTTGTCTCTCAGATGAGTTGAAGTGGATGGAGCACCAAGTGGAATGGAGGAAGTTGATCTACTGCATTTGGGTGTATATTTGATGTGTTGATTCCTGGGTATTTTGAAGATCGACCATTGAAGTGGAGGAACATGTTTAAAAGTATTGACCGAATAGTTTGGGCAAGTTACATCCATCGGTGACAATTGAAGAGCTTGAAGTAGATTTTGAAGGTTGTTTGGATCAGTAAATTCTTGGGGAGCCATCTGGAATGGTAATAATCATCCTTGCAGGATCTAACAAGCCATATCTAATGTTAAGAGATTTTAACAGAGGTCTCATATCTAGGAATCTCTTCCTTTTGGCTTGGGTAATCCTGGAAAAGTCTAGGCAAATAAAGATTCTGTTGTTCTTGAAGTGGATGGGGGAATTCCTTCTTAGCAGCTAGTGGGATTTAACGTGCTTGCTGATGTTGTAGGAAGCATGCAATGACGGGTCTTGGTGAGGTGCTGTTGTTGGAGACACGTGGTCGAGTTCTGGGAGCGAGTGAGAAGGTGATCCCTAGAACTGAGGGGATCCAGTTGATAAGAAAATGAATAGGATCATCTCCTTAAATTTTTTCAAGAATCCTGTAAAAGCAGATAGTGTCTCTTTGATTTCTATCTTCCAACCTCTTTGACTTCATTCTCTAATTGGGTGATCTTACTTGCATGCTCTCAAGACCTTCCACTTTATCTTCCACAATACCTATACTTTCCTCCATTTCATCAAGTCTTCTTGTATGAAGGCTGAGCGGTTATCTAGCGTGGAGATCGAGGATCGCATATTGCAAAGTTCCTCTAAAACTTTTTCCATACAGGCATTAAAAGGAGCATTGTTAGGTTATGTTGTATGTTTCAAAGCATTAGCCATTTTTAATGGAATACAATATCAGTTATTAGACTGAAAAAGAGTGAACAGCAGAGGAATTTCAAATAGAATACAATTAGTAATGTGTGAGATCAGTAACAAATAAGATATGTGGAATTGAGTTGGATTGGGATGATGAGGTCTGGAGAGGATGCGATTTAGAGCTGGATAAAGCAATGGAAGCTACACATCAAAGGGAATTAAGCTGGTGGACTCTTCTAAAGCTTATTGGTAAAATATAAGCTTTGTCAGTATTTGTAAAGGAACAAAGGAGGTGACCCAAGAACGTAGTAATAGTTGTTGTGCAGGTAGACAAATAATAGTATCTCAACATGGCTGTTTATGATACTTCTGTATTCCGTTGTAAAGTGGAAACACTTATGAGTGTAATGATTAAAACTAGCCCTCAATCGCAAGCTGTGATTCTTTGTCAGGCAAAGTTTCAGAGGCCAATATATCAGGCTGCAGCATAAAGTAAGATCCAAAAATGTAAGACGAGGAATGAAGGTAAATGAAGCAGAAAAATACTAAAAGGTGCTCACACCTGAAATTTAGAGGATATTTATATAGTAACTAGAGTCATTAAGCATCCAAATGCCACTGTATGGTTAAACATTACAAAAGGATCCTTGTGAAAGCTCTCAAAGTGTTATATATGTAGTTAACACAATTATTTAGCAGTCCACGTGTATAAAAGATGCAGAACTCTTCTGTAAATGTTAAGATACAATTACGACCTTTGTAGTAGAAGAAGCGAGTTTCCTAAAGCGAGCTGCGTCAGCTGACAGGACACGTCAGCACAGCTGATTACACGAAGCCGCTGGTGCAGGCCTCGCCCAACATTCCAGCCAAGCAGACTGTGTATGTTTCACGGGCAGAATCACACAAGCAGAACGCAGGTTGAGTTGAAGCGCAAAGAAGAAGCACTTTCCTGGGAGAAGACGTCCCTCAAGAACCGTTCACAGAAAAGCAGTGTGACCTGGAGATCGATGATGAGGTGAAAAGACTTCGTGAGGTAAGCGTACACCATAGAACACCACAGCAAATACGAGGGAAAGTTGTTTGAAGCCTCGGTTGTGCATGGACTTTTGGAAATTGTGCTCTGCTGATAACATGACTTTTGGAAAGTAATTATAGACGAAAAATATGGTGAATTACGGAGTTCAAGTTGTAATACAAATTCCTCTGTCCTCGGAGCTCTGCATCTATGCAGCCATCTCCCTTGCCGCTTGGCAATGCCCCCTTGTCTATCTTTTTTAACCAAATAAACCAACAACCTATTTATCCCATAATCTTAAAATGGATGGAAACCCTCACACCCTTTAAAAACGGTGGTTGTACTGACCCCTATAATAAACACCAGACACTTGAGAGACAGAGGAGCAAACTATGTGGCAAACACATTTAAATCACTTAGACAACTGGTGTATTGAGTCCAAAATTCCTGTACATGTTCAAACGGGGTTTTGGCAAGGGATGAACACAGTGGGCCAGATGTGTTAGCTATTATAATGATTCCAAAAGGTGTATTTTTAATGTCTCCGTTTTTATATTTTGTGTATGTTAATCGCAAAATGGAATTTGATGGAGAACATTGGGCGACATTCTAGAGAACCCTTGAGGATAAGTTATTTCTGCTTGTATTATTAACTGCCTTGTGCTATTTGTACTATGGACACTATGCAAATGCATTATTTGGTTCAGGAGGGGGACCAATACACCCCTCGCCACATACAGGGTGTGACGCATAGATGTGTCCTCACCCCCTGTTGTTTTCACTCTACGTAAATAGCACTGCCAATGATATAATGAGTCTAGCATCATATGCACCTAGTCTCTGTTAAGAGAAATTGCGCATCCTTTTCTCTGCCAAAGACAAAGTTCTCATATCCAAAACCCCCAGTGGCCTTCAAAGGCCACACACACACACGTTTCAATGAAAACTGCAAAGCTAAACACCTACAAATCCATGTATCAAACATAAAATGCATGACCTGCCATAGTCGAAACTTACATTTTTCTCTGATCAGTACGGGGAGGTATGAAAGTAGAATAGTTCCAGGCTTAAATATCTTCCAGGGTTGGTGAAGATCCTATGACGAGAAGCAAACACACATTCATTGGAGATGAACGAGAATAGAATATTTAAGTCTATTTTCACTGCCTGGAAGCGTCCTGAATTGTTTGTTTGTTTGTTTATTCATTTAAATTGTGCTCCAGACATTAGGGTATCTGGGCGCATCGGTTACAAGGAAATTCTCAACTTAGTTGCACAATAGGTAAATTATACATTACGGATACATTATACATTACAGATACATATATAAGATGAGGACAAGGGGAGTGGTTAACATTAAAATCATACATTACAGATACATACATATGGAAACCACACAAGCAGAGTGAGGCTAAATAGGAGATGCTTGTGACACCATTGGGTCCCCCGTGGGGTGTGCTGAATTAGGACAAAGTGGCCCATTATAGTGGCCAAGAGCGAGGAGCAGCTGAGGTTAGTGATCAGTAGATTTCAGCCAGTTGGTGCAGTTATTTCTGAAGTTCTGGTATGATTGGTCTTCCCGGATTGAGCGTGGCAGAGAATTCCAAAGCAGGGCCGTTTTAGTAGGAAAGCTGCTGCCTCCCACCTTAGATAGTTTGAATCTTGGGATGTGGAGGCAGTTATTGTAAGCAAGTCTGGAAGGTTTGGTGGAGGTTCTTCTGTGGAATCGCTCTGACAGATAGCTGGGGGCAGCGTTATTCAATGATTTATAAATGAGTGATGCTGTTTTCAGCTTGATTTTGTCATTTGTGGAGAGTCAGTTGTTATGTCGCCTGATTTCCGAGATATGGGGCCTCATTACGACCCAGGCACTCCCGTAATGACGGGTCCCGGTAGAGGACAGGCACCGTTTATTACGAGACGCCCTATTACGAGGTTCCCTTGCGGGACCCGGTAAGGACGCCTGGTAAACCCAGGCATCCTCTGCGTGTCCTGCAAGGGGACCAAGGAGCTAATGATCTCTGTTTTATCATCATTCAGGCATAGACCATGAGTAGCCATCCATGCCAGGATGATGAGATAAATCCTTAACATAATCCCCTGAAAGTGGGAGGCGAATCTGTGTATCATCTGCATAATTAGTGTAGGTGATACCGAGATTGTCTAGATCATCGAAAAGGGGCTTATTGAATATGTTATATAATGTGGGAGAGACGCAGGATCCTTGGGGTACTCTGCCGGTGATGAGGATGGGGTCTGCAGCTGCTGAGGGAGAGAATACCCTCATAGTCCACTCACTTTGAAATGACTCAATCCAGAGTATGACCTCCCTAGAAAAGTGGCCAGCTGAATTTAGGTGACTGCATAAAACCTTATGGTTCACAAGGTCGAATGCAGCCGAGAGGTCAAGGAGGAGAAGGAGGGCTAGTTTTCCTTTGTCCCTTAGTTCGTCGACTTGGGTTTTCTGGTCAATGAGGACAATCTCAGTTATGTGTTTTGGTCGGAAACCAGATTGGCATTCTCCTAGGAGGTGATATAGTTCCAAGTACTTCTGGATTTGTATGTAGGCAACCTTATCTAGAATTGTTAAGTGAAATGGAATGCTGCTTCCCGCATCTGCAAAGGGCAGGAGCCCTTTCACTTCAAATACCTACACCTCCCATCTGGAAGAGGAGGTCTACGGAGAATTTGTGTTGCCCAAGCCCTTCTCCTACTCTTTACTCTGAAGAGGTGAGCACTACTAGCTCTGTGATTGTGGCGCCTATTTCTCATGAAGTCCTTTGTGTTTGCCGTGCCTGGTCGTCCAATGGCTGCTGCACCGTACAGCCTGAAATGGAGGCTGTTTACACGTTGCTAAGCAACGTGCAACACTCGCTCCCTTTATTTCCCACAATCCACCGCCGGACAGGCGGAAGCCGGCTCTCTCTCACGAAGGTCTGCGATTGATAAGGCCCTGTTCTGCACCTGTTCACGCACTGGTTGCGCTGTTGCCTGTCCCAAGCCAGGTCTCCTACATTGAGGTAAGACAACTCTGTCCCTCACAGCCAACCGCCCGTACCCACAAGCTTTTAACGTTTGACTCACTCAGAACTGTAAACATCTCCTCTTTTGAACTAGCAAGGTTGCCTGCACACGTGTTTTCACCCCTGTCTCTGCTACGATCACACGAGGTGTATCACAAAGCATATTCTTTTACTCAGCATCTTGAAACTATTATAATGTGTCCAGTGCACACTACCCCTGCACATGCTGTAAGCTGCCCTAATATCTGTACGTCACTCCGACAGCCATGCATTTGTAAAACCTAATCGCTGAATTTGCGAATAAGCACAACATACTTCTGTACCTTTTCTCACTGCATGTTACTGTACTACTATATCTGTTACAACCTACAATGATTACCATGTGCATATAACTATAAGAGATAACCGTGCAATGTATGTATGTACCGCCAGGCTTACTTGATTTGTATATGTGCAGCCCAGACTAGACCAGCTGGCCTATTTACATTTTAACGGCCATTTTTGTGAACGTCACTCATATGATTTGAACTGGCCTATTTGGATGTTATACTTATCCCTCTGATAAATTGAACTAGCTCATGTTGTTGATATCTCCAGCCCTTTCATAAATTGAATCAGCCTATCCTGTTGCTATACCCGGTCTTTTGAAAATCGAATTAGCCTATTTTGCTGTTACACCTAGCCTTCTGATAAACTGAATTAGACTATTTTTATGACACACCTAGCCTTGTGTTAAATTGCATTAGCATATCTTGCTGGTATACCTATCCCTTTGTTAAATTGTACTAGACTACTCTGCTGTTAACGTCTAACGTCTACATGCCTTGTATATCTATAAGATATGGAATAAGCCTATCCTGCTGTTTTTATTAGGTCTGCCTAGACCACAGTGAGTACCGGCCCCAGCCATTGCCAGACGAGCCTACTCCACCGCCTCCACCAAGCCCTTGCCACGGTTTGCATCTTTTATTACCAAGAGCACTATCCTAGCATGCCTAACACACTCCACCTTATCGTACTAGCCACACTATTTATGAGCCATACCTTACTGTGCCTTGCCAGTCTCCCCATTTGTGACCCTCTAAGCCTGACTGACCTTACAATGACCACAGTTGCAACTCAACATAGCTTCTCAACGCTACTTTTTACCCTGGCAAAACTAACTGCAGGAGCATTAGACTCAGATCTAGACCAACCCAATTATTTGAACCCCCTGCCAGACTTACACCTATCCCTAACGCAAATATTAACTACTCCTCCAGCCAACATACTACCCATTCCAAACACTGTAATAAGCGCCTTCCCCTCAATGCCATTACTAAGTACTGCGCTGATCCCCAGCCTAAAACCTCTGACCCCACTCACCATATAGCTGAAAACGATTCCCCTCTACCCTCTCTCAAGGGGGCCCTATTAAACTCTAGGTCCTTGGTTGCACATGCCACAAAAATTGCAGATCTGATCCTGGCAGATAACCTTGCCTTTCTTGCCATAACCGAGACATGGTTACATGCTTCAGCAGGCCTTATACTAATGTTAGCAGTGCCTGATGGCTATACCATCCTCAGACAAGATAGACCTGAGGCCCGAGGTGGAGGCATCGTTATCATGTCCAAATCTAGTCTTTCCATGAGACTTGTCCCTGCCCAAAAATACCAATCCTGTGAAACATTCACAGTCAAACTACCATTGGTCAACTCTCAAACCCTAACCATACATCTGATCTATAGACCACCACCTGGTCCTAAGGGATCATTTGAGGGGGATATCTCTCCTATACTCTCAAACAACCTCAAAAATACATTGCAAGTTCTACTCCTTGAAGACTTCAATCTGGGATTTAATGATCCTCTCGATAAATTTGCAATGAACACTGCCACTATCCTGACCGAACTTGGCCTACTCCAAAAAGTCTCTGCACCGACCCACAATAAAGGAAGAATATCAGACTGGGTGGCTGACTATAACTGCCATGCTAATATCACCTCCATTCTCCACAAACCTAGACAGACCACTCCCTTGTGTCCTTCGTGCTCTCCACCACTAGACCTCTCCCCACCACTATCCCCACCGCCCCTCCCACCCTAACGAGAAACAAAAAGAATATCACTGCTGATAAACTCATCCCGGCCATCCTCCCACGCTTAATGCCCTTCCAGATAGTACCGATCCAGGAACACTGGTTGACGAGTATAACGAAGTCATGGCAACTTCGCTAGATAAAATTGCCCCGCTTAAACTGAGACCTAGCAAACCCAAAACCCATCTGAACAAATGGTTCACCCCATACTTAAAAGACCAAAGCCAAACAAAAAGAATCTGAAAGGCTGTCTGGCGACTACTCCCATCAGAAGTCAACAAAACCAACATCACCAAGATCTCCACCCTCTATAAAAATTGATGTATTGATGTATGTATTTTACATGTATTTATTTAAATGAAGGGACATTTCTCTTTTGATCACAAAATTGCAGAATTATTCGAACACAGTGGGCACGTTCAAGTGACATTCTGACCAGGCTGTAGAGGGCAGTAAATGGAACACTCACTGGGGACAAAACATGGGTCAACATACATAGATTAAGGACAACCAAAATTAGACATTTTTAAGTGCAGGTGGGCAGTACGGCCTGCTGCGTTAGGGATGTGAACATGATGGATGAGGTGCTAGGGTGGAGAAGGAGAACTTGAGGGACAGATGCTGGTCAGAGGTGAATGACAGTTTTGAGATGTTTTATTTTTTTTATGTGTTGGACATTTGTATGGCACCTATACACAGGTGTTACCAAGCACAATACGACAGGGTGATGTGGGGGGTGGGAGGAACATGGAATCAAAAAAGTAGAACAACAAAAATGGTTATATTGGCCTTGTGACAATCCTACAGTGCAAGTGCATGATAAGGTGGTAAGTGCAGGGCGAGGGGATAGAGGGAGAAGTGCAGGAGTGTGGTACCCCTAAAGGTGGGGGCAGGCATGTGCTTGGTGGGCCAAGGCGGCAAGTGCTAGGGGAAGGGTGGTAACGGGGGAATGGGGGATGAGTGTGAATGACAGGGAAGACCAAGTTAGGCTAGTCCGGGAAAGGAAGCCCGAGGGCAAGTGCTGGCAAAGGATGCTGGGGAGACCGGTAGGGGGTGGATTGGTCCCTGTATGACTCTGAAGGGACCAGGCCCCGGTCACAGAAGCAGATGGATAGTTAGCAATGGCGGGGGAGAGAGAAGGAAGGGGAGAAAAGGAATGTCTTGAGAGGTTTCCAGAACTTAAGATCCTGCTTAAATCTGGAGAGAGGAAGTCCCTGGGCTTGAGGCCATGGATAAGTCTTGCAGTCCTATTCTGGTTTAGTTTAAGGGGCGAACAAATGAAAGAGAAAGGTTGAGGACGAGGCTATTGCAGTAGTATAACCTAGAGAGAACCCAGGCTCTGTAGATGTTGAGCTTCTGGGGGAAGGTGGGGAAAGGTAGAAGGCTCCTGAAGAGGTGCACCTGAACATGTTAGTTCTTGGCAAGGTCCATAATGTGTGGAGAGAAAGGGAGAGAGGAGTCAAAGATTACCCCTAGATTTTGTGTCTCACAAGTTGGTCAGGGGAGATGACCCAGGAAGTCTGGCCAGAGAGTGGGGGGAAGCAAAGAGCAGGCGTCCCATTCAGAAGGATCTCTGTCTAGATAGAAGGCAGATGAAAGGTATGTTTTTAGCTCAATTGGAATTAGGCCAAGTGTAGGCAGTGAACAGAGGACGTGCTCGCCTGGGGTGGAACTTAATCATTAGCATGGTTTAGGAACATCAAACAGATGGCCACCATTCTTGGTGTTCTATTCATCTAGGAATTTTCACTTCAATATTAGAGCTCAGGACAAGAAGATTACCTGCACTTTATATTGTGAATCGCACTGATAAGTGTATGGAGCAATGTCCAGCTTCTCAATGTACACATAACATAGAATGTATATACTTACATGAATTTACTTGACGTATACGTGCATTGATACTAAAATGATCTTGAAATATTCTTAAATGTATTCAAACTCTCTGCAACTGAAAATGTGCCTGGCTGCCTTTAAGTCAAGATTGAATTGTAGAGCCTCAGAATTGTGTTTAAGGTGCAGAAATAATGAGGAAGACCTTGATCACTTTCTATTCAGTTGCCTTCTCAGTTGGAGATCAAGGCCTTTGAGGCTGAAACCTGCATTGAAATCCTTTGACATTAGAACACGACACAATCCAGTTTATTCATGCTGGTCCACAGACAATGATGCAGTCGCTTTTTGGAGAAATACATGATCAATACGGTGTAAATACTCACATATTTGCAAAAGAAGTTATTCAATTTGAAAGGCGGACACACACTATTATTCAGAAAATAAACCTACTTCAACTGTACCCTCACACAGAGAGATTATGTGATTAGATTCCCCACTACTAGATCAATGGTGACTTACCTTGAACTGTTTATTACATACAACACTTAAATAACTTGTGTTAAATAATGTTATATGTGTTATATCAATTGCTGATATATTTTTCTTATTGGTTGTTTAAACATTGCTTGAAAAGGTGTAGTGAATACATTCATTTTGTATAGCACATGATAGGTTATGTTTTTATGGAGTGAATATAGGACAATAGGCTATTTCTTTTTTATTCAATACAATTCTCCTCCTGGCCAGAGGTTCTAAATAAAGCCAACATGAGAAAATTCTGAGACTGCTCTGGATGCGTCGTATGTCAAGAGTAAAAGGTAATGCGCTAGAAGCTGAGGTAATGCACTAGAGTCTAAGGTAATGCAGGTTGATGTATTGCACTGCATCTACTCATTTCACGGTTGCTGTGCTCCCTGTAGAGAGGCAGATTTACATGTCATTTATAGAGCCCACCCCCTCACCTCAATCATATTGGAAGAACAGCAAGAGAGCACTGTGCATGACACCTGGCATCATCCCAGTACCAAATCGAAGGTATCAGGGACATTATGCGCTCAGACAACCGTACTTAATGTATTCTCGAAATGGTACGCTAGACATGAGCCTGCAGACACCACTGGACATAGAAGAACTATAAATAAAGTCTGACAGGTGTGAAGTGATGTCAGGAAGAAGAGAAGATACTTGGGTGCACTAAACCTGATGTATGGTTATCTAGAGAATGAAGATGTGACTAAAGTGACGAAGTAAACATATACGCAAATTTGAAGAAACCATATACACTAGGAAGATAAGTAACAAGAGATGTGATAGATGTATATACAGAAAAACGCAAGGCAGATAAGGCAATATAGAAGCTTGTTAAAGTAGGAAATACAACACATGTAAAGCAACCATGTTGAGAAAATGGACGTCGGCATTGGATAATAGTAAGCAGGAAGCCTCTATAAGGGAATCCAAGGATGCAGAGCTGACAGGCACTGGAATGCATATTTGTGCAAGAAAAATGATATTTTCTTGGCTCAGAATCAAGGATACCACAGCAAGATGCAACTGGAAGACACGAAAGGCATTGAAGAGGATAAGCCATGTACATAAGACATATTTCTCAATGACTAAGTAAAGGAGTGAATAATTGTGAGTGCCAAGTTTTGAACAATAAAAGATATAGAATGCACATGCAAAATGGAGCAACTAAGTCTCCAGGGGCCAAGGAGAGTAAAAGCACCCAACATAATGGAATTAAATAGCACTAAATTAAAGGACAGAATGGAACAATTTACGGTCTCCTCACACGTGGTAAACAATCAGAAGACAGGGCCTATTCATAAAGCTCAAGATGAAGATGGCAATGTACCTTCACTTCCTTTAAAGTTCTGAGGAACACAACAGAGAAGAAGCCTTGGCCTAGTACCTAACGGATGAGAGATGGTAGGCGAAATAGTACCAGAGTACGGAGATGGAATAGCACAGGCGAAGAGAAGCAAGAGCAAGAGGTATTAGTTTCAGTTAAAGTTGTAGCAGCATGAACATAGACAGTAGCCATTAAAAACAACAATAAGGTGGAAACAAATTATTAGATAAACAAAGAGGAAATTGCATGTGAGAAATGGTGGTTGCAGAGTATTAGTATCTTTAAAATTAATTAAGTTTGCAGAGTTGGGAAAAAAAGGATCGCTAGATTGAATGGGAGATCTTGATTTGTCTCTCAGATGAGTTCAAGTGGATGGAGCACCAAGTGGAATGGAGGAAGTTGATCTACTGCATTTGGGTGTATATTTCATGTGTTGATTCCTGGGTATTTTGAAGATCGACCATTGAAGTGGAGGAACATGTTTAAAAGTATTGACCGAATAGTTTGGGCAAGTTACATCCATCGGTGACAATTGAAGAGCTTGAAGTAGATTTTGAAGGTTGTTTGGATCAGTAAATTCTTGGGGAGCCATCTGGAATGGTAATAATCATCCTTGCAGGATCTAACAAGCCATATCTAATGTTAAGAGATTTTAACAGAGGTCTCATATCTAGGAATCTCTTCCTTTTGGCTTGGGTAATCCTGGAAAAGTCTAGGCAAATAAAGATTCTGTTGTTCTTGAAGTGGATGGGGGAATTCCTTCTTAGCAGCTAGTGGGATTTAACGTGCTTGCTGACGTTGTAGGAAGCATGCAATGACGGGTCTTGGTGAGGTGCTGTTTTTGGAGACACGTGGTCGAGTTCTGGGAGCGAGTGAGAAGGTGATCCCTAGAACTGAGGGGATCCAGTTGATAAAAAATGAATAGGATCATTTCCTTACATTTTTTCAAGAATCCTGTAAAAGCAGCTAGTGTCTCTTTGATTTCTATCTTCCAACCTCTTTGACTTCATTCTCTAATTGCGTGATCTTACTTGCATGCTCTCAAGACCTTCCACTTTATCTTCCACAATACCTATACTTTCCTCCAATTCATCAAGTCTTCTTGTATGAAGGCTGAGCGGTTATCTAGCGTGGAGATCGAGGATCGCATATTGCAAAGTTCCTCTAAAACCTTTTCCATACAGGCATTAAAAGGAGCATTGTTAGGTTATGTTGTATGTTTCAAAGCATTAGCCATTTTTAATGGAATACAATATCAGTTATTAGACTGAAAAAGAGTGAACAGCCTTAGGAATTTCAAATAGAATACAATTAGTAATGTGTGAATCTGTTACCGGAGATCAGTAACAAATAAGATATGTGGAATTGAGTTGGATTGGGATGATGAGGTCTGGAGAGGATGCGATTTAGAGCTGGATAAAGCAATGGAAGCTACACATCAAAGGGAATTAAGCTGGTGGACTCTTCTAAAGCTTATTGGTAAAATATAAGCTTTGTCAGTATTTGTAAAGGAACAAAGGAGGTGACCCAAGAACGTAGTAATAGTTGTTGTGCAGGTAGACAAATAATAGTATCTCAACATGGCTGTTTATGATACTTCTGTATTCCGTTGTAAAGTGGAAACACTTATGAGTGTAATGATTAAAACTAGCCCTCAATCGCAAGCTGTGATTCTTTGTCAGGCAAAGTTTCAGAGGCCAATATATCAGGCTGCAGCATAAAGTAAGATCCAAAAATGTAAGACGAGGAATGAAGGTAAATGAAGCAGAAAAATACTAAAAGGTGCTCACACCTGAAATTTAGAGGATATTTATATAGTAACTAGAGTCATTAAGCATCCAAACGCCACTGTATGGTTAAACATTACAAAAGGATCCTTGTGAAAGCTCTCAAAGTGTTATATATGTAGTTAACACAATTATTTAGCAGTCCACGTGTATAAAAGATGCAGAATTCTTCTGTAAATGTTAAGATACAATTACGACCTTTGTAGTAGAAGAAGCGAGTTTCCTAAAGCGAGCTGCGTCAGCTGACAGGACACGTCAGCACAGCTGATTACACGAAGCCGCTGGTGCAGGCCTCGCCCAACATTCCAGCCAAGCAGACTGTGTATGTTTCACGGGCAGAATCACACAAGCAGAACGCAGGTTGAGTTGAAGCGCAAAGAAGAAGCACTTTCCTGGGAGAAGACGTCCCTCAAGAACCGTTCACAGAAAAGCAGTGTGACCTGGAGATCGATGATGAGGTGAAAAGACTTCGTGAGGTAAGCGGACGCCATAGAACACCACAGCAAATACGAGGGAAAGTTGTTTGAAGCCTCGGTTGTGCATGGACTTTTGGAAATTGTGCTCTGCTGATAACATTACTTTTGGAAAGTAATTATAGACGAAAAATATGGTGAATTACGGAGTTCAAGTTGTAATACAAATTCCTCTGTCCTCGGAGCTCTGCATCTATGCAGCCATCTCCCTTGCCGCTTGGCAATGCCCCCTTGTCTATCTTTTTTAACCAAATAAACCAACAACCTATTTATCCCATGATCTTAAAATGGATGGAAACCCTCACACCCTTTAAAAACGGTGGTTGTACTGACACCTATAATAAACACCAGACACTTGAGAGACAGAGGAGCAAACTATGTGGCAAACACATTTAAATCACTTAGACAACTGGTGTATTGAGTCCAAAATTCCTGTACATGTTCAAACGGGGTTTTGGCAAGGGATGAAAACAGTGGGCCAGATGTGTTAGCTATTATAATGATTCCAAAAGGTGTATTTTTAATGTCTCCGTTTTTATATTTTGTGTATGTTAATCGCAAAATGGAATTTGATGGAGAACATTGGGCGACATTCTAGAGAACCCTTGAGGATAAGTTATTTCTGCTTGTATTATTAACTGCCTTGTGCTATTTGTACTATGGACACTATGCAAATGCATTATTTGGTTCAGGAGGGGGACTAATACACCCCTCGCCACATACAGGGTGTGACGCATAGATGTGTCCTCACCGCCTGTTGTTTTCACTCTACGTAAATAGCACTGCCAATGATATAATGAGTCTAGCATCATATGCACCTAGTCTCTGTTAAGAGAAATTGCGCATCCTTTTCTCTGCCAAAGACAAAGTTCTCATATCCAAACCCCCAGTGGCCTTCAAAGGCCACACACACACACACGTTTCAATGAAAACTGCAAAGCTAAACACCTACAAATCAATGTATCAAACATAAAATGCATGACCTGCCATAGTCGAAACTTACATTTTTCTCTGATCAGTACGGGGAGGTATGAAAGTAGAAAAGTTCCAGGCTTAAATATCTTCCAGGGTTGGTGAAGATCCTATGACGAGAAGCAAACACACATTCATTGGAGATGAACGAGAATAGAATATTTAAGTCTATTTTCACTGCCTGGAAGCGTCCTGAATTGTTTGTTTGTTTGTTTATTCATTTAAATTGCGCTCCAGACATTAGGGTATCTGGGCGCATCGGTTACAAGGAAATTCTCAACTTAGTTGCACAATAGGTAAATTATACATTACGGATACATTATACATTACAGATATATATATAAGATTAGGACAAGGGGAGTGGTTAACATTAAAATTATACATTACAGATACATACATATGGAAACCACACAAGCAGAGTGAGGCTAAATAGGAGATGTTTATGACACCATTGGGTCCCCCGTGGGGTGTGCTGAATTAGGTCAAAGTGGCCCATTATAGTGGCCAAGAGCGAGGAGCAGCTGAGGTTAGTGATCAGTAGATTTCAGCCAGTTGGTGCAGTTATTTCTGAAGTTCTGGTATGATTGGTCTTCCCGGATTGAGCGTGGCAGAGAATTCCAAAGCAGGGCCGTTTTAGTAGGAAAGCTGCTGCCTCCCACCTTAGATAGTTTGAATCTTGGGATGTGGAGGCAGTTAGTGTGAGCAAGTCTGGAAGGTTTGGTGGAGGTTCTTCTGTGGAATCACTCTGACAGATAGCCGGGGGCAGCGTTATTCAATGATTTATAAATGAGTGATGCTGTTTTCAGCTTGATTTTGTCATTTGTGGAGAGTCACTTGTTATGTCGCCTGATTTCCGAGATATGGGGCCTCATTACGACCCAGGCGCTCCCGTAATGACGGGTCCCGGTAGAGGACAGGCACCGTTTATTACGAGACGCCCTATTACGAGGTTCCCTTGCGGGACCCGGTAAGGACGCCTGGTAAACCCAGGCATCCTCTGCGTGTCCTGCAAGGGGACCAGGGAGCTAATGATCTCTGTTTTATCATCATTCAGGCATAGACCATGAGTAGCCATCCATGCCAGGATGATGAGATAAACTCTATTCACCAAGGCCAAATCCTTAACATAATCCCCTGAAAGTGGGAGGCGAATCTGTGTATCATCTGCATAATTAGTGTAGGTGATACCGAGATTGTCTAGATCATCGAAAAGGGGCTTATTGAATATGTTATATAATGTGGGAGAGACGCAGGATCCTTGGGGTACTCTGCCGGTGATGAGGATGGGGTCTGCAGCTGCTGAGGGAGAGAATACCCTCATAGTCCACTCACTTAGAAATGACTCAATCCAGACTATGGCCTCCCTGGAAAAGTGGGCAGCTGAATTTAGGTGACTGCATAAAACCTTATGGTTCACAAGGTCGAATGCAGCCGAGAGGTCAAGGAGGAGAAGGAGGGCTAGTTTTCCTTTGTCCCTTAGTTTGTCGACTTGGGTTTTCTGGTCAATGAGGACAATCTCAGTTCTGTGTTGTGGACGGAAACCAGATTGGCATGCTCCTAGGAGGTGATATAGTTCCAAGTACTTCTGGATTTGTATGTAGGCAACCTTATCTAGAATTGTTAAGTGAAATGGAATGCTGCTTCCCGCATCTGCAAAGGGCAGGAGCCCTTTCACTTCAAATACCTACACCTCCCATCTGGAAGAGGAGGTCTAAAGAGAATTTGTGTTGCCCAAGCCCTTCTCCTACTCTTTACTCTGAAGAGGTGAGCACTACTAGCTCTGTGATTGTGGCGCCTATTTCTCATGAAGTCCTTTGTGTTTGCCGTGCCTGGTCGTCCAATGGCTGCTGCACCGTACAGCCTGAAATGGAGGCTGTTTACACGTTGCTAAGCAACGTGCAACACTCGCTCCCTTTATTTCCCACAATCCACCGCCGGACAGGTGTAAGCCGGCTCTCTCTCGCGAAGGCCTGCGATTGATAAGGCCCTGTTCTGCACCTGTTCACGCACTGGTTGCGCTGTTGCCTGTCCCAAGCCAGGTCTCCTACATTGAGGTAAGACAACTCTGTCCCTCACGGCCAACCGCCCGTACCCACAAGCTTTTAACGTTTGACTCACTCAGAACTGTAACCATCTACTCTTTTGAACTAGCAAGGTTGCCTGCACATGTGTTTTCACCCCTGTCTCTGCTACGATCACACGAGGTGTATCACAAGGCGTATTCTTTTACTCAGCATCTTGAAACTATTATAATGTGTCCAGTGCACACTACCCCTGCACATGCTGTAAGCTGCCCTAATATCTGTACGTCACTCCGACAGCCATGCATTTGTAAAACCTAATCGCTGAATTTGCGAATAAGCACAACATACTTCTGTCCCTTTTCTCACTGCATGTTACTGTACTACTATATCTGTTACAACCTACAATGATTACCATGTGCATATAACTATAAGAGATAACCGTGCAATGTATGTATGTACCGCCAGGCTTACTTGATTTGTATATGTGCAGCCCAGATTAGACCAGCTGGGCTATTTACATTTTAACGGCCATTTTTGTGAACGTCACTCATATGATTTGAACTGGCCTATTTGGATGTTATACTTATCCCTCTGATAAATTGAACTAGCTCATGTTGTTGATATCTCCAGCCCTTTCATAAATTGAATCAGCCTATCCTGTTGCTATACCCGGTCTTTTGAAAATCGAATTAGCCTATTTTGCTGTTACACCTAGCCTTCTGATAAACTGAATTAGACTATTTTTATGTCACACCTAGCCTTGTGTTAAATTGCATTAGCATATCTTGCTGGTATACCTATCCCTTTGTTAAATTGTACTAGACTACTCTGTTGTTGCTACCAGGCCTTACAACTCATTAGCATGCTTCCACCTTGGCTAACGTCTACATGCCTTGTATATCTATAAGATATGGAACCAGCCTATCCTGCTGTTTTTATTAGGTCTGCCTAGACCACAGTGAGTACCGACCCCGGCCATTGCCAGACGAGCCTACTCCACCGCCTCCACCAAGCCCTTGCCACGGTTTGCATCTTTTATTACCAAGAGCACTATCCTAGCATGCCTAACACACTCCACCTTATCGTACTAGCCACACTATTTATGAGCCATACCTTACTGTGCCTTGCCAGTCTCCCCATTTGTGACCCTCTAAGCCTGACTGACCTTACAATGACCACAGTTGCAACTCAACATAGCTTCTCAACGCTACTTTTTACCCTGGCAAAACTAACTGCAGGAGCATTAGACTCAGATCCAGACCAAGCCAATTATTTGAACCCCCTGCCAGACTTACACCTATCCCTAACTACGCCTCCAGCCAACATACTACCCATTCCAAACACTGTAATAAGCGCCTTCCCCTCAATGCCATTACTAAGTACTGCGCTGATCCCCAGCCTAAAACCTCTGACCCCACTCACCATATAGCTGAAAACGATTCCCCTCTACCCTCTCTCAAAGGGGCCCTATTAAACTCTAGGTCCTTGGTTGCACATGCCACAAAAATTGCAGATCTGATCCTGGCAGATAACCTTGCCTTTCTTGCCATAACCGAGACATGGTTACATGCTTCAGCAGGCCTTATACTAATGTTAGTAGTGCCTGATGGCTATACCATCCTCAGACAAGATAGACCTGAGGCCCGAGGTGAAGGCATCTCTATCATGTCCAAATCTAGTCTTTCCATGAGACTTGTCCCTGCCCAAAAATACCAATCCTGTGAAACATTCACAGTCAAACTACCATTGGTCAACTCTCAAACCCTAACCATACATCTGATCTATAGACCACCACCTGGTCCTAAGGGATCATTTGAGGGGGATATCTCCCCTATACTCTCAAACAACCTCAAAAATACATTGCAAGTTCTACTCCTTGAAGACTTCAATCTGGGATTTAATGATCCTCTCGATAAATTTGCAATGAACACTGCCACTATCCTGACCGAACTTGGCCTACTCCAAAAAGTCTCTGCACCGACCCACAATAAAGGAAGAATATTAGACTGGGTGGCTGACTATAACTGCCATGCTAATATCACCTCCATTCTCCACAAACCTAGACAGACCACTCCCTTGTGTCCTTCGTGCTCTCCACCACTAGACCTCTCCCCACCACTATCCCCACCACCCCTCCCACCCTAACGAGAAACAAAAAGAATATCACTGCTGATAAACTCATCCCGGCCATCCTCGCACGCTTAACGCCCTTCAGGATTGTATCGATCCAGGAACACTGGTTGACGAGTATAACAAAGTCATGGCAACTTCGCTAGATAAAATTGCCCCGCTTAAACTGAGACCTAGCAAACTCAAAACCCATCTGAACAAATGGTTCACCCCATACTTAAAAGACCAAAGCCAAAAAAAAAGAATCTGAAAGGCTGTCTGGCGACTACTCCCATCAGAAGTCAACAAAACCAACATCACCAAGATCTCCACCCTCTATAAAAATTGATGTATTGATGTATGTATTTTACACGTATTTATTTAAATGAAGGGACATTTCTCTTTTGATCACAAAATTGCAGAATTATTCGAACACAGTGGGCACGTTCAAGTGACATTCTGACCAGGCTGTAGAGGGCAGTAAATGGAACACTCACTGGGGACAAAACATGGGTCAACATACATAGATTAAGGACAACCAAAATTAGACATTTTTAAGTGCAGGTGGGCAGTACGGCCTGCTGCGTTAGGGATGTGAACATGATGGATGAGGTGCTAGGGTGGAGAAGGAGAACTTGAGGGACAGATGCAGGTCAGAGGTGAAGGACAGTTTTGAGATGTTTTATTTTTTTTATGTGTTGGACATTTGTATGGCGCCTATACACAGGTGTTACCAAGCACAATACGACAGGGTGATGTGGGGGGTGGGAGGAACATGGAATCAAAAAAGTAGAACAAAAAAAATGGTTATATTGGGCTTGTGACAATCCTACAGTGCAAGCATGATAAGGTGGTAAGTGCAGGGGGAGGGGATAGAGGGAGAAGTGCAGGAGTGTGGTACCCCTAAAGGTGGGGGCAGGCATGTGCTTGGTGGGCCAAGGCGGCAAGTGCTAGGGGAAGGGTGGTAACGGGGGAATGGGGGATGAGTGTGAATGACAGGGAAGACCAAGTTAGGCTAGTCTGGGAAAGGAAGCCCGAGGGCAAGTGCTGGCAAAGGATGCTGGGGAGACCGGTAGGGGTGGATTGGTCCCTGTATGACTCTGAAGGGACCAGGCCCCGGTCACAGAAGCAGATGGATAGTTAGCAATGGCGGGGGAGAGAGAAGGAAGGGGAGAAAAGGAAAGTCTTGAGAGGTTTCCAGAACTTAAGATCCTGCTTAAATCTGGAGAGAGCAAGTCCCTGGGCTTGAGGCCATGGATAAGTCTTGCAGTCCTATTCTGGTTTAGTTTAAGGGGCGAACAAATGAAAGAGAAAGGTTGAGGACGAGGCTATTGCAGTAGTATAACCTAGAGAGAACCCAGGCTCTGTAGATGTTGAGCTTCTGGGGGAAGGTGGGGAAAGGTAGAAGGCTCCTGAAGAGGTGCACCTGAACATGTTAGTTCTTGGCAAGGTCCATAATGTGTGGAGAGAAAGGGAGAGAGGAGTCAAAGATTACCCCTAGATTTTGTGTCTCACAAGTTGGTCAGGGGAGATGACCCAGGAAGTCTGGCCAGAGAGTGGGGGGAAGCAAAGAACAGGCGTCTCATTGAGAAGGATCTCTGTCTAGATAGAAGGCAGATGAAAGGTATGTTTTTAGCTCAATTGGAATTAGGCCAAGTGTAGGCAGTGAACAGAGGACGTGCTCGCCTGGGGTGGAACTTAATCATTAGCATGGTTTAGGAACATCAAACAGATGGCCACCATTCTTGGTGTTCTATTCATCTAGGAATTTGCACTTCAATATTAGAGCTCAGGACAAGAAGATTACCTGCACTTTATATTGTGAATCGCACTGATAAGTGTATGGAGCAATGTCCAGCTTCTCAATGTACACATAACATAGAATGTATATACTTACATGAATTTACTTGACGTATACGTGCATTGATACTAAAATGATCTTGAAATATACTTAAATGTATTCAAACTCTCTGCAACTGAAAATGTGCCTGGCTGCCTTTAAGTCAAGATTGAATTGCAGAGCCTCAGAATTGTGTTTAAGGTGCAGAAATAATGAGGAAGACCTTGATCACTCTCTATTCAGTTGCCTTCTCAGTTGGAGATCAAGGCCTTTGAGGCTGAAACCTGCATTGAAATCCTTTGACATTAGAACACGACACAATCCAGTTTATTCATGCTGGTCCACAGACAATGATGCAGTCGCTTTTTGGAGAAATACATGATCAATACGGTGTAAATACTCACATATTTGCAAAAGAAGTTATTCAATTTGAAAGGCGGACACACACTATTATTCAGAAAATAAACCTACTTGAACTGTACCCTCACACAGAGAGATTATGTGATTAGATTCCCCACTACTAGATCAATGGTGACTTACCTTGAACTGTTTATTACATACAACACTTAAATAACTTGTGTTAAATAATGTTATATGTGTTATATCAATTGCTGATATATTTTTCTTATTGGTTGTTTAAACATTTGCTTGAAAAGGTGTAGTGAATACATTCATTTTGTATAGCACATGGTAGGTTATGTTTTTATGGAGTGAATATAGGACAATAGGCTATTTTTTTTTTATTCAATACAATTCTCCTCCTGGCCAGAGGTTCTAAATAAAGCCAACATGAGAAAATTCTGAGACTGCTCTGGATGCGTCGTATGTCAAGAGTAAAAGGTAATGCGCTAGAAGCTGAGGTAATGCACTAGAGTCTAAGGTAATGCAGGTTGATGTATTGCACTGCATCTACTCATTTCACGGTTGCTGTGCTCCCTGTAGAGAGGCAGATTTACATGTCATTTATAGAGCCCACCCCCTCACCTCAATCATATTGGAAGAACAGCAAGAGAGCACTGTGCATGACACCTGGCATCATCCCAGTACCAAATCGAAGGTATCAGAGACATTATGCGCTCAGACAACCGTACTGAATGTATTCTCGAACTGGTACGCTAGACATGAGCCTGCAGACACCACTGGACATAGAAGAACTATAAATAAAGTCTGACAGGTGTGAAGTGATGTCAGGAAGAAGAGAAGATACTTGGGTGCACTAAACCTAATGTATGGTTATCTAAAGAATGAAGATGTGACTAAAGTGACGAAGTAAACATATACGCAAATTTGAAGAAACCATATACACTAGGAAGATAAGTAACAAGAGATGTGATAGATGTATATACAGAAAAACACAAGGCAGATAAGGCAATATAGAAGCTTGCTAAAGTAGGAAATACAACACATGTAAAGCAACCATGTTGAGAAAATGGACGTCGGCATTGGATAATAGTAAGCAGGAAGCCTCTATAAGGGAATCCAAGGATGCAGAGCTGACAGGCACTGGAATGCATATTTGTGCAAGAAAAATGATATTTTCTTGGCTCAGAATCAAGGATACCACAGCAAGATGCAACTGGAAGACACGAAAGGCATTGAAGAGGATAAGCCATGTACATAAGACATATTTCTCAATGACTAAGTAAAGGAGTGAATAATTGTGAGTGCCAAGTTTTGAACAATTAAAGATGTAGAATGCACATGCAAAATGGAGCAACTAAGTCTCCAGGGGCCAAGGAGAGTAAAAGCACCCAACATAATGGAATTAAATAGCACTAAATTAAAGGACAGAATGGAACAATTTACGGTCTCCTCACACGTGGTAAACAATCAGAAGACAGGGCCTATTTATAAAGCTCAAGATGAAGATGGCAATGTACCTTCACTTCCTTTAAAGTTCTGAGGAACACAACAGAGAAGAAGCCTTGGCCTAGTACCTAACGGATGAGAGATGGTAGGCGAAATAGCTAAGGATGGCAGTTGTCTTAAGTTGCTCCCTTGCACCTGGGTTTCATTGATTACATGCTGCTAATGAGCTGAATGTTCACGGTTGGAAGAGCATGCCAACCTATCATGAGGGCCTATGTAATGGTGGACCATAACATTGTTACAGAAGCCTATCTGCTGCTGTTGTTATGCTATTATCAGTATTTTACATAGTTAGAGGTTGTTCAAGGTGTGCCTACCAGATAAGAGGCAGCCAATGATGATGCTGACACTTATATGAAATTTCCGTATATATGTTCCATTAATCAATCCCTCCAACCAATAGGTTTTTACTGTTTGACACATAGGATGACCTCATAGCTGACATACATGAAGGCATAAAACCTTTTGCGTAATTGAAATGTATTGAGAGTGTGTGAGCTACAATCTGTTTGCCAGGTTTCCCTACTTTATTGAACTGATAATAAAGTAGTATTTTGCCATATCCTTTGAGTCTGTCTGTTTATTTGGGCCTCAAATCATTTATTGTGTTAACCCCAATCAGCATTAGAAACGCTGCAGGTGCTACTGCACATTTTGGTAGCGGTACAGATGGTCCAGATCCATACTCTCGGATTCTTGACATCTTCCACCATTAACCAGAAGATTGCAGAGTTTACTCAGGAGAGCAGAAAAATCCTGCATGTAAATCGAGATGGTCGGCAGGTACCTCTTTGAAGAAATTCCTGTCCGTCCCCACGGGTGCCCCGTGGACTGAAGGCGAAGTGGTCGATTGGGGAAGAGTAGATACCAATGGGCTCGAACTGAGCAACAGAGGCAAGTAGAACATCGAAAGTGGCAAATAAAAGGGGAGTGATTGTAATTCATGTCTAAATATATAGTCGGGAAATGGTAACGTGATTTGTTTAAGAGAGAGAGAGATACCTTGATTCCTGTTCTCAAGGTGATAGAAGGGAACACATCATACTTCAAGTTGGGGTATTATTAATGGATTCCTGAGGCACGGCAAATATGAAGGATCGTTTCACACTCCAAAATGGGGTCAAATGTAGATGAGATATTTTTACTAGAGACAGTAAGGAGGACAATTGTAGACATTGTTGTCTACATTTGGTTGGAGTTATGAATATGTTAATGTAGTTGTGATAAAATAGCTTGTAAACTGAAAATATAGAACAATAGTAATTATCTGACTGCTTCTCAGACTCCTAAAAACAAGCTATAGATGCCAATCCTAGGAGGGTAACTGTTGAGAATTTTTTTTATAGCAAAATAAGATTCTTAAATTGTCGAGAATAAAACAGCAGGACAGTGAAGATTGATAGCATTATAAAGAAGAAGCAAAACAAATATTATTGTGTTGCAGAGCAGCAGGTGGACACGTCATCCCTAGTTCCCGTCCCCTCACCTCCATCATATTGGAACCGCAGGAGAAGAGCCATATTTGGGACACCAGGTATAACCACAATACTGCATCCAGTGTATGAGAGATGATATGCTCTCAGACAACTGTATCAAATGTACCCTTGCACTGAAAGGGTGAAAGGATGTCTGCACACACCATTGGACATCGAATAGCTATGTGAAATCGGCCGAGCGCAGAGTGACGCCATGAGGGAAAGACATGAAGACGCACTAAAACGATACGCAAATACTTGAGAATTAAGATGTAACTGGAGTAATAAGAGAAGCATGTAATTGAATACGAAGAAATCATATGCACCAAATAAATATGCGAGGAGAGATGAAGTGAAGGTATATATGCAGAAACGGAAGGTAATTGAAACATATAGAAGCTTGCTGCAGAAGAAAACATAACGTGGCTAAGGTGGTCATGAGAAAAAGATGGATGCCAGACTCATTTTAAAACCAATCCAGCTACCTCAGAGACAGACCAGGGCTGTAGAGTCAGGAGATGCTGGAAAACAGCTTCACGTGAGGAACAAAGGCAAATCTATTGGCCTGGGAATCACGGATGGCACATCAAGGAATAATTATTAATGTATTTATTTGTTTTTCTTGATATAAAACTTTACAAAAGGAGTATGTAAAAAAACACAATAAAACTGCATTATATCATACATAAGCAAATAGAGTAAAACATGTATGGTAATACAAATACAGATACGAATATGATAAGTCAATAGTCAATATACATAAGACATAAGACAAATACAGTTCCTCAGTACAATTCTTATACAATTCATATATCTATTT
Organism: Ambystoma mexicanum; assembly: GCF_040938575.1. NCBI lineage: Eukaryota > Metazoa > Chordata > Amphibia > Caudata > Ambystomatidae > Ambystoma > Ambystoma mexicanum. The sequence goes on from NC_090926.1 coordinate 974,946,551, forward strand.
ACAAATGTATTTGTTACAAAATCATCCAATACAAGATACCAGGAACTGTGTGTCGCACCTCTACAATAAATTACATACCACAGATAAAAATCTCACTACTGCCTAATTTAGTGCGACTGATTTGCTATGTAGACTATCCCGACATAATTGATCTAAACACACCCACTCAGGGTTCACCACAAAAGTCAATTTGCTGCACTCCAAAGGCTTGGCAGTCAATCAACAGATGTAATAGTGTTTCCTTAGAATCTGCCACATTACAAAAGCATCAAATCTTCATAGCATCTCTTACATCACCTCTTACAGATAAGTCTGCTGTACATTCAATTGAAAGCTCAAAATGTTTTGTCACATTTTCTTGTTGGGGGAGCGTTTTAGATAAGGCTCAGGGCAACCCAATAATTTTTGAGAGGAGATGGTATGTGAATACAGCTGCAAGCACATAACTGCATCATTAGTGAGCGCTCAATCATTATATTGTGACAGCCTTTTCACTTTATCCGGAAAAAACAAAAGGGTTACCAACGGTACCCCCAACTTATTTAGCAGTAGTAGACATTTTTCATGCAGCTTAAAAACCAAGCCCTCCTATGAGACGTCATCCCTAACCCCTTTACTCAATAACGCGTATAGAGATTTGTTCAAACTCACATATAGTTCCCAATAAAAAGATAATCTCCTCATTTCACCAAATTTTGGATTGACTGTAAACCTAGTTCATATCTGATTGCAGGTAATGGCACACATTTGGGTAAGCAGTAGAGGACGGACCAGCAGATCAGGGCTTCGTATTTATACATCTCACTCACTTTCCATGAGGGGAACAATTCAAGACTGTAGCACAGATGAAGAATGATTTTAGCATAATAAAAGCTTACTGTTGTGATCATGGAGAATTTTCGATATTTCTTATCTATTTTTTTCATTTGAGCAACTTGTTTATATGCGTTATCCCTCAGATAATTTCGAGAAAAATACTTTTTAGCAGACTAAATTATACAAAATCTCAGATAGTTAATACTTGACTTCACGGTCAGTCTTGTGTTATTTAGTACCCAAGAAAACCAATCGGATAGGAGCGTTTGCTCAGTCTGATAACCGTCTTTTGCAGATTTACTTTCAAGTGGTTCTCATCTATGTACTGGTTAAAGGTAATCATGAGTCTTTGAAGCCCAATCGATGTATGATCTATTAATATGAAGTCATCTGCATATGAAGACCAACAAATTCTATGACCCTCGATCTTCAGAGGTGCAAATGAGGCACCGTCTAGTGCATCGCTAACATTTGCCATATATAAGTTGAACATGGCGGGAGCAAATATACAGCCTTGGCAGAGACCATTGTATGTACGTATATTGTTAGATAGTAGCCCCTCCTTGTTCATACGTATCTGTATTTTGGATCGTTCAACAAAATGGATCAGGATGGTGAGCAATCCCCAAGGTATTCTGAGGCAATTCAGTTTTGCACATTGTGTATTCCTATCGACCAAGTCGAATGTGAGGGATAGATCCATGGATGCCACGTATATTGGAACAGAGTTGTCCTTCCAGGCTAGCTGTTGTAGGACACATTGCAGAAGCCCACCACAGTCAGTACCCATTTGCTTCCTAAAGCCTATTTGTTGCCGTGACAACATTTAATTACTAGCACTCCATTCTTCTATGGTGTCTAGTCATTAATTTGAAAACAAAAGGGTCAAATGCAATACATTTCAGTCAAAAGGACTGAAAAAAAAGACTGAATGCCTTTTTTAATGTATTTTTTTGTTTTTATTTTGGTATAGGTAAAAATAATGTTTTTTGGCCAAAAAATTGGGGTTTGGGGAGGGACCCCCAAAAAACTAGATTTTTTTTACGGTCCTGTTGTTTCGAGAGTATTGTTATTTGAACCTTTGCATTCAAATCTTTGACCCTAAACCTTCTTCTATATGTTTTAAACCCAAGGCTGCGAAGATTACAGAATCTGCATCTAGCATCTGCAGCAGATGTTTTCCAGGAACTAGGAGTGGACCTAGTTAAACTATGGCCTCATTAAGGGTCCGTAAACCTGCCTGTGCTACCTGCGGGTTGCCACCGGACCTATAATAATTTACCGGTGCCTGACTTCCTGGTGCCACCGGGAGATTCCAAGTTTGAGGGCCCGGCAAGTCAAATTCCGGCAAATTGTTGTTGCCCTTTCCCAGAGAGTCCTACTGGACTCAATGGTAGTGGGGACATGGAAGCAATGGCACCATTAGCAGCAGTGCCGGTGCTTCCGTGAACAGTCTGCCTACCTTGACCGCAGTGCCCGTGAGGGTCAGACCTGTCAGGCACAGTGGCCACAGCAGGCAGACTCTTGAGCTTATCGGCACCCTTGTTTTCAGTCAGCAAACTCCTAATGAGGCCTGTCTTTGAATGAAAGATATAGAGCTTTAGACCAAAGATCCACATCATTTGATTTTTAAGGTCGTATTTGTACGTTGATTCAGACCTGCTGTTCTCGAACAACTGAACTTACCAATCAGAGCCCCAATGTCCTATATTGTAAAGTTCAGGTCCCATGCACTAGCCTCTATGGCCACCCCTTCTGAGAAGTGGAGCTCCTCCCACCCATAAAGGTCCCGAAAGTACCCATCCCAGTCCCCTTCTGGTATGGGGTTACCTTGGGCTGAAGAGTTCCCTCTAAGGCACTTATTAGAAACCAGAATATTCTGGCACGACCATCTTTCAGAGCGGACATCAAGTTTTGCCCAGCTTTTTGGTACATACAGGCTCAATGAGCTTTGACCAATTTTTTTAGATTTTGTTTTATCTTCAATATTAAATTGTGTTTTGTGGCCTTACTCCCTGGCATTTTAGCAATTGCCCAGAACTCTCTACAGCAGATGTTTATCCTTTTCTAAACTATGGTGTCAAACCTATGGTTATGCACTTTCTTAAGGGGTAACTTTCCAGTCTCTTTCACCAATGTATATTTAAGTCCTGCACATAAGGCCCAAAGGTGGTATGTGTATATGTCAACAGCTTGGCGTCCAAGGTCGAACTCTTAAAATCATTCAAGAAAAGAGCATTTCATTTTGAAATGTTACTCTCATGCCAGGTGACTCGAGATCCTTTACTATTCAAGTACAAGGAGGCAGTGTAGTATTGCATTGTCCTACCACAGTCTACAGGGCAAAAAGTAACTTGTAACTTCTTATGGTTGCTAAGCCCTGTGGGGACAACCTTGAACTCTGCCACCTGGTCCATTAGGCCCTCTTTCATAAATATGTAATCTATTGTAGACCTTTGTTTCTTGTCTGACCACAGAGCAGAGCTCATGGTATTGTAATAATTAAACAGAACATTCACCATATGTAACCCCCAACTAGACATGTTATCAAACCAAATCTGACCTTGAAGCATCTTTCTGTTTCCCATAGGACTCCCAACCAAAGTATCTGTAAACTTGGTTCACAAGGCCCCCAGGATGTGTTGTGGGCCGAGTTGTAGATGTTCATAGCCGATTAAGTTTGATTAGGAACATTCAATATTGAAGTTGCCTGCAATTATTAGCTGCCCTCCCCCAGCACGTTGACAAACCAGTTTTCAACCACCCCATTCAATTCCTTAAGTGTAAGACTTAGATTTGAGGCAGGATTCCAGTATATGTTGACTACCAGGATATACTGACTCAGAAGCTTAGATTCCACCTCCAGGACTACTAACACTCCTTTGGTCACCTTTAGATGATACATCAGGCTTAAACATCATCCATTCTGAACTGCAACAAGTAGTCCTCCTGCCGGCCGCCCTCTAACAACCTCATTTGCAGGTTCCACTCATATGTCGTACCCATCCAGACTCGGAGGGTCAATCAGCCACTTTTCCTGTAGATAATTTTTTGGGGAATTGATCAAGCTGATGACATTCGTCTGGGCCGGCACATACATTTGAAAACCCCCTGGAATTCCATGAAATGAGAGATAAATGTAGAGGGGGGCTAAAGTTTTTGTTTTTTAATCCTCTCAACTGGGAAATAGTTTCTCTCAATGATAGGTTTAGTAATCTTCAATCCTGGTACTACTGTATGGCCTGAGTCTGATTAAGGTCTCTCTGTGCCTGCTTGCACAGGTCTCCCACCGGCTGGGTCCCTCATACATCTGCTGAGAGTGAGTATTCTGCACACTGCTAGTCCCAGCATTGACAGATAGCAAGTCATAACCCATCCTATTCAAATTGGAAATCTCTGATAGAAGAGCCTCATACACCACCCGAGAATGGAGAACCAGCCTAACATTATCATATCGATCTGGTTGAATGAAGTCTACCAATTTAATGTCAAATGATGTCATGAGTATGAGGGTTGGAATCTCATTCAGTAGGGCCAGCACTCTCCATCTATTTAGGGAGTCAGGCCCTCCATAACCAAGCATATAGTGGTGTAGCAGACTAGGCTCAACCGAGAAGCAGGGCTGTCTGCCTTGAACAGTACTTAGGGTACTGCTAAAGACAGACTTAGGTATACCACTTTTTGTGAGGAAGGCCCAGGGGTTCAACTGGGCTTACGTGGGTTGCCCCACAATCCTTGAGGGTTCCATCTGGGATTTATGATTATCTGCAAAAAGGGCTAATGCACATCGTGCCCACACTAGTCCCTCTGAGGGCCTCACTTCGGGCACTCCCTTCAGTTCTGGTTGGGATGAGGGAGGAGGATCTTGACTGAGTTTGTTCCCTGGGAAATTCCACAATTCCAGCCACTGGTTCGTCTTCATCACCCAGGGATACACCCTTACCTCTTCTGCAGGCTGTCCCAACATCCCCAACTTCTCCCCACCAAAATGGGGCAAACCAGTTGTTGCCCACTGATCCATCAATTTCTTAACTGTGGATCTAACTATCTGCTCCAACAGCAAGGTTTCGGGTACTTCACACTCTGTTATTCTCTTCCCCTTGCCCCGCTCCAAATGTGTCCCATGCTGCCAGTACCAAGCCCACCAGACTGCTTGGGAATACTGTCAGATTTATTCACAGACCCCAGTGCCCACTCCTAAGTCTCCTGTGACCCCAACATCTGCCCCTTCCTTTTGTTAAAAAGCTTATATAGCTTTGCACAAGGAATAATTGCAGGGCACAAGGGCAGTCAAGAGGATAAGCCGTGTACATAAGACATATTTTTCTTAGATTAAGCGAAGAGGAAAACATCTGTAAGCAGAAACTATTGCACAATCAAAGATTGAAAAGCCTATGCTAGATGGAGTGAGCAAGTCTCCAGGGGCCAATAAGAGTAATCACACCCAGTCTAATTAAATAAAATAGCAGTAAATAAAAGGTCAGAATTGACAAAATCATGGTCTCCTCACACGTGATTAAGCAGTCGAAAGCAAGGGCTATTCATTAAGCTCCAGGTGAAGATAATGGTGTACCTGCTCTCCATTAAAAGTCCCAGAACAGAGAACAGGCTGCAATGTCAACTATAAAGAGAAAGCATTGGCTTAGGGTATGACCGATGAGAGATGATGGAATAATTGCAAAAGTGGGTAGTAATCTGACGTTGCTCTTCGCACCTGAGTTTCATTTTGCTTAGATGCTGCTAACAAGCCAAAAGTCCAGGGTTGGGAGAGCATTGCAACTAATCAGAGGGCCTACGTAGCAACACTCTAAACAATGTTGCACAGGCCAACCCACTTCTGTTATTCTGCTATAATCAATATAGTATGAATTTCGAGGTAGTTTGAGGTGTGTCTACCAGATAAGGGGCATTCAGTAACATTACTAAAACGTATATGATATATAGGTACAAATGTTCCCTTAACCAATCCTCCCCTTCTATCAGTTTTACAGTTTGCTACGCAGGATTAAGTCCTAGCTGAAGCATATTGAGGTATAAAGCCTTTGTGTAATCAAAATTGAAATGTGAGTGCGTGGACTACAATTTGTTTGCCACATTTCCCTACTTTATTCTAAGCTGATAATAAAGTAGTGCCATATTCTTTGAGTCTGTCTGGTAATTTGGGTCTGAGATCATTATTGGTGATTCCATCTAGCACATGAAACGCTTCAAGGTGCTAGAGCACATTTTGGTAGTGGTGCGGATGGTTCTAGTCCAGTCAACCTGGGCCCAGATATACACTCTTAGACGATCAATGACTTTGGGCATTAGCCAGAAGATCATGGAGCTTCATGTGGAGAGTGGCGCACAAGACACTAGTGTGAAAAGAAATTGGTTGGCAGGTGCCTCTTTGAAGAAATTCCTGTTCGGTTCTGCAGGTGCCCTAAGGACTGAAGGCGAACTGGTAGATTTGGGGACGAGTCAATACCGAGGGACTCGGGCTGAGCTACGGATGTAAGTAGAGCATCAAAAGTGGCAAATATAGGAAGAGTGACTTTATTGCATATATGTATATAAGTAGCAGGATTTGGGGGGATTAGAAAGAAAAGAAATAGATACCTTGATTCCTGGTTCCAAGAGAGGTGGAAGGGTATGCACTAAATCCCCCAAAAGGTGTATTATTTAAAGGATTCCTGAAGCAAGGCCAAAAAGAAGAGTGCATATCAAACTGCAGAAGGGGGTAACAAGTGAGATGAGATACATTTACTAGAGATAGTAAAGGAAGGTGTGCGCAAAATATTAAATTTGCACATGTGTATGGGGTTATCAATATGTCAGTGTAAAACTTTTATTGTGTCTAGATTAGGAGATATAAAACGATAGTAAAAAATTAAGGTGATCATCAGATTTTTAAATCACGAGATTGATGTCAATCAGAATACAAATCAATGGAGAATAAGAAATCAATAAAGAAGAGATTCTTAAAGTGTCACAAATAAAACAATGAGAAAAAAAGAAATGCTAAAAATTGTAAACAATGGGATACAAAGAACACCCTTGCATAGACTTTTTAAATTGGGTAAAATTTAGGTTTTCTGGTAATGAGGGATGATTGATGGTCCCTGCTCAAATCAATCAGTGTGGTATATTTGATAAAGTAAATAACAGAATAAAAGATCTTGTTAAGATTTTCAGTCGTAATTGACGTGTCACCATGAGGGAAACTTGACTTTTACACCTATGCAAGACACTGCCAAGATATGCACCCAACATAAGGTAGTACCCCGCAGAATGGATGAAGGGCACAACAAATAAAACACTTATACTGTGGTCTCAAGAAGGTTTGTTGACAAAAACAGCATCGCGACATATGACAGCATAATTGCATCGTGTATACAAGGGGAAGAAGTTTCAGAAAAGGTTGCCCATTTTAGAGTTGTGGAAGATGTACCAGAGGGAGAAAGAAGATCCACCTCAGAAGGAGTGGATGGTTAATCAGTATAAATATTGTAAAATGCAGCTATGGCTATGATCATTTGGTCTAGCAACGCGCATAGCCGTCCACACTGAAACATCTGACGTGCCTCAATACCTCTGCAACTAGCATACAGCGACTACCAACAAAAAGATATTCAGTATTGCTGGCCACACATCGACTCTTGCAACAATAGCACTCTATCTCAAACCACCAACAGCGCCCAGCCAAGTGAATTACCTTTTTGGGCTGCTTAGTTGAACCTAGTCAGCCACCTAAGTCCTAGACTGCCAAAAATGCACACATGCATCTCTTAATCTAAAACACTTAGAACCTCCAGAACATTGACTATGGTCACCAAGGGTGTTCAAATCACAAAGCGCATCCATATAAATGGGGAAAAAATTCTATGTAAATAACCAAAAACAATAGAATGCAATACAATAAATGGAGGAGATAACCCCTTTGACTCCTCTTTCAGACACTGATAAACAGGAATGTTATCCTTTAAAGGAATTGAAAGAAGCGGCGGGTATGTTAATCTGACATTCGAGCTTCCCGCTTACAGCAATGAGGACAGTGTGGAAGAGAGCAAAAGAAGAGAATTCAAATATATCTCAACACGCTATGAAAGTAAACTGGATGATGACAGAAAGTACAGACAGGATAGACACATAGAGATAGACGAAGAAGAAAAGTGATAAAGAGAAATGAAGGACAGACTAAAGGAGTTATGATAGTACAGAACAAATGGCTGGGAGGATAGATATTACTCAAAATAAATGACAACGGAATTGATGGAGTTAGAGAAAGAGAAGAGCGGGGAAAAGATAGAAAGAGAAAAAGAGAACGCATACAATGAAGAGAAGGAACAAGAGAGAAAGCAAAAGAAAGAAGAGGGTACAAGAAAATGAAAGCAAAGGAGAGATTCAAAGAGAAGAAATGAGAGGAGATAGAAACACAGAGATTGAAAGTACATAGGTTGCAAAGAAGGCAAGCAGAGGAAGAAATGAGAAGATTAGGAAAAGGGAAGAAGAGATGAATACAAGTAGGGGACTAAGGAATGACAATATAGATCATCTATTCAATAAAAAGCATGGTGCCGATTGAATCACAAGAATGATCAGAAGAAGAGAAAGAGTCACTACAGCCCAGCACGGAGCTGCAAGGTATACCAAGAATACAAACATGGTCTGACAAACATGAATCAGATAACATAGAGAAAAGAATTGGGGATTTAAATAGGCAAATAAGGGATAAAGATGGTTATAAGACCAAAGAGAATGTCGAAGGATCTTATCGAAGGAAACGAGAGGTAGGTCAGATGATGTAATAACAAATGAATATTTGAGTAGACTACATCTTGTTGACATGGAAAGAGATGAACGTCATACAAGCTGGGGCATAATGATATCAGACGAAGAAAGCGCGAAGATAACCCTGTCGGTTCTTTTTTCGAAAGACTCAAGTGTAGAAAAAGGGGTAAAATGGTCTGACTTGGAGGGCCCTAAAGGAAAAACACCAGAACATGTCACTTTCTGTCCTCTACCCCCAGCATCTTGTGAGGACAAAAATCTCGGGGCCCATCTTTGACTCCACTCTCTCCTTCATCCCTGACATCATGGACGTTACCAAGAAGTCCCACTTCCAGCTCCATGCCACAGAGGCATTATTTCTTTTATCACTTTCCTCCAGAAGATCAATGTCTCCAGAGCTCTGGTCCTCTTCAGGCTGGGCTACTGCCAAAGCCTCTTTCTTAATCTCCCTCTTCCCTCACTTCTCCCCAACCAGCTAATCCAGAACAAGACTTATCATTGGCCTCAAATGCAGGGACTGTATCGCTCCAGCCTTACAATCTCTCCACTGGATCCCAGTGGCTACAAGGTTTCAATTCAAGACCCTCTGCATCATCCACAAGGCCTTCTGGGGCCTGGGACAACACTATCTTCAACTTTCCCTCCCTAAATACTGCCCTGCTACAGCCCTATACCCCTTTAATTCCAACTATCTGACTGTCAAATGCTTCTCTTAGCAGAGAGTGGGGAGCAGCTTGCTCTACTTGGCTGGTGTCTCCCTTTGGAACAGCCTCCCTGCCCCTCTCAGACTTGAGCCAGACCCCCTTACGTTCAGGAAAGTGCTCAAGTCTCTTCTGTACCTCTTTCCCTTAACTGTTAATCACCCCACTATTGCTGTAACTGATGGCCTGGTCTGCATGAATTTCACATGATCCCAGGCTTCTCCTTCCAGTTAAACCCAGCACCTCTGCACCCCACTACACTGCCCTGTAGACTCCGGCTTGGTGGTGCCACATCCCACCTTTGAGAGTCGCCTTTACCAGCACTTAGCCTGATGTTTTCCGCCTTGGCTCCCCTTTGCACTTCCCTCCCAGTCCTTCCTCCAGCACTTGTCCAATCTTCTGTTCCCTGTTCCATCCCTTTCCCCCGCACTTCTCCTCAATGCACTTGCACAGACAAATACCACAAGGCCTAGTAGGACCACAACTGTATATTACTGTTTTTGACACTGTTTTTATTTCCCCTGTTCCCTTCCCATTTAGCCTTGTGGTGCTTTGAAACACAATTCTGTTGTGTAAAGCGCCTTTCAAACGCTCCAAAAAATAAAATTAAAAAAATAAATACATTGAGTGACCACAAGCACAATCACGTATTACAGGGGCTATATTCACACCATATTTAAGCAGATTAAGGTCACTACCAGGACACAGACAAACAGGCAAGACTAGCCCCACCTGCAAAATAAGATGTGTAGGTGGGTATGATTATGGAACAGGATTTTCACAATCCCCATTATTAGAGAAAGGAGGAGGATGACCACAATATATTCTCTAGCCACTGATGGACAAGGATCATTTGAAATGTAAATGACCTAGTTTGACTTCAGATATGGGAAAATGGATTTGTGAGTTAGAGAGAATGACATCAGGAATAACGTTAACAGTTAGCAATAGGTGACATAAAAGGCCTGCTGGCAGCCATTCTAGGGGAGAGGGCGGATGACATTTGGAAACAAGCAGGGTATGTGGATGTGACTGCACAAAACACAACATATGATGGACCACCAATTAACAGTTGAAGAGCAGATGCATGGCGGGACACAGAGTACATTATCCCAGTACTTCAGAAAATGGGTGAGGATGAAGACCCTGTTGTCTTTATTCAAGATATTTACGAGTGATGACGTCTCGGGATGCGAGAACTGTGGGGTAAGATGGTGGCATCATTTTGCCATATTTTATTTCAGGGACTGCCAGAGCCAGTGCAACGGCAGATGAAGAACCAGGAAGGGATGGAATCAAAGCCATGGACAGAAATACAGTTCACTATCATACATCATTGTTGATTGTTTAAGGAGAAGAATAAGAAGAAAGCCAAGAGTAGAAAGCAGGAGGAAGTGAAGTTAGCTCAGAAATAATTGTCAAAATTAGCCATAGAGGGAGCGGTATTGTCAAGTGCCGAAGGAGTGACGACACAAGAAATTCAACCATTGCAGAAAAGCAATGTAGTGTACCATATGGATCGGAGTGGGTATCATTTTTGGCCAAGTGGGAGAGGGATTGGACCTAGGGGAGGACGAGGTGAATTTCAAAACGCAGAATCAGACACGTGCACCGGAACCACACCAAATGCCTATGCAAAAACATCAAATACAGACCCAGCAAGTGCAGACACAACAGGCCTTGGCACCACAATAGAATACGAATGCAGGAGTCCTCCAGGCACCCACACCTAGAAAAGGGAGTGTGATCGTGTTTGAGGGAAATTCTTTAACAGCTACAAGGATTAATTTATATCCACAATAGGTCAGCCCACAGAGTGACCTCACTTGTTCAGTACTATCAGTGAAACTGGAACCCAAAAAGGAACCAAGGCTCAAGGTAATGACAGGAGGCAAGACATTTCTGTTCCTTTTAGACAATGGAGCAACTCTTTTATGTATCTGTAAGGGAAAATATCCAATGCCTGGCATTGCCATGAATGAACAGGGATTCTCTGGGTAATGAGCTTAGTTCCTTTTACAGATGAATTACCAATCTCTTTAGGAGAACATAAGGGTTTATGCCATTATAATGAGCAGACACCCCTTAACATATTGGGGCATGACTGCATGACAAAGCTTAACATGAAGATATCTTTTACTGATGAAGGAATAGTGTGCTTCACTTCAGAGATACCTTTTATGAATGTTAAAAGAGTTTATATGATACAATATTTTATTTATTGCGCGCCTATACACAAGTGTTTCAAGGCGTGACGACGCAAGGGAGCGGTACAAAGGAGGACAAGACAACAATCTTACTACACCCAGTGACATGGAGATCACGTAAGTGCAGGGGAGAGGCAAGGGGGAGAGTCCAGGGGGCAGGGAAGGAGTGGATAATGCTGAGAGGGGGATAAGACAGCAACAAGAGGTGCGACCAGCAGGTGGCAAGTGCAAGAGTTAAGCGCAGACAGCAGTTGTCTAATAAGCACAGGTAAGGGGACTCTAGGGTTGCAGATACAGACCCAAGTACAAGGGTTGCCAGGAGGCAGTGTGGGTATGCAGCTGGGTGGGCAGGTACCAGGGCCCGATTTCAGAGGGTAACCAGGTGCAGAGTTGCAATAGCAGACCGAGATCAGCAGGGGAGAGGAAGAGAGAAGGCAGAAGCAAAGAGGAAGGTCTGGAGGGGCTTCTAGAACCAAAGATGTTTCTCCTCAAGTTTCAGAGAGGCAGTGAAGCTGTTCCAGAGGGAGGCCCCAGCCTAGGAAAGAGATCTACTGCCAACTCGATGCTTGGAGAAGCGACAGACGCTGAGGGAGTTGGAGGGGGAGTAGCGATGAGCTCGAGTAGGAAGGTATTTCCAAAGGGAGAGTTGAAGGTATTAGGGGCTTGGGCCCCAGAAGGCCTTGTGGGCAATGCACAGGATACATTATATTAGCCTTTGCAGGCCAGGAGGCATTACCATTACGAGGAGTCCCTTTACATCCAGAAGTATCTTTGTATGGAGTGACTGTTTTACTAATGTGGTTACGCAGTTTGATAGGTAAAATGTTGAGAATACCTGAAAAGATTTTGTTTAGACCAGAAATACCTATGGAAGATGAAGAAGGACAGGTTATCCCCTTAGAGTTAGCGCTAGAAGCAGCAGTGGCCAGAGAAGAAAGGCTAATTATCGATGAGAGAGATGATGATGAAAGAAGATGGATAGCAGTAATAGCCCTCAGTGAAGGATAAAGTTTGACAGACTTAACAGGTGAGGAGCTTTCGGGGATGATTATTCAGATGATGAGTTAGTATTTTTCATAGGTCTCACTTTTATAATCATAATTGTTCTTTATAATGTGCTTAATACCAGAGATTGGTTTCTAAGTGTGAGTATCGGCATTTAAACCTTTTGTGCACTGCATTGTCTTGCTCCCAAGACAAACGCATTTCCCCTGAGCTATCCCCCTCACTTCTTGGATTACAGTAGCAAATAAAGAAATACAGTAGAGGATGGCAATTGTAAAAAAGAAACCGTCAATTTTTCTGGAAGGTTTAGAAAAGGTGACAAATATTTTATGAAGTACTAGTCCACATGACGTGGGTCTATTGAAAATAGTAGGAGGAGCTAAAATAAAACTTAAACTAGGAGCAATCTTGTCACAAGCAAAGCAATATCCTATGTCCAGAGAAGCAGATTAAGGTATATTTTAGACCATTTGTGCTTCAATGAAGCTGGGAATATTGGTGCCGTCTGAGTCCCCATGGAACATGGCTGTGTACCCAGTAAAGAAATCAACTGGAGGGTCGTGGAGATTTATTCAGAATCTCTGCCCACTAAACGATATAGTTGAAGCATAGTTTCCTTTAGTTCCTAAGCCTGCTAAATATTAACATCCCATTTAAGGCCAAATATTTTACAGTTATAGATTTAGATAACACGTTTTTCTCAATTCTCCTTCATGATGACTCACAAGATTGGACTTCATTTTTTATATAGGAATACGAGCCTGAAACATACTTGTTTGCATCACGGATACTGTGAGTCCCCCTCAATCTTTGACAGGTCCTTGAGATGGACCTAGGCAATGTACAGCTTGAGAATACAATTATTCAGTACGAAGATGACATAGTACAATTTAGTGAGACAGAAGAAAGATGCAGAGAAGACTCAGTTCGACTCATGATCATACTATCAGAGAAAGGATATAAAGTAGACAAAGAACAATTACAATATTTTCAGGAAGAAATCCTGTACATAGGACAGTTAATCTCTCAAGAAGGAAGAAAAGTGACACCTTCAAGAGCAGAAGCAATAATGAAGACTTCAGAACCTAAACCAGTGAGGATTTAAGCATAATATTGATGTTTCAATTCCATAGGGGATTACATGTGTTTAGTATAGATTTCAGAACCTAAAACAGTGAGGGAAATGCAACCATTTTTAGGCCTATGTAATTATTGCAGTGCCTGGGTTTTTGATTACAGCACATATATGGGACCACTTTTAAAAGGACTTAAAGACACACAGGTAGACAAAAGTAAGATAACATGGACAGATGAAATGACTGAAGGATTTGAAGAATTTAAATAGCGATCGGTACAACCCCCGTGCTAGGAATTCCAGGCTATCATGGAGAATTGTATCTATTTTCCCATCCAAATGGATAAGTTATGACAGCAGTCCTCCCAGAGAAAATGTCATTAGGACATGGACACAAACCATTGGTTTACTGTAATGTGATTTTATATCCAGTTATGAAAGGACATTACCCTTGCAAACAAGTCTTCACTGCTGCTGCATTTGCTATTGAAAAAGCCTCAAGTATTACAATGGGGTGTTCAGTGTCATTATTATTTGAACATGCATTATTTGCTACTCTATAGAAGCCCTAAACTACATTGTTTGTTTATTTATTTATATGGCACACCGGACCAGAAGGTATGAGGGCGCAAGCATTACAAGTATATTCTCAGCTTAGTTACAGTGCTGTACATTATTTACATTTTTATACAAAGGATGCAGTAGTTACAAAGGTGTCGGTTATTGGTCTTTGTTCTTTAGCCACTGGATGTAGTTATGCCTAAATTGGTGGTAGGTTTGTGGTGTTCTAACGGAGGGTGGTAGTGTGTTACAGTGTTGGGCTGCTTTCACCTGGAAGCTATTACCGCCCATTTTTGTTAGCTTGAATCTGGGAACAGCGAGTAGTTTAGCATTGCTATTTCTGGTGTGTCTGTTGGGCGTGTATCTGGTTATTCTGTCAGCTAGATAGCGGGGGCTGCATTGTTAAGGCATTTGTGTGTTAGAGAGGCTACCTTAAGCAGGATTTTGTCCGAGGTGGTGAGCCAGTTATGAGTTCTCCTAATATTCCAGATGTGTACTCTTTTAGGGACGCTAAGCGCTGCTCTGAGAACATTGTTCTGTAGGATTTGGAATTTATTGGTAACCTCTTTGTTAGCACCTACATAGAGGGAGTTACAATAGTCCAGTTTTGAAAGTATGAGGGCTTTGGCTAGAGTAATGCAGCTTTGGGTAGAGACTAAGGGTTTGGCAGAGCGTATAAGCTTGCAAGTGTAGGCTGTGGTGGAGGCCATGGAGCTGACCTGTTTATGGAAGGAGAGGGTGGAATCGAGGTACATGCCGAGGGTTTTCACTTCCTTAGCTACCTTTATAGAGTTGCCGTCTATGGTGAAGCTGGAGTAGTTGAGGTCCAGTTTGTTTAGATTCGTGGCTGATCCCAGGATGATGAGTTCGGTCTTGTCATCATTCAGGCATAGGCTATGGGAGGCCATCCTTGGCTGAGTGATGAGGTACACCTTGTTCACCAAGGCCAAATCCTTGTTGTAATCTCCAGTCGGCGGGATGAGGATCTGGGTATCATCAGCATAGTTAGTGTAGGTCATACCCAGACCGTCAAGACCATCAAATAGGGGCTTAGTGAACACGTTGTACAGTGTGGGGGAGACACATGACCCCTGAGGGACCCCACATGTAATGGGGATGGGGTCAGCGGAGGCCGTGGTGGAAAAGACGCACATGGATCTATTGCTCAGGAATGATTTGATCCAGACAATAGCTTTTTGGGAAAAGTGGGCAGCAGAGTCTATGTGGCTACATAGGATTTTATGATCAACAAGATCGATAGCTGCCGAGAGGTCTAAGAGGAGCAATAGGGAAGTTTTCCCATTATCTCTCAGGGTGTCGATTTGGGCCTTGAGGTCAATGAGTGCAGTTTCTGTGCCGTGTTGGGGTCTAAATCCTGATTGCCGGACTCCTAGGAGGTGGTTTTGTTCAAGGAATTTTTGAATTTGCAGATAGGCTGTCTTGTCGAGGATTTTTAGTAGGAAGGGTACGGTGGTGATGGGTCTGTAGTTAGTGGGTACGGCTGGGTCGAGTGTGGGTTTTTTTAGTAGGGGGAGGACCCAGGATTCATTGAGGTTATTGGGGATAGTACCTGAAGAGAAGGAGGCGTTGATGAGTTTGGTAATGAATGGAGATAGGTATCTGGCTGCGTCTTTGATGATTTGAGGTGGGAATAGGTCGCCTTGGCAATTAGAAGGTTTGAGGTCGAGTATGATTTTTTCCACTTCTAGCATGGAAACTTTGGAGAAACTGAAGCGAGTGAGGGGGTTGGGGGGAGGGTGTTGAAGGCTGGTATGTGTGGGGGTGTTGCTAGGTTTGGAGTTGGATAAGGTCTCTTTCTTGTTGTTAATTTTGATTTGGAGGCCTGCAACTTTGTTGGAAAGGGCATTTTGGATGCTGGTGCGCCATTGTTTGTCTTTCTTACAGGTGTCTGGGGCCGGGATGGGTGTCTCTAGCTCTTTTAATATGGTAAACAATTCTTTAGTGCTGGATTTAGTATGCATGTAGTATGCATGTAGTATTCTCAGGTTGTAAGATTCTTGTTTAGCGAGGAGGATTTCTTTTTTGTAGGTAGAAGTTATTTTGTTGAGGATCAGCTTGTTGCTGTCTGTGGGAGCTTGTCTCCAAATTTGTTCCTTTTTGCGTTTCCCTAATCTAAGGGCTTTTAGATGGGCCGTGAACCAGGTATTCAAGTCTTTTATCGGCTTGGGTTTTCTCAGTTTTAGTGGTGCGATAGCATCTAAGGCTAGGCGCATGCTATTGTTGTAGCTTTCAACAAGATGGTGGGGGTTTGAGCTGGCTGGGAGTTGGTTCAATGTAGGTAGAATGAGATGGATACGTTTTTTCGCAGTTATATTTTTCTTGCTTCTAGTCGGGATGGATGCGGCTAGGGAATTGTTAGCGATTGGGCTGGATGCTTCAAGTGTGAAGGAAAGGAGGTGGTGGTCTGACCAAGGTTGCGGGGTGATGGCAGTGATGGAAATCACGCAGTTGTGGTCTGCTATCCAGTCAAGGGTTCTCCCTTTGTTATGAGTAGGTGTAGACACTCTTTGGGTGAAGCCTAGTTCTGACAGTGAGTTATTAATGGCGGATGCTTGGGTGTCTTCAGAGTCATTGTAGCCAAGGTTAAAGTCTCCTAAGAGGAGGCATTGGGAGGTATTTTTTAGGTTGTTAGAGAGGATGGAATTGAGGTCTTCCTCGAAGGAGCCTAGGGGTCCCGGGGGTCTGTATAGTAGGTGGATGGTGATGGTTTGGAAGTTATTGGTGGGGAGTTTGGCTGTTTTTAGAAGTTCAAATGATGAGTAGTGATCAGTGGGTTCAGGTTTGAGCTTGAGGTGGGTTTTGGCAATTATAGCAAGGCCACCGCCTCTGGAATCTGTTCTGTCTGCTCGGAGGATGGAGAAGTTCTCAGGGATGGCAAGCGTAAGGGCTGGGCCAGCTGCTGCATGAAGTCAGGTCTCAGAGATGGCTAAGAAGTCTAGTTCTTCCGTTAGGATGAGGTCTGCTATGTCTGTCGTGTGGGCTACTACAGATCTCGCATTGATTAGAGCACCTCTTAAAGGTGTAGTGGCAGGTTTACTAGTAGTAGGAGTGGGGGTTGAAGATCGAGTCTTGTGTTTGGTCTTAGTGTTGGTTTGGGTGGGCTTAGGGAGGTCTGTGCAGTTGTTGGTGGGGATAGCCATGGTGTAAGGTTGGGGCCAATTTGATGGTTTGGTATGGGTAGTATCCCTAGCTCTAGGCTCATATATTTTGGGGAGTCTGGTGCATAGTTTGGAGTTTCTAGCAGAGAGGTTGCACAGTGTAGAGAGGTACATGGTGGGGGGTGAGGTGGTAATCATGCTTGTGTGGCCTGGGGGGGCCTGAGATGTCTAGATGTGTGGATAAGGTGGAGGATG
The DNA here is from genome assembly GCF_040938575.1 of Ambystoma mexicanum. Taxonomy (NCBI): domain Eukaryota; kingdom Metazoa; phylum Chordata; class Amphibia; order Caudata; family Ambystomatidae; genus Ambystoma; species Ambystoma mexicanum. Next base: position 974,964,060 of record NC_090926.1, read on the forward strand.
ACTCTCAGCAGTACTGAGTATATACCCGGTAGGTACATTTTGGTGGAAGGAGATGAGAACAGTGGACATGTGTCTAGTATCAGTTGGTTCCTGAGTGGTTAGGTTCCTGGACGGTAGGGCTGGGCAGTAGACTTCCAAATCACCAGGGCGTCAGGAATCACCTTGGATTGCATATATTGGGTGCGGAGGGGTTTCAAATAAGTATGAGAGTCATAAGGTATCTAATGTCACACTGGATTGTGTTGACTAAGTGGGGCAGAGATTCGCCTAAATTCAAAAATCAGGTAGACAGCTGAAACACACTAAATTGCATTGGCCAAGTGGGGCAGAGATGCACCTAAATTCAAAATCAGGTGGACAGTTGAGACATTTCCACACTAAATAGCATTGTCTATCAAATTGTCAAATTTAGCAGTGACTAAAGAGGATACAGCAGAGAGCACCTAGATTTGGCAAGCAAAGTCTGGGATACTCTACGTACAGGTTGCTATTGTGATTGCTGGAGTGGCCAAAAGTCTAGCAGGTGGTGGCAATCTAAATGCAGTTACTTGGAGGGCACTCTAAATGCAATAGTGGAAGCAGTCAGGCAAAAGCAAGGGGACTTTGAATGCAAAACATTGACTACACAAAGAGCATCAGGATACAATGTAATTATTTTGAACTCTGTGATTACATTTTTTAGATGCAGAATAGTGAAAACAGCAACATTTATAGTAGAACCAGTTGGAAAGGATGACTATGTACATGACTGCAGAAAATATACTGAATTTTATAATGACATTCCCTGTGTTAGGGAAAATGATCTCGGAGAGGGGAAATTCTCTTTATTAATGGTTCTTCAAAAATTGACAAAACGACTGCTGAAAGCCATACTGGATCAGCAGTAGTGAAGCTGAACCGTGAGAGAGAATTTGAAGTAGTGACAAGTGTCAGATTGCCTTTCCATTGCTCAGCACAGACGGCAGAATTAGTAGCGCTTATCGCTGCACTTCAAAGATATGAGGATAAGGAAGTGACAGTGTACTCTGACTCCACCTATATGACGTCAACTGTACACACAGGTTTGTCACACAGGAAAAGGAGGAGCTTGCATGCGTCCCTATTGGATAAGCTTATTGAGGCACTAAGACACCCCATTGGCTATCGCAGTCGTGATATTTGCAGCCCACACTAAGAGAACAGACATAATTTCTCAGTGTGATGAAGCTGCAGATTTAGAAGCCAAACAGGCAGCATATTTCCCAAACATTTCTGATTTTGAAGGCAACAGTGTTAAAACAAATGTCAGGACGGTGTATGATGGTAAAGGAGTGATTTAACATTTTGTCTATTATTCAGTTAATTGAGTTGCAAGGACGAGCCCCAGATGATGAGCAAGAACTATGGAGAAAGCAGGGGTGTTCGTTATGCCCCACTGAGGCAATATGGAGGCAGGACAGCACTGGAAAGTCAATTTTTCCTCTAGCATTATTGTTGGTAGCGCTGGAGCTGCTTCACTAACCAGTGCATACGATTTGAGACAATCTTGCTGCTTTAATTGCAGAAGATTGGTTCTCACCAAATGCATTAGTACTGTGGCAAAGTTTATTTTAAATTGCATTGTGTGCCAAAACTATAGAGCAGGACACACTTTGCTACCTGTGAAAGGAGCGATCCCTAGACTCAATTGCCCATTTCAACAACTACATATAGATTATGTGGATATGTTGAAGACATGCAATGGCTATAGGCACATGCTGGTCGTGGTGTGTCCCTTTTCCAGATGGATTGAGGCAGGTCCATGTATGCTCACTGATGCCATATGCACGGGCAAGTTCCTCGTGTGTGAGGAATTTCCAAGATGGGGTGTGTCCAAAGTCTTGCAGTCTGACAATGGACAGTATTTTGTAAATAAACTATTTCAACAGGTCAGTATTTTAATAGGTATAAAGCATACATTTTCTTCTACCTATCACCCACAGGCGAATGGGATTGTGAACCCCTAAATGTACTCCTTAAAGAGAAGATAGCAAAAATCAAGATTACTCTAAAGAAGGGGTGGTTAACTGCATTATGTGCATTGAAAAATCAGTCTGGCTCAGATAAGCACTTAACTCCTCATGAGTTGGTGACTGAACACTGTATTAGAATACCTCTTGCTCCTCCTACTATGTTAGAAATGATACCCACAGTGCAGCAAATACATTAGGTGATGTGATGCATGATTATTTGACAACTTTGACCAATAGTGTCTCTTTTATTTCTCAACAGCTTAAGAACCAGTGGGAGTGGTCAAACCGGAGGAAGTGGTCAAAGATATTGAACAAGACAGCCAACCAATTGATCCCAACAGTCTATTGAAGCAACCTAGTTTAAATCCAGAGGACCAGGAGCTGGTATACAAGTTTGTTTGCACTTGGAATAAACCCTGCCTTGAAGGACCTTTTGAAATGGAATAAGTTACTCCCACAGATGTCAAGCTAGAAAGAAGACGAGCCTGGAGGCACCTACATGACATCAAACCGTATAAAGCAGATGCCTTGACCCCTCCTTCTGTTGCTGAAAGTGAATTAAGAGAAGAAGTTCCACACATGAAGACTAGGATTGGTTACCAAGAGCAAAGATAACAAATGTATGGATTCTAGAAACACGTTGGAATAAAAATTGACTTTCCTAAATCTAACATGGAATGAATGGACATGCAATTATTCTGGGCATATTGTAGGCAGGTGCAAGAGACAATGTATTGATGTACCAGATCCAAAGTAAACAAGCACATTTCATCTTCTATGCTGCCAATCATAATACAAGTACACACATTATTGTATGCTGTTTTTTTGAAGTCTTACCCAGCTCTGATAAGGCAACATGTGGACATTGTGACATTTCTTGGCAATCCTAAAAACAATAATATTATTTTCAGAATCCTTATCACTATTATCCTGCAGCGTTTGATATAAAAGTGTGATTTACAAAAAATAACAAAATTTCATATTGAATTAAAACTAGATGGGAAGGTTCAAAATATAAGACACTCACTATGATCAAGAAAATAGATGAATTTTTCTGGATTAGTAATTGTGATTTCATTCTGCATTTTGATTTGTTTTTTCTTCCTTAATTTTATGGTATTTAGAATCATCATGATTAAAATGCAGACACAATGATTGACAATGAAACTAGTCTTATGATCCCTAAAAAAAGCGCGAGTAGCATCTTCCCTGATTTTACTGAACAAATTGTTCGAATTAAAAGGGGTGCTGATGAAGATAATGACAATATAAATACATATCTTGATAATTTGTCCCATTCAATAATAACATGTCTTATCAGCACATGAAGGAGATGGGAGAGAGAACATCAATGAAAGCTGCTACATATGTTCTCTTATCCCCTATGCCATGAATGCAGACAGAACGTTTGTAGGTCAAAGGATCGACAACTAAAGGATCGAATGGTTAAAGGGTCAACACCAAAGGACCGAAAACAAAAGGATCAAAATATTATTTATTTTTTTGTACTTTTTGTTTTAGGGTGTCCCCCCAACCCCTTTTTTTGTGGTAAAAACCACTTTTTTCCATAAACGAAAACCCCCCAAAAAAATGTAATTTAAAAAAAAATGTGATCCTTTTGTTTTCGGTCCTTTAGTGTCGATCCTTTGACCATTTGACCCTTTGTAGTCGACCCTTTGACCGGTCACCAGACAAGAACATGTATTGCAAAAGGAATACTTGCACACTATGTGAAGTGTCTCAGTCATCTAGCAGCATGCACAACCAGAGGACAATTTGAAGGAAGATGGGCAACCCTACGATGGCCATCAAGGAGAACATTTCCATATAAAGATGCTTATGTGAAAACACAAGAACATTGAAAAAGAAATAGACTGGATGAGCAAATTATTATATTTTTATCCTTGGCTATTCAACAAGTAAAGGTTGGTAAAATGAAGAAGACTGAATGTTCAGACATACTATAACACTCACGAGTATCGGGATGCTGGGATAGACCTCAGATGTTGGTATATGGACAAGTCACCAACCGTACAGGATAAGAAAAGGAATGTTATCTTGCACGCATAGTTATTGAAGGAGGATCCGGTAAGCATAGTGAAAATAGTGATTGACATGTGCCTAAAATCATGGCACAAATATTCTAAGCTACTACCATTGGTTGATAATCAAGCAGCACCTGTGTCCATAATACTAATAAATAATGTGACAACATGCTTCAGGAACAAAGGCCTGGCTCTAGTTGGAGAAAAATAAAGGATATAAACAGATTCTCAAAGTCCCAGGAATGAATGGAGGAACTGCTGTTCTGATGGATTGATATCGGGCCTATGGATCCAGAGCTTCAATGCAGTTGCCCAATAATTGGGGAGGAATATGTTCTATCATGGTCATACATGTTCCTGCATAAGTGATTACCTAACATGACCATCATATTGATGAGCTTTCACAGATATCTGAATATCAGAAAAAGAAGAGGTGGCTCATCCTCCATCGACTGAAGAGGGAGAACCATTTCTCATCAAGTCAATAGAATACTATAAAGATATTCCAGCAGAGAATAGGTTATTCAGCAAGACAGAAATTATATTTATATCTATATTTATGCCAGGGCTACAGACTGAATGCCAAGTGGTTAAAAATAACCAGATGGGAACTGCTACAAACGATTGACCCAACAAAAAAAGTATTCAATGCAATCAAAGAAGAATTGAAGGCCATCAGGCTTATGACGCTCCAGAACAGGTATGTCCTGGACTTAATTACAGTAATGGAAGGAGGTGTGTGCCCCAAGATCAGGCCTTCTTGCTGTACATACAAGCCCGTACATGATGGAGAAAATGTAACCCTGACAGAAGCAATGACTATGTTGTCAACTCTGCATATAAAAATGGTGGAACACGTAGATGAGACGAAAGATGAAGAGTGGTTTTCATCTCTATTTTTGTAGGTTCCAACCTGATTGGCAAATGCCTTCAACAGTTTGATAGCAATACTAGTGTTATTATTGCTGGGATTCAGTCTCATAGGAATGATCAAAGGACAATGTAAGAAGACAGCAAAGAAAGCAACTAGGATGAAGATAATAAACAATGTGAGTGATGTGACTGACTGAAAACACCACCTGCAAGCACTTGAAAGGAACCCCTATGGCACCCACAGGAACAAAGTTTCATTGTCCTAAGACCATAAGAAGTATGTGGGAGGTTGGTTATTCTGTTCACCAACTGAGGAATTCTGTTACAAGACCTGGAGTGTGGATGAACATATGAAGAATGCATGTGACCTGACGGGGGTGATAAAGATATGGATTTCAAAGAAACCACACAGTGAAGGAAAGGTGAAGAAACTTGAGGAGGACCTTGAGGACTCGACCAGAGAGGGGCATATAGAGAAGCAGATGTATATATAAGTCATAGACCCCACCCCCTCACCACCCTCATATTGTAAAACCAGCAAGAGAATACTGTGCATGACACCTGGTATCATCCCAATACCAGATTGAAGGTATGTGAGACGTTATGCGCTCAGACAACCGTACCAAATGTATCCTCAAACTGATGCAGTAGACATGAGCCTGCATACACCACTGGACATAGAAGAACTAAAAGTAAAGTCTGACAGATGTGAAGTGACATCATGAAGAAGAGAAGAAAGGTGAGCACACTAAACCTGATGTATGGATATCTAGAGAATGAAGATGTGACTAAAGTGACAAAGTAAACATCTATGTGAAAAGGAAGGAAACCATATACACTTAGAAGATAAGTAACAAGAGAAAGAGATGTAGTAGATGTATATTGACAGAAAGGCAAGATATATATGGAAATATAGAAGCTTGCTAAAGTAGGAAATATAGCGCAAGTAAAACAACCATATTGATCAAATGGACATCAGCATCATTAAGTGAGAACCCTGGAGAATGGAAACCAAGGCGGCAGAGCTGACAGGCGCTGAAATACAGATTTGTGCAAGAACAAAGGATATTTGCTAGTCTCAAAATCAAGAATAATGCAGAAAGAAGCAAATGCAACACATAAAAGGCGTTAAATAGGATAATCCATGCATGTAAACCATATTTCTATTAGATTTACTAAGTCTCCAGGGGCCAAGGAGAGTAATAACACCAAATAAAATTAATTTAATCAAATAGCACTAAATAAAAGGACAGAATGGACAAAATCATGGACTCCTCAAATGTGGTGCAAAACCAGAAGACAAGGCCTATGCATTTAGCTCCAGACGAAGATAGCAATGTACCTTCACTCCTTTTAAAATTCAATGAAAGAGAACAGTCAGCAAGGTCAACTACAGAGAAGAATACTTGGCTTTGGCCCTAACTGATGAGAGATGGTAGGATAATTAGCTAAGGAGGGAAGTTGTCTGACGTTGTTCCCTTGCACCTGGGTTTCGTTGCTTATGTGCTGCTAACGAGCCGAATGTTCAATATTGGAAGAGATTGCCAACCAATCATGAGGGGCTATGTAATGGTGGACCATACATTGTTTACAGAACCCTATCACTGCTGTTGTTATGCTATTATCAGTATCTTATGTAGTTAGAGGTTGTTCAGGGCGTTCCTACCTGATAAGGGATAGCCAATGATGATACTAACACTTATATGAACCATATATATATAAATGTCCTTAACCAATCCCTCCACCTGGTAGGTTTGTACTGTTTGCCACGTAGGATGATGTCACAGCTAACGTACATTGAGGTATACAATCTGTTGCGCAATTGAAATGCATTGAGAGTGTGTGAGCTACAATCTATTTGTTTGCCAGGTTTCCATACTTTATTGAACTGATAATAAAGTAGTATTTTCCCATGTTCTTTAAGTCTGTATGGTTATTTGGGCCTGATATCAATTATTGTGGTAATCCCATTCGGCACTTTGAATGCTCTAGGTGCTACTGCACATCCCTCTTGGAGCAAACTTTAAAATCGGGAATGCTACATCTTAGTTAATAAAGCAAGGTTCTTTTTCTCAAAGGAAAGCCATGTGAAAGGGAGGCCTGTGATTCCTTCAGCAACACTACACACAAGCTCCCCACGCTATCCTCTAATTCGGAGAACCTGCACAGTAAAAACACCATAACCAATGGAAGGTCACTTTTCTTCTGCCAGCTGTCAGCAGTAAGAAACGAGGACGTAGTCTGTTTTTGGTGTGATTCATTGGTGTGATTCTGAAGGTTGAACTTGAAGGGGATTTGCTCTTGGCAGATCCTTGGGGCCATCATACTTGTAGTCCAATAAAGGATGGGGTACAGGCTTTATTTAGTTTTTTCTTATGCATGTCCCCCTGCCATCAGAGAATAAAAGAAGATAATAATGTGTTATCGGAAGCCTATATGACATGCCATAGAATGGCCAGAACTTAAGGAACCGCTAGTTCTCTGTGAAAAATAGTTTTCTGTAAAAAATAAACAAATAAATACTATTTTTTTGCTAATTTCTGAAAAAAAGCACGCAATAGCATTTCTCCTGCACGTTTTCCTTCTGTGCCCATGTTCCTGTCTGCTACCCACATGCTCATTCAGAGGTGAATGCCACTTCATAAAGCCTTTCCTGGGGCCTCGTGGCTTTTTAAACATGGCTGCTGTATTTTATTAACACCAAAGGCTCCCTTTGGCCTCAAACAACTGTCTTTCTGCCTGCCTATTGCTTACCTGCATTATCTTATTGACCTATGGTGGACTGCCAGGCTTTAGCCAGCCCACACCTTCCAAGGCCCACTTTCTAAAGGCATTTCTGCTCCCTGTCCCTACTCTGACACCTTTCAGGAATCTAGTTGATTTGGGGTCCTTCATGCACCCTAGCACCTTATCTACAATGATGCTACGACTTAACTCCTCTAAGAAATCCAGACTGCCTTGCCATTGTAACCGCCTGAACTATGGCTTAGTACCCTCCTTCTCGACTCACTCATGCCACCTTTGACTATCACTGTTCTTTCTGCTTGTTTCCCCCATGTTGTCATTCTGACTCACAGTGCTTGAACCCTTTCTAACATCTGAATACCAAATTGGAAAGTCAAACTTTGCAGTTTTTGCCTTTTGCTTGAAAGTCAAACATTGCTGTTTTTGCATTTTGCTTGAAAGTCAAACTTTGCTGTTTTTGCATTTGGCTTGAAAATCAAACTTTGCTGTTTTTGCTTGAAAGTCAAACTTTGCTGTTTTTACTTTTGGCTTGAAAGTCAAACTTTGCTTCCTATTGCTAATTTCTATGTACTTGCTTGAAAACTGTTGCTTCTCTGTAACTTGCCGGCCCAGTGACCTCATCACTCTCTTTTGTTCCACTCCTACTGGCCTTAGCACCCTCTGCTTCTCCCTCCTTTCCTCGTTTCTACTCTCATGGTGCTTTCTGTTTCTCCTATCTTTTCCAACTGCTTCTCCATTGACTATCCTTCCCTTCTTAAGTCTGGCAGGAAGAACTTCAAAAAGGATATCCTTGCCTCAAACCCTGGTCTTCCTATAGACGACACCTACTCCTATTTAGCTCGTATCTTTCCTGAGTGGATTGCTGCCTCTATCATTCCCACCCAGACCTACTGCTTTGTCTGTAGGCTCTCTCTCTCTTAGCCATTCTCTTACCATGGCTACTATCTACCTGCCTCCTGGTCAAATCACCTAATTATCTGGGCGGACCTCTCCTCCCTCCTGGCCTCTACCACTCAATTTCTCCTCCTCTGTGACCTCAATATCCATCTAGACTCTCCTTGTTCCTCCTCTTTACTCTTCGCTGACCTCTGCAACTACCTTTCTCTGTACATTCTCCCTTCTGCCTTGACTCACTCTGCAGGGCACACACTAGATGTCTTGATCTCCTCTGACCTCCCCCTCTCCATCGCTCTGACCACTCCTCTCTCCTGGAGTGATCATTCCCTCCTCTCCTCTCATCTCTCCCTCTCTTCCCCCAGGCCAAGCCTACTCCAACATTGCCATCTGCCTTCTCGGACATCAGGCCAATGAAGCATGTGTCAGTTGAGGATTTCGCTGCCACCTTCTCTCCTCCCTCTCCACTTCTGGCTGACTCACATCCTGACACAGCCTTGTCTCTGCTCTACTCTTCTATTTCTGGTACTCTTGATGCTCTTGCCCTTGTCACGAGGATCCGCTTGAGGTCTAAAGCCAAGTGCAATTCCTGGTATGACTCAGACCTAGCTACACTTAAACATAAGTGTAGGGCGGCTGAGAGGACATGGAGGGCTTATTGTTCATCCTCTGACAAACTGGCCTGTCGCCTACTCCAAAGGCAATACAGACTATCTGTCCTCACCAAAGAAAGTCCACATTCAAGCCTGTGTCTCTGCAGCATTAAACAACTCGGCTGAACTCTACCCTCCTGTTTCCTGCAAGGCTCTTTTCAATGCCCTTGCCTCTCACTTTATCTAAAAAATCCAGGACATCCTGTCCACCCTCTCCTCACCAACCCCTCATCTCCCCTCTCCGTCTGTGCAAGCTGACACTCCTTCAGCCACCCCCTCACCCTCTTTCTCATCCTTTCCTCTTTTCTCCCCTGATGAGGTTGCTAGGCAAGTCCGATGTGAAAGCCTCATCAAAACAGGTTCATCCCTGTTCATCTAAAACCATCAAAGACCTCGTTGATACCCTTGCTCCGGCCCTTGCCGATTTCTGCAACCACTCCTTTGCCTCAGGTTCCTTCTCTTACCCTCTGAAGCACTCCCTTGTGCATTCTCTTCTCAAGAAACTCACAGCTGATCCTTCCTGTCGGGCTAACTATTGCCCAATTTCCATTACTCCTTTTCTGGGCAAACTCCAGGAAAAGCTTGACATCTCTCAGCTTAATCTTCATTCCAATTCTGTTGGCTGTCTCCACAACCACTATCCTGGCTTCAGAGCTGCCAGAAGTATGAAAACTGCTCTCCTGAACATCTGTGAAGATCTGCTCTCCAACCTTACTCTAACATTCCATCTGTCCTCATCCTTCTATTCTCTCTTCTGCCTTCGACACGGTCAACCATACCATCCTGCTCAACCGTCTCCGTAATAACCTGGGTATCACCAATCAGGCTGTGGCCTGGCTGACCACTTTCCTCTCTGATCGACCCTCCCAAGTCCAACTTGGATCCTTCATATCATCTATCTCCTCTACCTGTGGTGTTCCCCAGGGGTCTAACCTCTCGCCCTGGCTTTTCAACCATTACCTGGCAAAACTTGCCCACTGCATTGCCCTTTTCTGCTCCAATTTCCAGTGCTATGCTGATGACACTATTAGGGTTGGTTATTTGGTTTTCCTTCTTAGATTTATTTATTTATATATTGCATTGATTACACGCCCCAAACCCTCAGGTATCACAGCGTGAGTTACATCTATCTTAGTTTTCAAATACAGGTTACATATATCTTTGTTTTACATAAGCAGGTACAGACATGTGTATACAATTTGGATATCATAGACAGTTGCAGTTATCTTATTGGACTCAGAAGGTTACATACTTCATGTGAAAACTTGTTCTTGAGTTTTAGTATTTATTGAACAACCACGTTTTTAGTTGTTTCTTAAACTTTGGTAGGGAGGTCTTGTTGGACAGATGGGGCGGAAGTGAGTTCCAGATGCGGGGGGCTGCTATGGGGAAACTGGCATTGCCTGCTCTTGTGGTGGTGAAGCGTGGGATGTGCAGCTGAGTATTGCCATTGATCTGAGTGATCTGAGCGAGGCTTTGCGTGCGATGCTTCTATTGAGATAGGTGAGGGCAGTGTCAGAAATGCATTTGTGGGTGATGGTTAGCATTTTATGTAGGATTCTCGCTTGTTCTGGGAGCCAGTGAGCATCTCTTCTGTGTTGCGTGATATGTTCTCTTCTGTTGATGCCCAGTGCTGCTCTAACAGCTTTGTTTTGTAGGAGTTGGAGTTTAGTAAACATTTTTTGAGGTGCCTAACAGTAGAATGTTACAATAGTCTATTTTTGTTAGGATAAGGGCTCTAGCAAGTGTCAAGCAGTTATCAGAGGAGATGAGAGGCCTACTTAATGTGATAAGTTTGGCAGTTTAAGCCGTTGAGGAAGCAAGGGGGCTGATGTGGTTGTTCATGGTGAGGTTGGAGTCAAGGTGTACTCCTAGTCTTTTGACTTTGTGGGAAATGGTAATGGGTGTGCCGTCTATCACTATGGCAGTGTAGTCTGGGTGGAGGTTGCTGAGTCTGCTTGGGGAATCAGTTTTTTCTCCGTTGAGACAGAGGCTGTTGTTAGCCATCCGGTTTTGGATGTGGAAATAGATTGTGTTGATGTGGGCCGTGTCATGTTCAAGGTTGCCTGTGATGGGAATCAGTATCTGAGTATCATCAGCAAAGTTTGTGTAGATTACTCCCATAGCATTTCGTGCTGCGAAGAGTAATTTAGTGTAGGCGTTATATAGAATAGGAGAGAGACAGGATCCTTGCGGTACTCCCAAAGGTATGGCATGGGGTCAGCTGCAACTTCCCCTAGGGTAACTCTTGAGGTGCGATCGGAGAGGAAGGATTTTATCCACGTGGTGGCCTTCTTAGAGAAGTAGAAGTTAGTGGATAGGGTTTGGCATAATTTGTCATTGTCGACCAAGTCAAACACCGCGGAGAGGGTTAGGGATAATAAGATGCACAGTTTGCCGGAGTCCCTGATAGCATCCATCTGGTTATCTGGATGTTTGTCTATGCATGTTTGCTGTAGGGGAAGGAGGTGTTAGGCTTAGTCTTCCTTCCTGTATGTATGAGGAGCCTGTACTGATGTCATCTGTGGAATGTATTTAGTACAGGGGGATAGTCCTGACCTCATACATTTAAACTACAGTAGTTTGCTGTAGTGAAAAATTCTAACACTTCTCCATATTATGTTTAATCCATCTTCATAATTATGCATCATAGGAGGAAAGTACAAATCCAAATTCTGGAAAAACTGAAAAAAAAGTTGTTGAGACCTCTATTTACTTAGGCCGCATATTTCAGCATGGATAATTCAATATTGATAACTGAAAGAATTACACATAGAAAGAATAAACAATCAACAATTAACCTGATCACCAGCTCGGTGAGTTTTGTAAAAATACAGGACATCTATGCGTCAGGGTCTCAATAAACTCGCACCATTTGAATATCTGTAACCACTCATACTTTCTCTCCCCCCATTTGGCTCAGACAACTTGAGCTCAGGTTCATCAGCAGGAGATCAAAGCAACCCCAGAGGCACCAACCCGAACTACGGCCAATTCCAACCACCACCCATGATGCCATTTTTAGGGCAAGGGGGCCCCAGAGGAGGATTCTGGGGTCCCCCCCTCACCCTCAAATGCCATTTTACAACTACGCCCAATGGGGCCAACCAGGCAGGAGATGCAGGGGCAACAGAAGACACCAGACCTAATCCCGATATTCAACCTCTCAGGTATATCACTCTCCAAAGATGAAATCTCTCTCTTGGCAAAAGGCCTTTCATTTGTACCGACGAATACAACTGATTGGTTTAAATTGGATGGAGAACTCTACACTTTCCTTCGCACTATTAGAAGAAAAATGTTCTTCAAGGACAAAGATCGTCCCTTGGAAACAGAGGACACAGGACTTAGACCAAGAAGTGACTTCTACCCAAGAGACAATGACATCCCTTCTACATTTCTTGCTTTTGAAAAATGCCTTAGACAAGAAATCAACAAACTCAAGTCCACACAAAAGCATCAGAGAAATAACTTAACCATCGGGGAACATAAAGCCCTCAAAACCCTGTCCAACAACTCTGACATTGTGATCAAAATGGCAGATAAAGGAGGAGGCATTGTTATACAAAACAGAGAACAATACACGCTGATGGTCATGACCCTATTGAATGAAGACAACAACTATAAAAAACTTAAAAAAGATCCTACCAACATGTTAAAATCAAAAATACAAGAAATGACAAAGTTTGCAGCAGAAAGAAACTGCATTACAGACAAAGAAGAGGCTTTCCTTAACAGCACTGAGGGTAGGATAGCGGCGTTTTACGCCCTACCTAAAATTCATAAAAATAGGACCTCTCCTCCAGGGAGACCTATCGTCTCAGGATGTGGCTCCATACTAGAACCTCTGTGCAAATGTATCGATTTTTTCTTAAAAACACTATGCCAGAATACACCGACATATATCAAGGACACCATGACGACCATTACTATTTTTGAAAACCAGCCCTTTGACCCCACCAATGAAGAAATAGTCACCATGGATATCAAGAGCCTGTACACCAGCATCCCCCAGGAACAAGCAGTGGAATGCATAAGACAACCCCTTGCCCTACACATGACCCAGAGGAGAGTCCCGGCCAATTTTATATCCGAACTACTGGACTTCGCGCTAACCAATAACTGCTTCTCATTCAATGACATTTTCTACCAACACCAACAGACTGTCGGAACTGCCATGGGCGCAGTGTTCGCACCAAGCTAAGCCATAATTTTAATGGCCGAATACGAGAAGACCTTTATACTCAGTGATGCCAACCCATTCCACAACAACATCCGCCTCTGGTATCGATATATCGATGATGTCATCTTTATATGGCATGGCAATAAACAAGAACTGGACAATTTTCTTACCTGGACCAACAATCAAACGTAAGAAATTCAATTTACGATGAGCCACAATAATGAGAAAATCAACTTCTTATATCTCAACATAATGGCCTCAGACGGCAATCTAAAATGCTCTATTTTCAAAAAAGAGACAGATCGCAACACTGCACTGCACTACAGGAGCAATCATCCCAAAAGCCTCTGGGATAATTTACCTTACGGGCAATTCCTCAGAATCAGACGCAATTGCACTGACACTAAGGACTTCAAAACGCACACATCAGAACTTCAACACAAACCTGAAGACAGAGGTTACGCTCAAAAATTACTCGAGGATACCAAGACAAGAGCAGTCTACACACCCAGAGAAGTTTTATTATTTCCAAAGATCCATAACCACAACACTGAAGACCCCATGGCGTGTGTCACCACCTTTAACGCAGCACATCCAAACTCAGAGGCATCATCAAAAAACTTTGGCCCATCGTCCAGCTGAGCTTGTCAGAAGAACCCTTACCAAGAAAGGCTCTTAAGAGATCCAAAAATCTCAAATATCTCTTAACTCATGCCAGAAATAAACGCAAGGACTCAAGATCTACTCTGTGGAATATGCGGGAGATCCATGGACACCATCCCTGGGGGAGCTGCTCAGTTTGCAGTCAAACCAAAAAACTACGATCCTTCCAGATAGACGGCAAAGAATGGGAAATCCGTCACTTTTCCAATTGCAAGACACCCAATGTCATTTATCTCATTGAATTCCCCTGTCATCTGAGATACGTAGACCAAACATTGAGGCCAGTGAACAAAAGAATAGGGGAACATAAGTCCAGAATAAGATGTAAAACTCACAATACACCCGTGGTCTCACATTTCCTTTAATTCCAACATAATTGTGACTCCTTCAAATGGTGGGTAGTAGACAAAGTGACGGACTGTTCCAATATCACCAATGCTCTGAATTTCAAAGAAGCCTGGTGAATATTCAAGCTACAGACCATTTCTCAGGGTCTCAATGAACTCGCACAATTTGAATATCTGTAACCACTCGTACTTTCTCTCCCCCATTTGTTCACCCTCCTATCCCAGATTTATAACACTTAACTCCCCTGAAGGCGATAACCCTGCCGAGTGCAGACTACATGCTGATCCGCATCTATGTTTCCCCGGAGACCCGAAGCCTCCGTCTGAGTGCATGCGTGAGGAACAGACACTAACTCCACACGCATGCGCTCTTTAAATAGCTCGCACAGCTCCTTCTCATTCGAACGCGAGCTCCACTACTGTGCGGATCTAACACACGCTATCCGATCCTTGCCTCGAGGTGAGTCCACCACAACCTGATAAAGGGCCCCCCTCTTTTTCTTCACCCAGCAGGTAAACCTTCCCCTGCAGCCGGCAACCAATACTAAAAGAATTTCCTGGTGTTTGTCTCTTCCTCCCACCCTGCAGCTTCGGTCACAGAGCTCCTTTACCTCACAGACAGGAACTGATGTCCTGCCACCGAGACTCCTAGCACACCGAGGGACCACTGCAGCACCACGTCCTGCGTTGCCCAAGCCACCAGGTACCTCTAGTGAGCCTCTCACACCACAAAGCCACAATAAGTCGTTTGAAGCTATATATGTGATTAAACCCACTTAATGTGTTCTTTCAGATCGCACTTCAGTGAATATCCTGCATCCCTCAGCTAGCGGGCCACCATTTTTTCTTATCATGAGAACTCCAACTAACAGCTCATATACCTAAACTTCCGCATGCAAGGTTAGTGCCTGGGACCGGAGGGTCTTCCTCAGAGTGTAGCCTCTCACGGGCTGTTTTAATATTCAAATATATGGTCCACTTTCTGGAACATCCAATAATATCTTTTATATTGTGTTTTAATCATAGGGAGACCTGCTTGATCTGGCCCCAGAAGAAGGCTGCCACCCTCTTACAGCCGAAACGTCTCAGCAGACCCTATTTTTAGGTTTCTTGAAGCAAATAACATTGTACTGTGCAAATATTGGTTGTAACTGTGACAAGACATTAATAGGTTAACAAATATGAAGTAATATTTGGTAACATTGCACACAGGCAATATAACACTGTACCAGTATAGGAGTGTGGAGATAACACACTATACTAATATTACAAACTTGCCTTTTTGGAAATGTTGGCACAGTGCTAAAAAGTCACTTTTGAATTCTGCACTGTATGGACTATAACAGGCCTAATTTAGTGACCTCCTGTCACCAGTGGACATGTAATGCTATTCAAAGATGCACTAAAAATTGTTAACATAGATGTCTTGTATTTTTACAAAACTCACCGAGCTGGTGATCACGTTAATTGTTGATTGTTTATTCTTTCTATGTGTAATTCTTTCAGCTATCAATATTGAATTATCCATGCTGAAATATGCGGCCTAAGTAAATAAAGGTCTCAACAAGTGTTTTTTCAGTTTTTTACAGAATTTGGATTTGTACTTTCCTTCTAAGATGCATACTTATGAAGATGGATTAAACATAATATGGAGATGTGTTAAAATGTTTCACTACAGCAAACTACTGTAGTTTAAATGTATGAGGTCAGCACTACCCCCGTGTACTAAATATCATTCCAGCCTTTACGTCATGCCCGACCACAGGCATGTGAGGATATAATGTTTGTGGTTGAATGAGTTCCAGCCCAGGCAGTTTTGATATGAAGCCTGGTTGGTGGGAGCCAGTGGGCTCTTGTCCTGATTCCTCTTGATCTATTGATACTATAATGACATCTGATTGTAACTGAAGATACTAAAGCAACCATGAAGAGTACCTGACAGTGTATCCAGTGTATCCCTTCATGAACTCTATGATGGAGAGGGAGTCAAAACAGACACTCAACTCATTTTCAGGCTGCCCTCAGTCACCTCTTCTCCTTGGCTATCTCATCTCTGATTGTCTAACTGCCATTCAAGATTGGTGTGCCACCAACAATCTTTGTCTGAATGCCAGCAAGAAAGAGATCCTCCTCATTGGCACATCTTCACACTCCTTTCCCCTCACTCTCTGGCCGGCCTCCCTTGGCCCTCCTCCTACTCCCACCTGTGAGGCTAAGAACCTCAGGGTCATTTTGAGTTCACACTTTCCTTCTCCGCCCACATCTACAATGTCTCTAAAAAGTCAAATTTCCTATTACACCTCCTCAGAGGTACTTTGCCTTTCCACTCCTTCCCTCAGAAGCTCACTGTCTCACAACCTCTGGTTCTCTCTAGGTGTGACTATTGTAACAGCCCTTTCTAAATCTACTCGCTCTGCTCTCTGCAACTAATCCAGAACATGAGTGCGAGACTAGTCCTTGGACTCAATCCCTGGGATCGTATCTCTCAAGCTATGAAATCTCTCCATTGGCTTCCAGTGGATGCAAGGGTTAAATTCTAAACCCTCTGCATTCTCCACAAGGCATTCTGGGGCCTGGGCCCAAACACCTTCAGCTATCTCTCTGCAAATACCTTCCTTCTCGAGCTCTTCGCTCCTCTACCTCTAACTCCCTCAGGGTCAGTCATTTTTTCAAAGAAACGAGCTGGGGGTAGATCTCTGTCTTCGGCTGGGGCCTCCCTCTGGAACAGCCTCCCTGCCACTCTGAAACTTGAGGAGAACCATCTCCAGTTCCGGAAGCACCTCAAGACCTTCCTCCTTGCTTCTGCTTTGACCATCCCCTCTCTCCTGCTGATCTGTTCTCTCTCTGAACTGTGCACCTGGCCTACCCTCTATCTTCCAGGTCCAGGTACCACCTCACCCTGCCACCCTCCCGCACTACATCCGGGCCACCCCTGAACTGGGGTCTGCATCTGTACCCATACAGCCCCCCCCTGTTTTCTTCCTGCACAGACATACCCGGCCTGCTGCCTTAACCCAGCACTTGCCCTCGCTGTCTGCACTACCATGATTTGTTGTCTTTATTATTTATGTATTTATTATTATCTATCTGTTTTCTCCTTTGCTCTGCACTTTCCACTCCCCCCTCCCATGCACTTTCCCCTCTCCCTCTCCCTTGCACTTGCGTGTTCTCAATGTCACTGGGCCTAGTAAGATTGTTGTTTTGTTCTCCCATGTTCCCCTCCCTTGCTTGCTCGTGCTATGAAGCACTTGTGTACGAGCGGGATATCAATATAGATTATTTTACTCACGTTACTTGAGTATGGATGGAACTTTAACCCTCTCGGACTAGTGGGGTGATAATACCGTCTCAGACTTTCAACCCGGACTAATTTGGTAGTCTTCCTCTGCTGCCTGCTCTAATCTTGAACCCTGTTTGCCTTCTCTTCTCTGTTGTTTGTCTTGTTATGTTTATTGTGTATCTGAGGCCTACAGGCATGTGGCACTATATACAAATTTAAATAAATAAATAAATAGAGTGACAGAGATGTTGAGGCCATACTAGGCACCTATTGTGAGAGTGAAGGTGGCTAATGTGGAATTCCATTGAATTATAAAAGCCAGTGCAAAACAATGATTTCCAACATAAGGCCTAGTGAAATGTAAATGAATGGACCTCGTCAATTCCACTAAAATGGACAGGTGCGCAAGTGAAAGGGAATCTACCTGAGAGCTTAAAACTGCTGGATATGCCCAATGAATGGAAAATAGCACGTGGTGCTGCAGATGCTGACTTCGTGTTAACTGAGAAAATGCATAATTTGACAGATTTTAAACAGCAGGAGAAAAAATGGGAAAAGATACATTGAAATGCTGTGCCTTTGAAAAATAAAATGGAGGACACGTGACATATTTCAGAGAAATACACTTTTCACAAATAAACTGACATTCAAATGGAAAAGCCTACTTATTGGAGAGGTGAACAAGAATGTTCTTTCTATGTAAGTGTGGCATATGTGTGAATAATACCTAAAGTGAACTTGTATCAGTTCAAACCATAGGCAAAGATAGATTGTATTATAAACAAAATGCCAGATATAATGCTAAATGTTACATGTAAGCACATGTTGTCAATTTAAAACTGTACATTCTGAAGTATAGATGTAGCTAGTGTTTTCCCCACTGAACTGTGTCTTTGAGAATTTGAACTCAAGACCTGTGGGCTGGGCCTCCCAGGAAAATCAGGCCTGGTTTAGTTAGAAATACAAAGAAATAACAGATAATTAGATCAAAATTTTGGGAGCTGTAGATAACACTGCTAGCAGAGTTGACCTTAAGGGTCATGTCTCCCCATTAGCTCTGCATTCGTGGCCAACAGAAATGACCTTTTCAGGGCTGACTCAACCTCAAGAAATGGCTTTAGAGCCACTAATGGATGATCAAACATTGGAGGTCATTACGACCTTGGTGGTAAGGGTTAACAGTGCCAGTAAAGGTGCCAGAGCCGTCAACCCCTTACTGCCTCATTACGAGTTCTGCTTGTGGGATCCACTAAGGCCACCTGGTTTTACCATGCGGTGTTAGCGGGTCCCGCAAGCAGCCCAGAATGCTAACAACGGGCCTGTTATTAACTTTATTAATAACGGGGCCCATTCCCATTGAACCCTATGGGGGCTCAAATGGGGATGTACCGGGTCTGGGTTACTTGAATGAGGAATTACCAGGCCCTCCAAGGTCGGAATGGTCCGGTAATTCCTCATTCAAGAAACCCGGACCCGGTAGCCGGTAAGGGGGTAGCCATGCCACTAATATCAGCATGGTTACCGCCTACCTCGTAATGACCCCCATTGTGTATGAAGAAAACCTTGATGATAAGCAGTTGTTTGTGTCAGGTTACAAGAACAGAGAAAAAAAGGTTGCGGCTATTGTAAAGTAGAGGGACACCTTTGATGCCTTGCCATGTGATTAACCTTTGGCCACATTTTCTTTAATTAAAAGAAAATGGTATGTCCCAGTGAGGCCATCCTGGGCTCTAATTAAAGGGGATAAGACGCCCGCCTGTATCATGTAAATATGAATCCTGTGTGATGTATACAAGTTGAGTTAAAAAACAATGATGATTGCGGCCTTCTCATAATTCTGAGGGAATGGAAAGTCGGTGTGGTGATAATTCATGGAAGGAAGGTTTGAATCTTGAAGGGTCAGAGTTGTGACTATTTTGACTCAGGAGTAAATCGATAAGAAATTGTGCTCCTCCCAGGAAGGGTGTGCAGAGATATGATTAGTATTGTCTGATTCACCTTAAAATATATGAAGTTAAACCAACTTATCATTTTGGGATGAATCTTTCTCTTCCATCAGCCTCCAACATCCACATCTCCCAACTCAGTGTCCTATCAGCAGGCAGTGGGCATATTGGGGCAGGGGGAGGGAGAGAGCTGTCCAATCCGAGCATGGGAATTATGATAATAATGGAGCATCACCAGCCCTATGAGAGATCAGTTTTCAATCTGAGAGGGAATTTTCCTTTGACATTTTGCCTCTTTGAACCTTTCTTTGGACTTGTGTTTTCCCCTGATTTTCCTACTCTATTGCTGGAGGTAATGCATTTGTCATGATTTCAGATTGGTGTATTGTATTTCAGGAGGGATTGTAAGCCCATGCATCTTCATACCCGCAAAAGTTGTGGTAAGAATAACTACATAAAAACAAGCTGGGATATCATGAGGGTGATAATATGGTAGAGGGAAAGGATGTAATATATGAGCACATGGAGGATGTTCTATTCCCAACAAAAGCGCACGAGAGAAAAATCTTTTTTGCACTACTGAATGCTTTTGGACAAAAGTTTGTAAACAGTGAGCATAACAAAATTCAATGTTTTCTCACCTTTTGTGGTAATTGGTTGCACGTTTAATGAGACACGCAATTACATGATGAAGTGTAACGTGTGATGTTTGTGGTAGTTACATTGGAGAATTCTTTCTTATGTTTTTTATTCTTTTCTTTGTCTATTTGTTTGGTCTATATGTTTTCTGTTTTCCATAACCCTTCAAATCCATCCCCTATCCGTGTCTGAATTTTCTGTCACAATGTGATGATATTAAACATATATAGGTTTTTGAAATATTGTGAATAGATGCAATGGGGATGAAGCGTATATGCCCCTTGTTTCGAAAAAGGCTGAGTTCCAAGCTGAAACACGTCTAACAGTTTAAGGGCACTCATGTTATATTTGAAAAAAAAGTAAACAACACAATTGACACAAACATATTTATTTGTGGCGCTCAAATGATGAGAGAATACTTTTTCACTTATTGCTAGAGGTAGTCTGCTTCTGGACTCTTGCAAGGAACAACTAGCAGAGGGACTGGGAGAGCTACCAAGGCCTTAAACATTGCATGGGAGACATAGACTGTGAAATATAGAAGCTAGTTGGGCCTGCCATTTGAGGAGCCAGAGGAAGTCTGGGTGCTGGGGTCTACCCTTGACCAACTCCTTTGACCAGATCTGTGCTGTCCTCAGAAGAGCCTTGCTGTTTCCCGAATGCCCCATAACCAAGGCCTCCCATGTAAGTAGGTTCATCCAAATGCCTACAGAATTGTGGGGGTTTCTGCCAGCCTTAATCTCCATCTAACTTAGCGGGTAGGTGGGTAGAACTGGGGAGACCCTCTGCATATTTAATAAAATCTAACTCAAATTAATTCCACGATTGAAAATCACCATATCCATTTAAATTGAATTTGTTCTGACCTGCCTCCATTATTCCTTTCCATTGAATTGTGGGGAGGGGGTGAATCTGTGTGGATCCTTAGCACATTGAATTAAAGTAAAATACATTAATTTCCATATGGAAAATTAAGAGATGAGTATTGTTAGAGATTGAAACTAACAAAGTTCATGCCAAGTGCGTTAGAGCCGGTATAGACAATAAAGTACTTGGGGGACTCTACCTTTCTGAAAACCCTGTCTTTTGTACAAAAGTGGGGGTCTCCAGAATACCAAAATAAGTAACCCTAAAAGCCTGACATTCCAGGGAAGGTAGAGTGTACAAAACAAAAGTTCCCATTTATTCATTTGCATCCCAAATCAGAATCATAAGGTCCTGCATTTCAGGCACATACAAAGCCCAAAACAATTTTCCCATTAAATTCCTTTTCTGACTTTGTCTTTCAAATAGAAAACCCAAAACATTTTTTTTCATTGTTTCTATTTCCCAAACTCTGCCTTTTAAATGTAAAAGCAAAACAGTTTTGCTACTGTATTCCCATTCACTTGTACCTACCTCCAAGCAGAGGGGTCATATCTAATTGATGCCTGGGGTTGGGGGTTGCTGAAGAAAACAGCTTGGTAACAGACTAAGCAATCACTGGTACATCATATTGTTTGTGGGTGATATTACAAGCAATCTGATGTAATATGATGACTGTCCATCTCTAAATGTTACTTGTGTGTTTTAGTATCTTTAAGTTCATTAGAAATATAAGTCAGTCAATTGGTTTAAGTCATTTGAGATTGTGATATTGTGTTGTGCCACAGCGATGGTGGCATGGTTGTGGTTGTTTTATTATTCTTTGTCAAACCTTAAATAAATATATATTTTTTTATTGTTTATGGTTAAAATGATCCTTTCACAAACAAAATCACATTACATGTCCATACTTCATATATAACAACACAAAACATTAATCAGTTGAATTCTAATGGAAAGTCAAAAATTAAACCTATTTTGAATAAAAACAACATTTCCAACCAATACAGGTAAAGTCAATGCCATGACACCACACACCATCTTTTATAAGGGAATGGTACACAACATTTCTCGTTTAACTAATCACTTAGCCACTTCTCCTTTAGATTAGGGGACACTGTTGGAGACGGGCTGAACTATGCTAGGGTTGCTTGATTAGATATACTCAGCCCTAGAGCTCAATCTTACAACTCTCTAACATTTGTATCACCGCTATTGTCATTTCTTGTGATTGCCCACCAATCAGTCTTTCCCACAGTGAATCTTGCGTATGGTGTATTATGAGATTTACAAATTTACTAAAGAAATGTTGCCTAGCTAGTATTGTGCCTTCACATGCCAACAACAAATGTTTGATAAATTGACGTTCTGGATTTTTACAGATGTGACACAACTTTAATGGTAGATCTCCCATTCCTCTTATTTCCTTGACTTCATCCGTATGAGTAACATTCAACCTTAATCTTAAAAATGTGTTCCGGATTCTACAATCAGGATACTTTATCAGATACTTACTCAGGAAGCCCAATTTCAAATCTACTACCTGTAAGGGGTTTGGATTAGCCACTGACCTTATTTTTCCAATA
Organism: Ambystoma mexicanum; assembly: GCF_040938575.1. Lineage (NCBI taxonomy): Eukaryota > Metazoa > Chordata > Amphibia > Caudata > Ambystomatidae > Ambystoma > Ambystoma mexicanum. The sequence continues at coordinate 974,986,769 of NC_090926.1, forward strand.
ATATGAATCCAATCCATTTCATCCCATTTCTTTGTAGCCTTCATCGGGTCTTCCGATAGTAATTTACTCTCTATATCAGTATCCAACAGTAACTCTTTCCCCAGGAGATTTAAATTGACCAGTAATTTTGATTTACCCATTTCCAGATGGCCTTTTATGACCGAGTACATCTTCCTGTGCAGTATTAATCTGTTGCAAAAGTGATATAAATTTCCATCCTGAATGAGATTTTAAGGACCTTAGGCCCAATTCAAACCTAAGGTTATCCATCAAAAGGCTCATTGGCAACCCCAATGTGTGTTTCCACAAAAACCCTTCCCATTTTTGCCATGGGGTGTTCCACAACTGGGGTTTAGCCTCCAAGCCATAAAGCAGGACTGGAACTACTTTGGCTTGGTATGAATTTTATTACCGGGACAATGGAAAATCTTACGGATCTCCCGAGTATTTTCTTCATCTGGGCCGCCAAGTGTTTTATTTTCATTACAATCTCATTGTCCACTTTATATACTGCTGGGGTGGCATATATTTTATATCCAAGGTATACCAACTCTTCTACTCTCATTATTGTTTCTCCCCCCATTGACCATTGGTGAAATGCAACCTTTTTATTTTTCTGTCCGAAGACCAACACTTTTGATTTAGTTGGGTTTAAGGAGAGCCCATTTTCACAAGCATAGTGGTAGAGACCATTAAGCAACTGCTGTTATCCAATCGCCATTCAGTCCAGGACTACAACGTCATCTGCATAGGCAAGCCAGTGGAGTGTTACCCCGTTCAAAACTGGACTTGCCAATGCATAGGATGCCAGGAAGACCCCCATGTCTGCTGTATAAAGATTAAAGAAAAATGATGCCCCAATGCATCCCTGCCTAACCCTCCAGTTCACCCTAACAGGTTCAGACAGATGGCGCTCCTCATCCAACCGCATCTGATGTTGTTCTTTCTGTGGACTTCTATAAGCATCCCCAACGTTCCTCCTGTTATTCCCCTTGCCCTCAATTTCTGCCAAAGCCTTCCCCTATCCACTTGATCAAAGGCTTTGGAGAAATCAACCCATGCCCCATTCAATTGTTCTTCGCCACTCTTCTGTGTTTTTTCACTTAGGAAGTTTAACATCATGCCATTTAGAGTAGTAGATAGGCCCCTCCTGAAGCCTGTTCGCATTCTTGATATGATCTTTATTTCTCTTTCCCAGGTCTCCAGTTCTCCAATTAATATTTTCATAAAAATCTTACTATCAATGTATGGTAGTTTTATGCCACCGTCCTATCCCCACCTTCAACAAAGGGATTATGGTTGCAGTTCCCACAAAGCCAATCAAGCAATCTTGCCCTGTCAGGTGTCTCGACCCACGTTCAAGTTATTATGCTGCAACATTTGGTGTGGAGGAACGCATAGCGGGGATCCATTATGTTCTGACACAGTTGAGGGCTGCCGGAGCAAAACTTTCCTTTCAGAAAGCGCAGTGATGTAGAACCCGTGTTAATTTCTTGGGGCATGAGATTATTCCTCAGTGTCTCTGTCTCCAGGAAAAGAAAGTGGAAGCACTTCAGAAACTGAAATACCCCACAACTCTGTGGGAACTAATGAGCCTCCTTGGACTGACTAATTACAGCAGAAAGTTAATTGAGGGCTACGCAGAGATCACCAGACCCCTGATTCATCTCTTGAAGGGGGGGGGGTCAAGTGGTACTGTGGTCCAGAACAATCCAAGGCAGTAAGACAGCTCAAAAGAAGCCTCTCACAAGCACCCTGTCCAGCTTACCCTGTCAGAAACAAGGAGTTTTTCTTGGAGACAGGGTTCTCTAATACATGCTTGACTGCAGTATTATATCAAAAGCAGGACAAGGTCAATAAAGTAATCTCCTATGCGAGCAAAACTTTATCCTCTGTGGAGGAAAATTTCAACGATTGTGAGAAGGCACTCCTAGCAACGGTGTGGGCATTGAAGAATTAACACCCGTTTATCCAGGGGGAACACATCATAGTGGAGACTCCGCACCAGCCTCTGCATTACCTTCAAAGTGACAGAATCCGGGCCGGAAATGTGAGTAATTCCCGAATTACTTCCTGGATTCTGTCAATGCAAGGCTTTCCTGTGGAGGTCAGATATGGCCAAAACAAGAAGAGTCCCCTCGCGCAAGGTCTGGCTGACTTGCATGATTGTGCCAGAGAAAACTGTCTGGAGGACAAAAGTCTAAAAATCAAGGACAACATGGAGGCATACCTTCATTCCCCACACAAAGTCTTTGAAGAAGACAAGTGTGAGGGAATGCCCACTGTCTATGTGGATGGATGCTCTTACCACGTTGACAACAATGGGGAGAAAGAACTGGTGGCCTGCGTAGGGATTGCATGGGTGAATGAGTCCCCAGAATCCTCCGCTGGGTACAAGATTGGTCCCCGAAGTAGTCAGGTGGCAGGGTTGATGGCTGTGCATCAAGCCATCCTCACTGCTGTCCAACACCAACTCCACGAACTGGTCATAATCACAGATTCAATGTTATGTGCTAATAACAAACCCTTGAAACATGGGAAGTTAATTCAAAACATTGAGGATCTGGTCACTGTGAATGGGATGACCATCTACTGGAAGAAGATCAAGGGTCAGGCCAAAGTAGAGGGACCAGACAAAACTGGAAATGACTTAGCTGATCAGCTGGCCAAAACCGGGGCCATCCAAGGGGTTCTAGTAGAGATTGAGTCCCTGTTGGGGGAAATCCAGGTCACTGCTATCACTAGGTCCCAGACAAATGCTCACAATGATCTTTCAATTGCACAATGGAGTAAAGAGACTCCAGATGCTGATTTGATTACGGCTCAGAAGGGGGATCCAATAATTGGTAAGTTTTACCAACACATTGAGGACCCTGAGAACTTTCCCCTGATGGATACCGAATACATTAGGAAAGAGGACCTTAGAGTGTTGATGAAATGTCCAAAAATTTTCAGAATCCTAGACGGTTTGTTGGTAAGGAAATCCCAAGCTGGCCTTGATCAGTGGGTGGTTCCTACCTCATTCCGAAGCCTGATGTTAAGTCACACCCATGATGCGGCCACCGCCGGACATCGGGGGTTTCATACAACACTTGAGATCTTAAGAGAGGTTGCACACTGGCCACACATGGGGCAGGACCTCGACCAATACTTGAAGGGGTGTCTTGTGTGTGCACAATTTCAGCCAACATCCCTCACACACAGTGCGCCTCTCCAAAAGAGGGGGATGACACTGCCATGGTCAGATTTCAAGTCAACTTCATAGGCCCCGTGATTCGCTCCTCTAGGGGAAATAAGTACATGTTGACGGTGACATGCTTATTTACTAAATGGGTGGAATGTCTCCCGGCCCCAAACTGCAAGGCAGAAACAGCAGCTGCCCTGATGATCAACCACATCTTTTCCCGTTTTGGTCTACCCCAAAGGATTGAGTCAGACAGAGGCAGCCATTTCACCAGCGAAGTAATGACAAAGATGTTGGAGATGCTATGGGCTAAAAGGAAGCTACACATTGCTTACCGGCCAGCCTCTTCTGGTGCATTAGAACGTTACAACTGAACCATTGTGAGCATCTTAAAAATGTTTGTGGCAGATTCTGGGCCAAGTTGGGATATCCGATTACCTCTGGTCCTAATGGCCATAAGATCTACTTCTTCATCTGCAACTAAAATGTCACCATTTGAGCTGATGACTGGATGCAGGATGGTGCTTCCCCAGCATTTGCTCTACAGGACCCAAGAGCAAACCTTGATCAATGCCTCCACAACGCATGTGTATGTTGAAAATTTAAGGAAACACCTCCAACATGCTTTTGCCTATGCTCAGCGAAACCTAGAAAGATCAGCCGATAGCATGAAAACTCACTATGATTTGAAGACTACTAGGAAAGAATACAATGTAGGGGACCGGGTTTATCTATACAAATTCCAAAGGAACCAGGCCAAACAGCGGAAATTTCTGCCTACATGGAAGGGACCTTTTGAAATTGTTGACAAGATATCCCCAGTCGCCTACAAGATCTGCATCCCCAAGGGTAGTTTGGCAGAAGGGGAAGACAAGTGGGTCCATATAAATCAGCTAAAGTGTTGCCATCCCAGGTACACTCTGCACAACTGGAGGAGTCCTCTGCAATCCCAGAGGGGGCCGCTCCAGAGTAATACAAGTCCAACCCTAAAATATTGCACATATAGCCTATAAAATCCTATGATTCTTGAATGCAAATGTCTCCTGATGTATAAAATGTATATGTTCGCTCCACCTTTAATAGTGGTGGGGAAATGTCTACGAATATGTTTCTGCCGTTTTTGCTTTGTCATCCTAGGAGAGAGGAAACCATGGAGACTGACCAAGGAGGATGACCCGGGGACCGGGGGCAAAGATCTGAGGGGCCCGGGGTACCACCCAATACTCCCATCAGGACCGGCGCGGAGAACCGATCGATCCACCCTGATGGAGGAAAAAATGCAGAACTTTGCCATCTGCGGAATTGGAAGAAGATGATGCGGACATCCCAGCGCGTAGATCAAAACATCCTTTTCACCCGACTCCCTCTTGACTCGAAATCAAAGTGCAGTTGGCCGGGGGGGCTTGTCAGGTGTATCAACCCACATTCAAGTTATTATGCTGCAACATTTGGTGCTGTGGGCTTAGAAAATCCAAGATGGCCGAAAAGCCCACATTTGCGCCATAATCCAGGAAAACCACACAGTTTTTGCGCACACCAAAATGGTCGCCTGACCTGCCACCCAACAGTTCAAGCGTGATGGGCCAGAAGCGCCATGAGTGAAACGTGGTGCCAAAGGAAAAACAGCAGTGTCTGTTAGCTCAAAAAGCACTTTGAAATCACATTTGTTTCTCTGAAATGCAAGCAAAATGCCTATTTCAAACATTGAAAGATATTCAAAAATATTACTGAACACCACCAGACATCTGGTAGAAGTCTTGTGTGCATACCAAATCTGGAAAGATGAAGAGCCTAAAATAATGTTCATAACTAAACTGGCTGAGCTGTGGATGTCAGCAGCTTAAGTGAAATTGGACTTAAAGCCACTAAAATCGAAATGTTTAAAATAAATGAGTGATTTTCTTTGGAGTGTCACATAGGTTGCAACTATTTAAATGTCATAGTTTTGAACTTAGAATCAGCGTTCTAGCTGCATGTGTCAAAATTGTAAGTTTGATTTGAATGAAGAAAAATGGGAACAAAAGTGACATTTGGCTGAAGCCTGGCTTAAAGGGATTGAATTCTGACCGGCAACTACCCCCGAAAGGAATTGAAACTTGCCCAGCAACTGCATTCACAGGCCTGGCTGCATTCTGCTGCCCCCACCAAAAGGGGATCACACCTCTCTGATTGAATCAGGGGAGGGGTGCCTTGGACTGCAGGAAAACAGAACAATGAACTTTTCTTGGCTCAGGCAAATGCTAAATCAGGGGGTCTTAAATGGCTTCCTCTCGCAAGGAACTGGGAGGAGCACTGCCTCTGTGAGCCAGCTGATCTTGGAGGCGGGGACAGACAGAAATCCCCCCATGTGCTTTTGAACCTAAACCACACCCATCTGGGCCAGAGCATAATTTTAAAAAGATGGTTAATTCATAGTACGAAATTGTCAAAATTATATAATTAATATCATGATTCCTGTGATTTTTCTGTACACATTTTAAGAGGTGTTAGGACTCTGTGGTATGTTCTGGGGGATAGTAGCGGAAAATATGGTATTACTCCAAATGTATGTATGTTAAAAATCTGACACTTCATCATCTGATGCCCATATTCCTTGCGCACATTTGTGTAAATTCTGGAAAAGTTTAGAGGTTGTGTTCTGGATGAAAAGGGCAGAATTCTGTCAGAAGTTAACACAACATCTTACAAAGACAGGGATCGGATGGTTTGGCGCTACAGAAAATATGTTAACTGGACATATAATATTAGAAAAATTGTACATAGATAAATATGCATTTAAGTGAAAAATAGATTTGTGTGCAGAGTGACAAGGGGAGTGTTCTTTCTGTATGCCCTAAAAAGGATGCTGGATAACTCACAATTCAGTTCCCCAGTCAGGCGACAGAGAATCCTATAGCCTATCAGGATCCTCAGAGGGTTGGGCACCCACTTTCAAAAGACATACAAAGACCCACTGAAACCCAGGTAGGGACTGCGCTTTCCACTTTCTAGCGAAGCACTTTGCCGGACCAGACAATATCCAGAAGGACCATATCCAGAACTTAGACTCCAGATAGATTCCAGAACTTTGAAGCAGAAGGCCTACTGCAAGCTAAAAGTATTCTCAGCTGGCCTTACAATTTTGCAAACTGATTTACCCAGATTTCCAAGGGGCACATCAGAATAAAACAGCCGGGCTGTGCTGTTTGATTCTAGCCAGGAACTCTGTGCCAGAACCAGACCACTGTGCAGTGTCAAGAACTTTTGCCAGAACCGCAGACCAGACCCAGAACCAGACCGCTGTGCAGTGCCAGAACTTTCGCAAGAACCAGAAATCCAGACCAGCAGACCAGAGAGAACCACAGCTAAACCTGTTGATCAGATCTGTGACGAGGCCCATTCCTTCCTAAATTAGGAGTGAGTATCCAGCCAGAGCTGTGCAAAACAATCTCTTAGTTTAAAATAATCTAATTCAACCCATTTCAACCTATTTAGAACTGCATAGAAATCGTGTGTCCATTCTGTGATTTCAAACCTGTGAAAGTGTCATTTGTCATTTGAATCTCACTTTATTTTTGAGAATCTACCTCCACTAAATTCTCTGTATCTTTTGAACCGCGTGTGCTAGAAAAGAGATTTAACTTTCATTTTAAAGCTAAGATCCTCAGCCTAAATCCGACTTTATAGTTTTTCCTTAATTCCGCTCGACACACTCCGAAAAAGTGCCACAAATTGCAATTTGAATCAAATTTCTCCACCTGTCAAACTCGCTGTCTTATGCTTGCAACTGCTGAAATCCGTTTTCAACCTGATAATTCCTCATGAATCACTGATAGTGTTGACCTGAACCAATCTTAAGTAGCTATCACCTACCCTGAATCTCCTATAGGGAATTAAAATAATTTTTAGCATATTTCACTTCTTTGCAAATCACAAATCACAAATCACAAATCTACCGATTCACTGCTAACTGTTACCTATGAACCTCATACTGTTGAAACTAACTAACATCCTTACTACTGCAGTCAGATTAACCTTCACAGGTGACTACAGCATTTAGCTGATACCTTAATGCTTTTAACAGTCATAGCCTTGCAGTGTCTGCCACATTTAGAGATACTCCTACTGTTTTAAATAAGCACATGTACGTTAATCCATTACTGTTACCAGGCTACACTGATCTGCCTAAAAGCGCCTGTGCCTATAATTGCATCTAGCCCACCTGTGTTTTTTGCATCTACTAGCCTTCATGTGCCCTGTGCCCTATATTGCATTTAGCCCAACTGTGTTTTTGCATCTACTAGCCTTCATGTGCCCTGCGCCCTATATCGCATTTAGCCCAACTGTGTTTTTGCCGTGACCAGCCTTCATGTGCCCTGCGCCCTATATCGCATTTAGCCCAACTGTGTTTCTGCATTGACTAGCCAAATGTTTCTCAAAAATCCACGTGTAGTCTGACCCTATGTGCCATTTCGAATCTAGATGTTTGTGCAGCCAAAGTTATCACAGTGCTTTAAGGAACACTCAGACCAATTATACCGTGAATTTGGTTGCTTCTCCAGCTAAATGTGTCATCTTGAAGTTAAAGGCTACCCCTTGGCTCTTTAGCCTAAATCACTACTCCCTGACTGAAAACTGCTGCACTTTAGCTCAAGTACAATTACTCTCAGACCAGTTACTTGTTACCCTCTAGCTTATCCCACCCAGTTCAAACTAGCCACTACCAGCCTCAGTTTGGCCAGCGCCACAACTAGTGCCATCAGCCTCCAGCACTACGCACCGCTGTCGCCAGACCATGATCTTCTGGCCCGCCCTAATCATGTTCCCTTTCTGCATAACGCTGGACAATGTACCCTGTAGCAGTAACAGCTACATAGCCTACCGGGACGGCCTGGCTAAACTAGGGTGCCCTAGACACCACCCCATCCCCTGCCCCACACCGTTCCTACCCTCTGCATCCCCCTTCCCTCCCACTTACCACCACCCCCATACTTCCCGTGTGGACCTAGGTCGCCCAGCCAACACAACCCACAGCCTCCCCAGCCCTACCACTATGCCCAACAAAACTAAACTAAATCCCAAACATCCTGCCGATTCCAAGCCCCCCAGCCTTACCCCCCCTCCCTCACTCCCAACCTCATAACCTGCAACAACAGACTAGGCACCAGGCTCCCCACTACAAGTACTAGACCCAACCCCAAACCTAACACCAAAACCACTACGAAGCACAATGCGCCAAATAAACCCATACCTCTCCCATTAAAAGGTGCCCTACTCAATGTCAGATCCTTGGCCGCCCACCCCACAGAAATTGCAGACATCATCCTTACCAACGACCTGGACATCCTAGCCCTAACAGAAACTTGGTTTCATGAGGCGTCTGGACCTCACTTATCGTTAGCCATCCCGGACAAATACTCTATCCTCAGAGCAGATAGACCTAACGCTAGAGGTGGAGGTGTAGCGATCATTTCCAAAGCCTCCCTAGACCTCATCTTAGCTTCTACAGTCTCACTCACATCCTGCAAGATACTCACAGCCAAACTACAAACTTCCCCCACAACCACGATCACCCTCCACCTCATATACAGAACCCCAGTCCTCCCCGGAGTCTTTGAAGAAGACATCACATCTATCATCACTGAAAATTCCAAACCATCAGCACAAATTATGATCCTCGTGGACTTCAACCTCGGTTACCAGGACCCTCACGATGCACATGCTACATCCCTAGCCAACGTCCTAACAGATCACGACTTCACACAACTCATTGTACTACCCACCCACCTAAAGGGCAGAACCCTCGACTGGGTAGCAACTTACAATTGCAATACAACCTGCAAGGAGCCCCAACCTCTGGCATGGACTAACCACCACATGATTCTTCTTGAGATCAACACTAAGCAGATACTGCCCAATAAATACCCCCTGGCACCAGCCTGTCCCACTAGGAATAAATGCAACATCACTGCTGAAGCCCTACTCCCACTGATCCTACCCACCCTCAATGCTCTCCCTGCCAACGCTGACTTAAACCTACTGGTTGACACCTTCAATAATTCCATGGCTAGAGCAGTGGATACTGTTGCCTCCTTGAAGCTACGAAAAGACAAACCCAAAGCTCATATGAACTCTTGGTACAGCCCTGAGCTCAAATCACTCAGAAAAAAGAAAGCCAAGGCACAACTCACCTGGAAAACTAACCCCACCGCAGAAAATAAATTTAACCTCACTAATCTATCCTCACTGTACAAAAACGAGATAATTCACACCAAAAAAGAGGTATACAACACCAGGATTGCTCAGGCAGGATCCTCCACTAAAGAATTATTTCAAATTCTAAAGGAACTAGAGAACCCTATTTCACCTCCAGACACCTGCTTGAAAGACAAATCCCGGTCCACCAGCATCCAAAACGCCCCCAACAACAAAATCTCAGGACTCCAAACCAAAATTGAGGACAAGCGCTAACAACTCTCCAATAACAAGATCACCAACCCCAGCCCACCCACGCCCAACCACACCAGTTTGGCCTTCACGTTTAAGAAAGTTACCACTACGGAAGTTCAAAAAATTATCACCTCCTTAAAACCTTCAAACTGCAAAGGAGACAGCTGCCCCGCGCAAATCATAAAAGATGCAGCTAGAGAGCTTTCCCCCTTCATCACCAAACTAATTAACCTATCCTTCACCAATAATTCCATACCCAGCAACCTAAAACAATCATGGGTTCTCCCACTTTTGAAAAAAGAATCCCTTGATCCAGCCATACCCACCAACTACAGGCCCATCACCACAGCCCCATTCCTCCTAAAAATCCTGGACAGAGTCGCCTACATCCAAATTCAGGAATACCTGGAATCCAACCAATTACTAGGAATACGTCAATCTGGCTTCAGACCTCGAAACGGAACAGAAACTGCCCTTGTTGATCTTAAAAGCCAGATTGATGAAATTAAAGATAAAGGCAATGCCGCAATTCTACTCCTCCTAGACCTCTCAGCGGCCTTTCACCTGGTCAGCCACGAAATCCTCTGCAGTCACCTAGCCACCGCAGCCCACTTCTCCCCCTCTGCCATCACATGGATACAATCCTTCCTAGCAAACAGAACCATGCGGGTGTTCTCAACAACATCTGCAGCAGATCCCATTCCCATCACATGCGGAGTCCCACAAGGATCCTGTGTATCCCCCACTTTGTACAATATATTTACAAAGCCTCTATTTGACCAACTGGATAATCTGGGTGTCACCTACACAAACTACGCAGATGACACCCAGATACGCCTCACCATCACAGGCGATTACCAAGCAGACATCGCCCGGATCAACGAAATATTCTCCATCATTCAGGCATGGATGGCCTCACATGGCCTCTGCCTGAACGATGAGAAGACAGAGCTCCTTATCGTTGGCTCCCCTAACACCCTAACCAAACTCAATCCCAGCTAAAATAACATCACGATCAATGGTCACACCATCCCTATTGCCAAAAGCGTGAAAACCCTCGGCTTCTATCTGGATGCCAACACCAACCTTTCCAAACAAACCAATATGATTGCCTCAGCCTCTGCCTACACCGGCAAGCTCATTAGGGCCAGTAGACCCCTCCTATCACCCAACAGCTGCCTCACCCTCACCAGAGCCCTCATACAATCCAGCCTGGACTACTTCAATAGCCTGTACCTAGGTGCCAACCAATCCGTACTCAACAAACTACAAGTACTACAGAATAATGCTCTGCGCGCAGCCCTCAACATTCCCAGACGAGAGCATATTTCCACCACCTGGAAAGCCTGCAAATGGCTCTCCATACACCAGAAAATCGATTTAAAAACCATCTGCCTCACGTACAAGTCCCTCAATCACCTAGCACCACCATATCTAGCTAACAAATTTACCATGAAACCTGCTACCAGAACCACCAGATCTTCCAACACTCTATGCTTGACAGTGCCCAGATTCCACCTAAAAAGAGCTGGAGTGGCCAGCTTCACAGTACTTGCCTCCCAACTCTGGAACACCCTACCTCTCAACATGAAAACTATCGAGTCCTTCTGGATTTTCAGGAAGCAGGTCATCATTTGGCTCCTAAACAAAGAGTAGCTTCACTAACACCCAACCTCACACCCCTGCTCGGTAATTGACTCATGTATTTGTATAAGACTGTACATGGAAACTGTATATCGATAATTGTATGCTATTCAAACTGTAAACTGTACTCCATTTTGTTATATATGTATTATAAGTATGTATGTACGAAGTATGCAACTCCAAAATACCTCTCAATGTTGTAAGCATCTTCTTAAGCGCCCTTCTACCTCTGGGTCTGGAGCGCTATCCAAATAAAATAAACAAACAAACAAACAAACATTTAAAGTATTTTTGCCTGTGTTTTAAAATCGTCCCTGTTGTTCTAAGCTTGCTAGGGTGGAACGGAATTGGTATTGCATTTGATTGTATTCCTGAAAGTTGTGTACTCTACTTCCATCTCCTTATATTGCATAGGGGGGAGTGAATTGTCAAAAGAAAAAGTGATCATATTATCTCTTGTGGAAACCATTTCAGTTATTTCTGTGCTGCATTCTTTTCCATCATTGCATTTCCTTGAACTCATAAAAGCATTCTCAGCTACCTTATCCTCTCCAACTCCTAAGTAATTAAGTAAGTGTGCTAGTGTAATATTATCCATTGTTGATCAACATTATCTTCATAAGTGTGCTATCAAATATGAATTTATTTATAAAAGTGTGATATATATCTTGTTTAATTTTTCAATAAATCTTTTAATTTGCAAAACAAACCTACTTCTTGGCTCAATGAGGTCAGGGGGATTCAAAGAGAGGGGCGTTATACAAGGGTTTATCATCCAGATTCATGAACTAGTCATAAAAATATATAAAGAAGGGCTTTCATTGGGCATCCCAGACTAGGCACTGACTAAGTAGGAGTACTGAATTGAAGTCACTTAACAGCCCATAGACCAAGACTATTCCTCATGACCTGATAGGTGAGGCCATTTGGGCCCGCCGCTTTCGAGGACGACCCTTTCATAATTATTTCTTCGATGTAGGTTTCATCGAATGTTAGATGCCAATTCTCTTGTGTATTGTATTGGCATATGGTTTTTAGGGGCTTTCCAAAAACCGAGTTCAAATAGCTAGTCCATTCTTCTTCAGTAACCAGTTTACATTGCTGGTTTATCGATGTTGCCTCCAGTTGTTGGATGACAGACCAGAATTACTTTGAATTCCTTTTACCTAATAGTGCTGACATATATAGAGTCTTCCTTCGGATTTTTGGGCCTCTCTATTCCCCTTACTGTTTTTTTTAGTCATCCGTAAGTTCTTATTCAGCTCTTTTTTTCTTTTTCATTGTCTCTTCATCATATGCATGTCGATGCATTTGTTTAAGTCCATCTCTGTTTACCCTCGGCGGGCAGATTGACCAGATAAACTTTGTAAATCCTATGGGAGAACAGTTCTCATATTGAATAGACTCAGGTAAGGCTAATAACCTTTTGTTTAGTTTTCCCCCTGCTGCTTTGTATTTGAGGAGGCGCACTCTTCCCTTCCTACAGTCAAATCTTTGGTTGTCTCTCACTTGTGTTTCCAATAGTAACTCTGGAAAGGAGAGCTCTAACCTAAGATGGTCACTGCCACCACCTTCCTGGATGTTCAGCATAGCCTTTTGTTCAAATAATGAGCTTGATAAAAACAGGTAATGCAGCATCGATACTAAGGTACCATGGATTCTCATCGGTTTTGCTGGCATGTCCCCTGGAAGGTTACCGATTGACATTTTCAGATCCCGGACATTTAGAAATTCCACTCATAAATGGCAATTTTCTGTCACCCTCCGCCCAGTTTGTTTTGTTTGATTTTTTGACAAAATAAGACATTTGGAGTTCAAATCCCCTCCCAATATTATTTCAGCACCAGCATATAATGTTTTCAATTTCACCAAAGACTGTGCTATATTGTCTAAGAAGACGCACAGCCCCGAACATGCGGGATTCCAATATATATTACAAAATAACACATCCAGGTCTCGAGTTTTTTTCTTCAATGTTGCTTTGCATATTTGCAAACCTTGTGTGTTACACTTGAACGGGGATATATCCTTGAATTTGGAGCATTTAAAGGCCATAACCCTCCCCCGGCAGAAGATTTTCAGACCCCCATTTTCAAAAAGATTTTTGGCCTAACCCAAGTTTCTGTAAGACCTCTGTTAGTATACTTGGGAGCATTGACAGAGAATTTTCATTAGGTATGGCACTTGGAGTTACTTCAGTTCTGGAGTCAATCTGGGGGCCCGCAGTAGTGGGTCTTCTACTACCATGATTTGATGTACCTTTTAGGACCTCCTCCACCGGATGATATCAATGCCTCCGGCTTGGAGTTTGATACCAGTAAGTCAAATTTATTTAGGTACACTTTTCAACACTGACAAAATCACACCTCTATTTAGAGATTTTATCTGATTTTTGTTTGCAGTTAATGACAGCCAAATAATCAGCATAGCAAATGGCGATGGAGCTTTAACTTCCCTTTCCACTTGTTCTTTTAGATTCGCTACTAGATCCATGGTAACTGTATCTGAGTTTGACGACTCCACTACTTCTTTTGATTTTCCCGATCTGCTCACGATCAGTCCAATCATCCTGTGTTTACCTTCCCCCATCTTTGTTTCCTCTACAGTATCTAACCTTTTGTGTTGTGCTTGGGTCGTTTTCAAGAATATCGGGGCAATCTTCAGAGTGGTCTTCACTCCTCCAGTAGTCTCATCATTGGGAAGTTGTTTTATCGCTGCTGCCTTTGACTTAGCTCTTAAGAATATCGGGGCTATAGATATCCCCCCTTTGACTTTAATATATCATTGGGTGGCGTTAAACCGGCCGTCACACTATCCGTTTGTGAGCCTGTCGATGTCATTGATGAGCTCTTTTTCCCCCCTTGGAGGTATCAGTCTGTCCTGGCCAAACTTTATTACTTTTGCCATGATCTTTTGACTTCTTAGTCATGTCTGTATTCCCCCGGATACCATCCTCACAGTCTAGCTTAATTACCTCCTGTTCCACCCCTGTTTGTATTGTCGAGGTATTTGCCATTTTCTTCAGGGATGTGTTTGTTACAGAGTTCTTATTTTTCCCTCTCTTTGATTCTTTGATTTTCCCCATTTTCTTTTGAACTATGTTATCTTTCAATCTTCTTAGACTCCTTGCTTCTTTCTTTCTTTCTCTTTTCCCTTCTGATGTATCAACCTGGAGACAAACTTCTTCCTCACCATTCACTAGAGTCTCAGTTTGATGTTTTAGATTGGCCCTTGAGGGAGTTAAAACCGCCGCTTCCTCTTGTATTCATTCACCTACATTGGCCAGTCTCCGAAGCTCTTCCAGTACTGACTCTGAGAGTGGGGTGTCATCCATCTGGGATTTGGAGTCCTCTCACAGTCTTTTTCCATCTGTGTCCGACTTTCTTTGGTTTAAGATTTGCAATTGCGTAAATATGTTCTGTTTTAACGTGCAATCTAACCCTTCATATTTTTTCTGTGCTGCCAATGATTGTTGTATAGCCGACAGATCTAGTCCTTGTTTGGCAGACTCCACTCTCACCTCCTGTGGGCTCTGCAGAACATTTGTGTTTATTGCATTATTGCAGCCTACTATTACCCCATCTAGGGTAGCCATCTCCTTTGTCATTTCTAAGAGGGTGCCTTTTTGTGACTGCACCTCTCCCTTCAATAATTCAAATACTGACACCAAGGAGCTGAGGACATAATTCAGTGCAGAGAGTGTATTTTCATTTGATTCACTTTCCCGAGCTTGAGGGTTCTCTGGTTGAAGACTACTTGATTCCAAAACCATTTGTTGCTCTTCCAAACTTCCTTCATTTCCCAATACTGCAGACTCTTGGTTCTTGTCCAGACTAGAAGCATTCAGCTCTTCTGGAGTCAGTTCGCTTACATTCAATACCAGAATTGTAGGTTCTATAATGCCTACTGTCACACTATCTCTTCTCAGTCTTTTACAGGAATTTGGTGTATTATTTTTCGTCCATGTCATCTACTCATCATTTTCGCTTTTACATTTCCTTTTCCCAAAGAGGTCTTCTATTTTCTTCTAGATTTTTGTCAATGTTACTGTAAATTCAGACTTCTTTTCCAGTGATCCATTCCAAAATGCTCTTCTTCCCTCATCTTGCAACATTTTAAAGGTGTCTGTGAGGAAGCCTCCATATGCACTTGCGCTTCAATATTTTGTCTTCCTGCTAGCAGGTGTGCATTCAACCCATTCTGCTCAATATGACCTTCCGAGTCGTTGGAGGATAAGGCCCCTTCAGATGTTGTACCGTCCCATTCCGGGGCTCTTCTGTCATCCTGACCAGGATTACTCCATAGTTTCATACCTGCTCTGAATCTTTTAATTTATTTGCCCCTAGTGCAAGACTCGGAGCAGTGTTTTCCTTTGTTATTTTATACTTTGATTAGTCTTTCTTTATGATAGTTCCTAGACGGAACTCAGAGATGTTTTCTATATATTTGAATAGTCAGCTGAAATTAACAATAAACGCTACGTTGAGCACTAGAACCCGCCCGCTTTAACTGGGCGTGAATGGGAGTGGCGAACACGGCACACCAAGTTCCTTGAACAATATTGAAGAACTCTGCTTATCGGGATTAGGAGTTCCCTGGACCCAACGTACAGTCCTCCAAGTTTCTTTTCTAGTCGAGATCAAAGGAATAGTATCCCGCTGTCTCCCGACTGAAAGCCGGAAAGCTGTTCGTTTCTTAATCCCTCACAGCTCGCGTTTCACCACCTTCACACTGTGAACATTCGTACTAGTGATCGTGTTCCCCTCCTGCAAGTTAGTGTCACAAGTTATTGTTATCAGCTAGCAACCAGAAATATTTTCATATGGTATGTTGTTTCTTGTTTATAGTCCGGTGATTAATACTCACACGAACTGAACAGAACTTTTACTTTAACTTACGCTCCTGAAAATTGAAGCGGGCTGTGATCGCAAACCACTTACCCCAGGGTAATGCCATATTCCGGCTTCTTATCCTGCTTAATGCACACAGCAGCCGTGTAGACCCGTCCTCACCGGTCCCCAACAGACCACAGCAGACCACTTTCACCACTTGCGCTCCGCGCTATAAGTGTGGTGTTGTCTCTGTGTGGCTGCAGTAAGCTCCTCCTCTCCTCAAAGGCAACAGAAAAAATCCTCTGCAGAATTCACCAGGGTCGACCAAGTCAGACCACTTTAACCACTTCCACATAAATAAATATATATTCTTGCTATACTTCGGTTTGATTCATAGCTCATCGGGGTAAAGAGGCCATTGTTCGGACGGTGCGAGATAGGTTGGTGGCCTCACTAAAGTTGAATCTGTATAAGTGCTTTGTGTGCATGCCACCTTGCTTGGGGGGGGAAGGAACTCCCTGAGTTGAGAGTGACCACCTAATAAATCGTGACAACTTGCAGATACTTGTTTCTGTGGGTGTGGGGGGACTTTCAGACTCCAAATCCTCCCTTTAAACAGGCACCTACTTAGCGTATGGCACTAGCTTCCATACATGTCTGCAGGTCCATACAGCGCTATGGAGGGTTGCTCTGCTCCACTATAAGCAGGTGCAGGCATCATGGGGCTCACGGGTGGTCCATGCGGGTCACCAGATCCATTAGACATGGGTGAAATGCTCCTTGTTCGAAGGACTTCTCACCATCGGCTGTGCAAGCACATACACGTTTCTAGTTCCTTGGGGTCTCCCATGAGTACATGCAGATACTGGGCACGAAGAAGGCTGATGAAAGTTGTGCTGTTCCTATTACACTTCACAGACTCCCGTGCTCAGGGAAGTCCCGCCAACTCCTTACTCACTGCAAGGGGGCGAGCCATACGTGCCGGCAGCTTGGTGCAGCCTTCTTATTTAAATGTTTGCGTGATATTCGCATGCATGTGTGGTGAAGGTAAAAAGGAAAGAGGAAACGCGGCTGCACACTTTTCGCAGGCTCTGTCTATACAAGGGCCCTGGTTGTATTAGGGGTTTGTTTAAAACGACCTCTAAATCATGCATTTGCATAACATACAAGCACACGTGAGATGTGTGAATGCATAGCAAACTTTCTCAGTGAAGCTCAGTGCAGGGTATAGAAATGTAGCATTTCTGACTTTCAACCAAAGCAGAGGGCAGCGCTGAAACACACAGAGTGGCAGAGTATGGGATCTCAGCGTTACGCAAAGCAGACAGTAAACCAATCTCACCTCTGTGCAGATGAGACAGCAATCCTGCGTAACCATTGTATAGGAAGAGAGATAGCACCTTTGTAGAAACCAGCTGTATCTTATCTTGCCTTTGCCTTGAACTGCAGAAGATTGTATCTCACATTCTGGTGAAAGGGCCTTAATCCCATCTAACCTTTTCACAGCACAGTCACTCATGTTATCTTCCCTTTCGCTGGCCTGTCTCTCTTCTCTCCTCTGTGGCTTCATCCATTTGTATAATCTGCTATTCTTCTCCCATTATATGTTTATCCCTGTTTTGCAATCATTGTGTCCTTCTTTTATTTACCTTCTTGCTCTAGTTCTAGTCATTGTTCCAATTTCTTTAATGCAACTTTTGAATTAATATATTTCCCTCTATTAACCGAAGGGGTGCTGCAATATGGCAAGTCTAGACAGATAAACAGTGCTCCACCAGCAGATGGGTGGGGCATTTTCGGCCTATCACTATGCATCCATCGGCACTTCCTCTTGGCACATTGTTTTGGTCTCAGCTCTCACTTTCAAATAGTTACAAAGATGGATGGAAAGTCGCTCTCTCTCTCTCTCTCTCTCTCTCTCTCTCTCTCTTTCCCTGTCTCTCTCTCTCTCTCTCTCTAATTGGTTGGCCATAGGCGAAACGTCAGACCGCTTTGCTCTGCTCGAGCTCCTCCCTACCCATACATTCTATGTCTTGCCCACCCCTGCTTTTAAGTACCACAGTTTATAGAATTAAGACACAGTGGGCCTCATTACGAGATTCGCAGTAAAAACCAAACCTTACTGACATGGAGGCAATACCACGTCCGGGTAGAACTGACGCCGCTAACAGCGGCCGATTATGAAAATGTAGCGGAATGTCAGTAACTGTACCGGCATGCCGTTAATGACCCTATATCCCCCGTTAGTGGCATCATGCAAAGCGCTGACACCTCCTCTGCCTTCGCCCACCCCTAAATAATGGGCACTGGCAATAACGGGCACCGGCAATAACGGGTCTGGCAATACTGGGCCCAGCAATATCAGAACCGGAAGTAACATCATCGCGTCGGAATGGGAAATGCAATGGCGGCCATCTTGAAAAACACAATCCATTGCAATCCTCCAGACACAGGACCTGGATCCACAAACCACGACTTACATCCCCAGCACAATGCCTAAGGCCATCAAGAAAGGTGCCTCCCGTCAGTGAAAGTTGCGCTTCTCGGAGGATGAGTTGAATATGCTGGCAGACACTCTGGCCCAGAATGGTGATGTGGTCTTCGCAGCAGACCTCAGTCAACCTGCTCAGATAAAAAAAAAAGGTCAGTGCAGTCGGCACCACCCCCTGCACCGTCAAAGACGTAAAAAAGAGGTTGGATGACCTGCGCCTCCATGCGCGGAACATCCTATCGGTCAATCAGAGCCAGCTCACCAGATGGGAGGAAACATGTGCCAGTACGATTGGCATGGAGACAATTGAAGGAGTTGGAAACATGGAGCATGGAGTACCGTCATCGGCAGATGGAGGTGAGTGTCCACACAAACCACTTCAATCCAAACCATGATGATGGGCCACAAATGTGACAGTGACATAAGCCAATGCATGGGCCATCACACACACATGGAAACATCCCTGTCTAGATGCTTTCCCCAGTACCATCACATCAACATGCATGCAGCATGCCAATGCCATACCTGAGACACACCCCACAAACAGTTCACGTACGCCTGAATAACCCCCCCATATAGCAAGCAACCTGTATGTCACAACTCCAAGAAGGCAAATCATCACATGCATACAACTTCACTAATACCAATGAATGCATGAATCATGTAAAACCATCACTGATGCCATGCCTCTCTCGGTCCCCCACAGGCGCAGAATCCGAAAGCTATGGTGAGGACACAGCTGCACAGGCCAGGACACCATCCCAAACGGCCAGGGGCAAGGATGACGGCACCAGGCCATCCACATCTAAGGGCACCGGCAAGCAGCAACAGCCACCCAAGCCAATGCCAACACAAGATGCCAAGGCACAGGGGCGGCAAAGAACAGCCGCAAAACCAACAGAAGCTAAACAGGTGAAATACACTGATCCTGAGACAGTGGTAGACGGGAACCTGTCTGCCGTAAACAGCTCCGTAGGAGAGGCAGTTGCCATAGCGCCCCCGAGTGGAGACGAAGGACAGTGCCAGGCTGAGGAATCTCTACCTGAGGACGACAACCTGTCCATGGATGTGGTACGCAAACCCAGCCCCGAGCAAACCCGCCAGAACATTCCACTGAGCACACACGATAGCAACCCACTGGACCAGTCAGGAGGAGAGGCAATCCAAGAGGCCTGGAGCCCACTAGAGGACACACCTGCATTGGGTGCCTCAGCAGATTTCCCATCCACCTCAACAGGCATCCGGGACGGAGAATGGTGCATGACCCAAATGGAGTGGCACCAGCAGGAGCTCAGAGGGCTTTTGAAGCAGTATGTTTCCGATGGTGCCTTGACAAGCCAAGAGGCCCGTGAAAACACTGCTGCCATGACAGGGGCCATGGAGTCAAGTACCAAGCGGATTTGCGAGGAGCTGTCAGCGGTGGGGCAGGTCCTGGCCAGGATTGCCCACGCCTTGGAGGCTCAGCGTCCTGCCCCAACAGTGGAACATGCAGGCACAGTGTCATCATCCAGCTCCACCCAGACGAGTCCGCTGCGTAGGTCTTCACGCACCATGCAGCGCTCTGACATGCAGCCCCCAGAGGCCGACAGAGGCTGCCAGTAGCAGGGGCAGCCTGCATGTGCGGACTCATATTCACTAATGTTGCATACAATAACTATGATAGCACACCATGTGTGGGGGAGGGGGTGTGTGGTGGTGTTGTGGGGGGAGAAGGAGGTAGTCTGTGGGCGAGTTGTGGGGGAGGGGGAGAGGGTGTGTGTGAGGTGGTGGGTAAATGCACTTTGTATATATTACCTGTTTAATACACCCATTGTGTACAGAAAAATCACATGACTGGACATTGCTTATTGTGTATGTGTGCTTTATTGGTTTACAGTACACAGTGTCCATGTACCCCCACACCCAGTGCCCAGAGTCCCACATCCATGGCACCCTCTGCATCCATGTGTCTTAGAAATATTGGCCTATCACAGACTGGCGAACAGCTCGTCCCTCATATGCATCGCCAACTGGCTGATGTGCAACCCCTTCTTCTTCATAATCTTCATCCTCATCTGGTGGTTGCTGGTCAATGTCAGGCAGCAGTGGCACGTTCCGTCGGATGCACATGTTGGTCAGCATGGCGCATACCATGATGATCTTGGCCACCTTCTCATGCCCATACATGAGTACCCCACCCGACCTGGTGATGCAGCAAAACCGTGCCTTCAACAGGCCAAAGGTCTGCTCAATCACCACACGGGCATGGGTATGGGCCCGATTGTAGTCCTCTTTGCGCCTGTTCTGCAGGTTCCGAACAGGGATGAGGAGCCACGGCTTCAAGGGATAGCCAACATCACCTGTATGGGAGCAAAATTAGGTATATGTGAGTCAATTCCTACCATGAAACCTACCTGTACTTATCACTCTCATGCCTGCAGATATGTGTTGTTCACATGCACATGTTCCTGGATGTATGCACACATGTTTATTTGCCACAACGTGTGCAGTTCCATGGTCTACAGGTGTGGGTTGTGTCGTCCAGATGATGCAGGGTTTCCATATCCTTGCTGGTATTCATGCACTGTGGATGCCTACCGCTGTATTTGCAATCATATAGGTGTTGTGGAGTGATTTGTATGTATTTTTACTAGCAGCATTGGCACAAGTTTCATCATGATTTGTCATTCATCGGTTATTATTCCCATTGTGACATGCAGCGCTACTGTGGTGGTGGGCCAATGACAATCAGTGTATTCCCTTGGTGGGATTGATTTGTGCGCACTGATGGATGCATGTCCTGTGTTGTGTTTTGCTGCGGTCATGTACATTGTGCATACTCACAGCATGTTGCTACATTGTGTTACAGAGGGTATGGTCTGATGATGTGCAGTGGACGTGTTGAGGGATGTGTGCTAGTTGCAAGTCTGGCATATTGGCATTGGTGTGCAGCTTCCATCATTTCTATGATGTTTAGGTGTCATGTTCAGTTTAGGATGTTTTGGGGCACAGTGTTTTGCAGTATGGGCATTGTCCAATCACCACCCCAATCTCACCCGGGTGGTGTGTGCATCTCCCCCCTCCCCATTACACTGCCATGTGCCTGTCATGCAACTTACCAAGCAGCTAGGCACGTCGTCCAGCATGTCGCTCCATGTAGCGTGGTATCGTGGAGTACAGCAGGACCATTGAATCATGAGTTGAATCAGGATATCGGGCACGGCAATGTGTGATGAACTTGCTGGAGTCATATACCATCTGCACATTGATGGAGTGGTACAGCTTATGATTGTGGTATGCCACCTCCATGGTATGTGGGACCACCAATCCCACATGGGTGCAGTGGAGGGCCCCAATACAATTTGGCATGCCTGCCAGTGCATGGAAGCCAATTTTAGTGTCAAATATATCCTGGGCAGCCCAGGGTAGGGATATGTAGTCGCTTGCATGCTTCAGGAGGGCATCCAGCACTTGGTTCAGCATGTGTGAAAAAAAAAGTTTGTGATATGCCATGCATCTGCCCCACTGTGTGCTGATAGGTGCCTGTGGCCAGGAAGTGGAGCACAGACACTACCTTCAGTAGAGGGGGATGGCGGTGCGTATTTCAATCATGCTGACAATGTCGTCGTGTATCATGTCCACAATGGTGGTGATGGTGTCCCAGTCCAGGCGGTACAGGGTCTGGATCTGCTCAGGGGTTAGGTTGAAAGGACTGGCTCTGATGCGAGGGATTGGAGCCTGCCTGCGTGGTACCACTGGCTGCACTGGTGGGAATTGCTGCACCTGTCTCACCCTCATTCTCCTCCTGTGTCTCCTCTGTGGTGCCTGTTGTAGTTGTTGCTCATGGTGTAGCAATGCAAGCATGTCCTCCAGGCCCAATATCACAACTGCAAGTGGGATCATTTTGATGTGGGAAGGGTGTGGTGTGTGGTGTGCTCCTTTTGTGCTGGGCCAGACTCCACTGCCTCCACCTGTGCTGATTGTGTGCACCTGTGGCAGTTCAGAACACTGCACATTGCTGTTAGCGGGTGATACGCGATGCCGGTGATGCTGTCATCGTGGTATCCCTTATTACCGCCTTCGTGATGCTGGTAGTTGCATGTCCGCGTGACTTGTGATGTCCTCCTGTTAGCGGAATCCTAGTATTGCCGGCCCGAAGGGCCGCTTGCCTGCTCGCATGCCGGCATGGGGGAGCACGGTCTCAGCAGTGGCGCTTATACCGTGTTGTCGACTCGTAATAGGCCGGAGCGGTATGCAGTGCTGGTATTCCCTTACCGGCATCGTTTTTCCATTACCGCAAATCTCGTAAAGAGGCCCACTGTGTCTTAATTGTAGAAACTGGGGCACTTAGAAGCAGGGGTGAACAAGACAGCAAATGAATGGGAATGGAGGGGCTGGAGCAGAGCAAAGGGATCTGACATGGCTCTTATGGCCAAGCACAAGCTGGGCTGGCAAGATGCCTACCATGGCTTCCGGAATCCCTACACCTCCCAGACAAGACCTCGAACTTGGTATCCTGAGTCCCCATCCGCCACAATAACGCATACCTCTATCTAGATCGTGCTGCTTCTCTGCCCCCCTGCTCGCGTTTCCCCAAACACATACAAAACATACCAGTTGACTGGCACCTCCAGAACACCACAACCAAAGCACAAGACTCCTACTTGTCAATCTGGCTTACCACCCTACTGCTTTATCAACAACAGAAAGCCCTCGCCTGGCATTCTGGAATCTCACCTCTTGCCTCTAATACAAAAGAGACAACAGTAACAATTTGGGGACCCACTTTTTCAAAATATCACAGTGGTCATATTTATTTGTGTACATCAATGCCAATCATTTGATCATTCGTTATCAAGATTTTGTGCCGTGCAATGCTATAGTATATTTTGCTAGGTTAGGTTATGCTGCATCAGGTGAAGATACACAGGGCACAAATGCAGAGACACCGAGGCACCCATGTGATTATGGTACAATGCACAAACTACCAACTGACCAAGCCACGCACATACCACATCATAACCATGATGGCAGGTAAGTACACTCATGTGAAATTTGTTTTTAAATTCCATCATGCTTTTGAGTTGTGTCACTGGCTTAGTGCTCTTTCAATATCGTCATTTGTGCTAGTTTAACACTGGTTCCCACAAGCATTCTTTGTGGGAGAATAAGAACAGGCCCCTATGCAAGTAATTGTGCCCTGCATATACAGAGTTCAAGAAGGTAGCCCATTTCCTCCCCATTTAGTCCCCCACCCCCATCCAAGGTTTGGTCAAATTGGCTCCTGGCTGACTCCTACAGCAGACAGAGGACGGCTGATGATCTGGCATGAGAGAGCCAAGGCTGGTGGCGGTCCTTGTGTCTTCTGTGCCAGGGATGGCGGGGCACGGACAGGCAGAGCTGCAGCTCACTGGCCCATAGAACCCACAGGATATTTCCCTAAGGCCAAAGCCTCAATAGGTCTTCCCGGGGCCCGTCAAGGTAACCCTCAGGCCTGTACTTTTTAACATTTCAATTTTAGGCCAGCTGACTGCATTTGTTTGTGAAAGTTCTCAAATGTATATGCCAATGATATAGTAATTGCAGTTGCCCTGTGAGCATTTTCATGTGAATAGCCACAGAGAGCTCTACTCATCCAGAAAATCTGCGACGTCATTGATGGCAACTTTAAACGTTAATATAAAAGCCTTTTTGTTTTAAACTGTTTTGTTGGCTTTTTGTGTAGAACTTACACTGTTCTTAAAATCATTAAATCAAAAAGCATGACAGTATATAACAGAAGGCCTTCAAGGTGTCTTTAAGGCTCATGTCATTTTGAGTTATTGAAAACAAGACATTAGCAATTTGGACCTTGCTGTACAACTAGATCTTTGAAATGATGTTATCGAGTACCCAAACTGCTTCTGCACTAGTTAACTAAAATGTGTGATTTAATTCATTATTTGCAATATTGAAATAAAAGCCCAACTCTAGCGTTGCACCATAAATGATAATAATCCCCCTCTGCAATTTAGGTGCACCGGAGTTTCATTCCACATTGCACATGCAGGAAACGGTTTGCATTGCTCCATTGTACTGTGGCCGCCATTACTCCCTCCCAAACTGTCTAAAGCCACACAAAGCGAGCATTGTACTCACTGCAGTCATTTCCACTCGCCTCCCTCCAGGCTCCACAGCACCTCCCTCTGCCCGCCCTCTTTAGCAGGGATTAGCCCTGCGCCAACAAAGAGACCTGGAACCTGATACATGCAAAAGCTGCTCAGGGCAGCATTGCTGGGACAGCTGGAGAAGGGCCACAGGCAAAGGGCATCTCCCTAAAACTGCTCCCATGCCCTGTTTGCCCCTGTTTACTCATGGACACCTGACGGCATTCCCTAAAGCTGCACCCAGGTAAGGTGGTATGGGCAGGGAGTACAGTAATTACTGTGCTACAGTAAAACCCTGCCAATCCTATATCACTACCACCTCCACTTAACATTATGCTGTCTTGCACTGTGCTCCTTTTTTCACCATTACATTGTTCCAGATGAATTGTACAGGTTAGCCTATGTAATGCATCTAGAAGAAATATGAAGGTTAGCCTGTGTATTGTGCTTAGATTAATTTTGCAGGTTAGCCTATGTATTGCATCTAGAAGAAATGTGAAGGTCAGTCTCTATTGCACTTAGATGAATTGTGCAGGTTATTCTATGCATTGCATCTAGAAGAAATATGAAAGTCCGGCTGTGTATTGCACTTAGATTAATTGTGCAGGTTAGCCTATGTATGGCATCTAGAAGAAATGTGAAGGTCAGCCTGTGTATTGTGCTTAGATTAATTGTACAAGCTACTCTATGTAATGAATTTAGAAGAAAATTGAAGGTCAGCCTGTGTATTGCGCTTAGGTGAATTGTGCAGGTTATCTTATGAATTGCATCTAGAAGAACTGCAAAGGTCAGCTTCTGTATTGCGCTTAGATAAACAGCGAAGGATAGTCCTCTATGCTCCTGATGAGTCTTGCAGGCTAGCCATTGTTTTGCACTCTGAAAAATGTACAGAGTAGCCATGTACTGCACATAGAAGATATCTAGAACACATCAAAGCTCTTGTGTGCTTTTCCCTCTGAACCCCACTATCCTTCCCAACCCCCTTCCTTTTCAGATCCGCCTGAGCACCTGTAGACCATGAAAAATGACAGTGGTGCGTGGTACAATAAGGTGAGGGGGGATAGCTCAGGGGCAATGTGTTTGTCTTGGAAGCAAGACAACACATCGCAACACAGGTTTGAATCCTGGCCCCACGCTTATAGACCAATACCTGGTATTAAGCGCTTTATGAAAGAACGATTATAAAAAAAGAACAATCATAACATAACATAGTGAACATTCGATGACAATATTTGGTATTTATTGCAATATCTGCCATATTATCTGAGAGCATGGCATTTGATGGCAATACTTGGCATATGACAGAAATAAGCAGCACTTGAGGAAGTACCTAGAATATGAGAAAAATATCTGGAAATTTGGTGGCACTGTCTGTCAATGTCTGACAAATGAGATGATAGCCTTGCCTTTGATTGACACCAATGTCATAGGGGCCTTTGATGAGAATTCTTAGGAGCTCATTTTGCTCTTAATCTTAATTTGTTGGTGGATGACATGGTACATTTGGCATAGCCACGTCCCCGCCATCAAATATTATGTATAGATTAAAACTTGACATAAATGTGTGTACACTGCCTTTTGACCTTAATGTTTGCAATCCACAGTGCACACCCCAAAATCTAACACTTTTATAAGAGTCAAGCTGAATGACATTAGTAACATTGCAATGTGAATAAATCTCCCCACAACAAGCTGATTGGTGCTTGCACATCAGACCCTTATGGAAAAGCAGACATTATATTTTTTTAATTGGGTCCACAAACCTTCCCACACCACCCTCAATTACAACATGTGACATCACAATCCAACCCCAATTCCCACAGCACAAAGGGCCTCATTATGAGGTAGGAGGCAACCTGCCAGTTCCACCTGCGGGTGTCCGCCTACCCTGTAAAACTGTTTCCGCCGCCTGACTTCTTGGTGCCACTAGGACATTACAAATCCCAACAGATTTGGAAGGCAGGTGGTGGAAAATGTTAGTCACCATGCCGTGGAGTCCAATAGGATTCCACGGGAATGTGGACTCGGAAGCACCAGCACCGTTGCTAACAGTACTAGTGCTTCCATGACAACTCTGCTTTCTGGGGCCATTGCACCCAGCAAGTCATACCTGCCAGGCGTAGAGGTCATGGAAAGCTGAGTTGTAGTCTACCGGTCGTGAAAGGGTTCAGGTATGTTGCTACCGGCACCCTTATTTCCAGACTGGCAGATTTGTATTGAGGCATAACTTTAATTCATTGAAACATCTGAGAGGACCAGCGAAACTTGAATCAACTACCCTGGTCCCCTCATCTCCGTTCACATGAGAAATGCTTACCACCATGTTACCACCAGAGCCTTGAACCACAGATGTGTTGCTACACAAATGTTGCATATCGGGGACGCTGTAACCCTTTTCCCAGGGAAAACGTACTATGGGGCAATTTGAAACCGATGTGGTTCTTTTCGGCTCCATTAGAAAATCATATTTTACAAGTGATTTTGAAATATAAAATGGTCATGTATTCATTATTTGTTGGCAGAACCAGCAAGTTCTAATCTATGACCTCGAAAAATAAAAAACACTCTATACTTCTTCCAGTACTGGCCTGGGATCAAAGACTCTGCAGTAAGTTACCAGCCACAGAGGCTTTTTTACACACCAAAAAAACAACACACGTGTTCTGCAAAAGCATGTTTTTCAGGCCTATGTACCGCGTTTCGTTCAACGACTAAGTTTGATTATACTTAAGTCTACCCCTTTATATATGAACTTTGTTTTATTATGGATTTTATTTCGCAAACATCAGAAAGAGCCCTCTCCGCTTTTACTGTGCTACTCTTGCTGCTGATAAGTGCGCTCCTTGATACTGTGTTGAACTTGCAATCTTTATTGCATTATTCCCTTTTTTATCAATTCATTAATTACTAAATCCTGTTGTGCCTCCTGTTCCTTTTTAGCAACTTCTTCTTCATGTATCCACATGTTGTCCAATCTTGTCATGTCTCCCCGTCTCCTCCCAACCATTCAAATCTTCCCCCACCCATGAACAATGTCAACATCAACTGTCCTTTTTGCTTGTTGCTTGTTAAAATATACTTCAAGAATGTTTTTAATAATGCAGAATGTGATGAGAATGAGAATCAACATGGGGACAGTCACTCAAAACAATCCGTAAAGCCAGGTGGGTACGCATGTGAAGATGCTGTTAAGCCAGTCTTTTGTTGAAACTCCATTAACCTTGCTTGTCATCTTTTCCTGGAGTGTCCATATCTATTATATGACTGCATCTAATGTTCCATTTGAGGCATCACCAACAGGTATGGCCGTACAGCAACTTGTCAAAAGCTTGGCGCCAACACCTCCTTGGAAGGCTCTTAGGAGGTCTAGCACAAAACGAATCTGAAGGGCCACCAAGCACAAAGCCTTCATCTTCTCTTTAATTGCATTCAAACCTTTTGCTGTTGAATTTGCCAGTCGCAATAACTCATACCGAGCCAGCTCATCCATTTTTAGTTTTCTGCACCCTGTATTCCTGCAAGCAACAATGAAGTAAAGAAGGTAGCAGCTGTTGAGAATAAACAAAACTCATCCGGGATAGCAGCCAAGATCTCTGCGCTCTTTTTTGAAAATAAATTATTTTCTAATTTCCTTCTTCTCATTATCCTTTGCTTCTCATTTTGATACATCGTTTTTCCCTGCAGTGCAATCATCACTGCAGTGCTATATCGAGGCATTGCTAGTGCAGGGCTGTGCAAGTTGACAAGAACACAAACTCCACTCCAGTCAGGTGGAAGTTGGAGATATGCTTTGGAGCCACAGGGCCATCAGATATCTACCGCTGGTGTTCCTGACGTCAGCGCTGCATTCTTCACCAACTTGGCGCAGCCTGAATTAGTCTGCAGGAAAACGGACCCACTTGACCAGAAACACAAAGGGAATCATGTACAGCTCTTTATGTTAACTGGTTGATGTTTTTCATGTGGCCAGGTTAATGCATGCACATAGTTTCCCCCAGTTGTTTGGCAGCTATCATTCACCTTGCCTGACACGTTTTGTTCAAAACCCACCAATCCTTCAGCACAACACTGCATTATTCCCCCCTCCCACGTGTCCCCATACCATATTGTTCCCTCTATTCTCATCAGTGGCCATCTATGACACCTGGGGATGCTTGCCCTTCTTTAGTTGTGCACTGTAATCTTTTATGGTTTCTTATTTGTAATTCCCCCTCTTGAGGAAATGTTGTCACATATTCTATCGCATTGTACCGCGTTTACTCTTTTTTCATCATTTTCATTAACTTCCCAAAATTATTTTCCTATACCTGCTTCCCTTCATCCACCCATTGTACTATGACCTTTTTTGCTTGAAATAAACTTCTAGTTTTGTATAGGGACAAGTGTGATAGGCATCCCACCTCCTCATAAGACACAGCTAGGGGTAGGAAAAGCTTGGACACTCCTACTATGTGTGGAATAAGAGAGCAGACGTAGCATGTGCCATATACTCTCTCTCTTCCCACAAGCATCATTTCATCATACCAAACGTTTCCAGTTAATGAATTATGCTCATCTTCAGTGCCATTGTGGAGGCCCTTCCCATTCACCATATTTCTTTTTCCCATTTTTCTTTTTTCATTCATTTGTGTTTCATTTTCTTGTTTAAAAATCAAATAAAAGAAAAGTATGGATGCTATACTGAAACATGTAACATTGTCACGCTCCAGAAAACTGAAAATGTTATTTTTTTGCTACACATTTTTCATTAAAAACGTCTTCAACACCCTCTTTTGCTGTTTTTTTTTTTAAATTAGAATAGCTGTAAAAAAATTGAAAGAAAGTTCAGAGATACTCCCCATTATGTTGTGCTTTGTAAGACAGTGTTCTTGTCTTTGCAAGTGTCGGTCATATGGATCCATCCTTGCTGACCTTCAAGCTTAATTGAAGTTTGTGTTGAATAGTTGAGGGTGTGTGGGCCGTTGAAGTGCTCCTCTGTCCACTTTCTGATATGGTTCTTCATGAGGACGTTGTCTCCCGGATAGACAAGTGCTGCTTGTGGATTTAGGTCATCCGATTCTCCATTTTGGTTTTTAGGCCTCCTCTACAAGGCTATATATTGAAGAGATTTGGTAAGTTTTTTGAGATGCGCATCAAATTCACCCTATGGCAGAATAGAAGAAGAAGAGTGAGCGTCAGAGATTGTATGCAATGGCAGAATAGGCACATGCATTCTCTGCCCTGTAACAATCTCATGAGGAGTCGGGTGGTGATCTCCTCCAGGCATATTTCTCAACGCAAACAATGCAAGAGGCAAGCAGTACATCCATGATTTTTCAACCGTTTGCATAAGCTTAGCCAATCACATCTTCAGCAGTCAATTCACCTTTTCTATTAAACCATTGGCTTGAGGATGGTAAACTGTGCAAACGGTATCTCCTTTATTAAATCATTATGAAAGTGCTGCCCATTATCAGAACAAATTTCATCTGGAATCCCCCACCTTGGGAACACCTCCCTCACAAGAAATGTTTCCACGAGGCAGGCATAATTAGGGGTACATGGGCCAGCTTCATGCCAATGTGAGAATGGACATATAATTACAAGCAGGTAATTGTAAGAAGTATTTAAAAATTTCATTTTTGATGGCAGAGGTAAATAGCTTACACAAACATCAGAGCAGCCAAGAGTGACAAAATACATATTCAACTGAATACAGTGGTACATATGAATGGTGACATACAGACAATCAAGAGTGCAGCATCACAGAGAATCCAGAGCTGTGGCATTTAACAGAGATGATTGCGGTGAGTTGTCTACCGAAGAGGGTGTGTCTAGGCTGTTAAGATAGCTGTTAAAGACAGTCCAAATATTTCGGGGCCGGGAATGTGCCGGGAGGATACTGAGGTACTCCTCCTCGCAGTTCCGAGACCATCTTAATAAATTCAACCATTTCTGGAATGTGGGAGGGAGGGGCACTTCCAGCTCTGCAGCACACTTCTTAGCAATTATACAGCACACATTTAAGAATTTAGCAGCACTTCAAGCTCCCTCAGCCCCCCACACCCTAAACAGTACCCCCAGCGGGTCA